>NC_135721.1:85705174-86012515 GCF_964656455.1 Halichoerus grypus | reverse complement strand
TTGTTTAAAGATCAGCACCCCTATTTTGGAAGAGAAGTATTTTTTTTTTAAAGATTTTATTTATTTATTCATGAGAGACAGAGAGGCAGAGACAGAAGGAGAAGCAGGCTCCCCGCTGAGCAGGGAGCTGGATGCGAGACCCGATCCCAGGACCGTGGGATCATGACCTGAGCTGAAGGCAGATGCTTAACCTACTGAGCCACCCAGGTGCCTGGAAGAGAAGTATTTTAGATACTGGACCTATTTGTGCCACAAACCCCTCCCTCACTGTATTGGGGTCCTTTGGAGAAACAGAAGCAGCTCACACAATTGTGGGGACTGCTAAGTCTGAGATGTGCAGGGCAGGCAGCAGACTGCAAATCCCAGAGGAGTCAGTGCTGTGGCCTTGAGTTCGCAGTCTGGTGGCAGATTCCTGCTACCAAGGAGACCTCAGTCTTTCCTGAAGACCTTCAACTGATTACACAAGGAGGGCACTCCACATTATTTAGGGTGATGTGCTTTACTCAAAGTCTACTGATTTAAGTTTCAGTCACATCTAAAAATACCTTTGCGGCATCATCTAGACGGGTGTTTGACCAAACAGCTGGACGCTATTGTGTAATTAAGTTGACACATAAAATTAACCAGTGCACAATGTTACACAATTTTACATGGGTCTATTTAATATTTTGTTTATAAATCTTTCGTTTTTCTCATCTAGTCATCCACAAGGCCCAATTTGAGAAAAGTTGAAATGTTGAAATGATTTTTTATTATGTGAAGAAATCATTTTTCCTGAATGATCCCACAACAACTTCTTTCTCTTCTTCAGGCCTGGGGACTTGGAGGAGTCATTTTTATCTGTAGGTTTATTTAATCTCTTTTATCTTTTCTCTGAAAAGGATGTTGTCTTATGCCCGGGTATTCAGTAACTGGGTCTCAAGTGATGAGTCCATTTGGAGGTTGTAAAGGCTAATTTTATGTGTCAGCTTGGCTAAGCCACCATGTTCAGATATTTGGTCAAATATTCTGGTTGTTTCTGTGAAAGATTTTTTTTTTTTTTAATGAGATTAACATTTAAATTGGTGGGCTTTCGGAGCACCTGGGAAGCGTAGTTGGTTAAATGTCTGACTCTTGATTTCAACTCAGGTCATGACCTCATGATTGTGAGATCAAGCCCTCCATCGGGCTCCGAGCTCAGCAGAGAGTCTGCTTAAGACTCTCTCCCTCTCCCTCTAGCCTCCCCCCGCAAATAAATAAATAAATCTTAAAAAAAAATAAATTGGTGGGCTTTGAGTAAGCAGATTATTCTCCATATTGTGGGTGGGCCTGAATAAGACAAAGACTGGCCTCCTTTTGCAAGAAAGAATTCTGACAGCTGACAGCCTTTGGACTGGGACTGCAAGTCTCCCTGGGTCTTTAGCCTGATAGGATACCCTGCAGATTTTGGACTTGAACCTCCACAATTCTGTGAGCTAATTCCTCAAAATATACATACATATATATGGAGAGAGAGACAGAGAGAGACAGGAAGAGAGAGAGGAGAGAGAAAGAAACAGACAGCACATACACACACACTGTTGGTTCTGTTTCTCTGAATTCTGACTAATGTATAGATACAGAGGTAGCTGGAACAACAAACAGAGGAGACCTATGCCTTCCTTATTTGGAATTTCCATTGTTTTGAGCCCTTTAGAGGATAGTTTCTGTTCCACATACAAAATTTTATTTTTAAAAATGTCATAAAGCAGTAGTAAACTTTAGGAGGTTTGAACCAAGCCCCAAGGGAGTTTTCAATATTTCAGAGAGAATCTGAATCCCACAGGATTTGGTGCTGTTCACCTCACAGAGCTGATGCTAGTGTTCCTGGAGGCGAAAGAGAAGAATGCCATTTACAACCTAGGCCTTTGGAAAGGGTGGTTCCCTGAGGTGGGCCAGCTCAAGCTGGGCACCAGGGGCAGACACCCAGTGCCCAAATCGTGTGGGCCATGACTCCCGCCAATGACCACACATGGCAAAAATACTCTTTATCAGATGCAGGTCTCCTCTCATGACTGACTTTGGCTCAAGGATTCCCACTGAGCTAGCTGAACCTTCTTAGCCACACTGCAGTCTAAGCCCTCCCTCCTTGTCTTCCCCACTTCGCTCTCCTGCATGGTCATACCTACATATGGTCGGCTAGTGACCCAGCCTCCTCCTGCTCCTTCTGCATTTCTATCTCATGTGTTTTCTCCCCAGCACATGTCTTGCAAGTCTAACCCCATCTTGGTGTCTGCTTTCAGAGAACTCAGTGTGCATGAGGTGTTGGGGCCTCCTGTTTTATAGCTGCAGGGAGGGAGGGAGGGACCCCCCCCCCAGTCCATGTTCATGATAGAGTCTCAAGTGTAAGGGCACTCTTACAGGGTGGTTGGTTTTTAGGCATTGGGGAGGGCCAGCTCAGATGCCCCAACAAATGGGGAACTAAGTTTAAGACTTCCCAATTTGATAAATTAGTGCTCTGATGGAACTTCTTGGGGCCATGGGTTTGATGTATTATTACCCGTATTGTTGTTGTTGTTTTTACCAGCTAATAATCATTTATTGTTTCTATACAGCAGAAGCCTCCTTTTTTTTTTTTTTAAGATTTTTTATTTGAGAGAGAGAGAGAACGTGAGTGGAGGGAGTGGGGCAGAGAGAGAAGCAGACTCCCCACTGAGCAGGGAGCCCAGTGCAGGGCTCAATCCCAGGACCCCAGGATCACGACCTGAGTTGAAGGCAGATGCTTAACCACCTGAGCCACCCAGGTGCCCCAGAAGCCTCCTTTCTTATAGGTGTTGGGGGGAGCCTTGATGTATTTTTCAAAAGCTTAAAAAAATTTTTTTGAGGAAGAGTTAATAATGTTATAAGCATCTTACACATTTCAGTGCAAATAGTTAATAGCAACTACTGTGTGTAGTTTTATGTGTGTTTAGGAAGATAGATAAATTTTGGTCTCTGACTTGATATAAGTGAGAAAATATGGAAAGTAAAGCAGATGTGGTGATTACTACAAAAAAGACAGCACTCAACTAGATAGTGTGTAGGAAAAAAGGAGGCAAAACACAGCCTGCTTGGAAAAGAAGGAAGTTCATGGAGAATATGTCATTTGAACTGGACCTCACAGGATGAGAAGGTGTCTCAGGAGGGACAAAACAGTGTGAGCTGAGCACAAAAGGTGGGGAACAAGGGGTAGAGATAATAAATACAAAGCCAAAAATAAAAAATAATTGCCTATGGCAAATTGACCTCTAAAGATATTATTTGACAAATTCCTGAAGACAAACATTTGGCAAATGTGCCTAAGAGGAATGTTGTCTATTTAAAATAAATATAAGTTTAAGAAACAACCACTTGAATCTTTTTTAAAAATTTTTTTATTGTTATGTTAATCACCATACATTACATCATTAGTTTTTGATGTAGTGTTCCATGATTCATTGTTTGTGCATAACACCCAGTGCTCCATGCAGAACGTGCCCTCTTTAATACCCATCACCAGGCTAACCCATCCTCCCACCCCCCTCCCCTCTAGAACCCTCAGTTTGTTTTTCAGAGTCCATCGTCTCTCATGGTTCGTCTACCCCTCTGATTTCCCCCCCTTCATTCTTCCCCTCCTCCTATCTTCTTCTTCTTCTTCTTTTTTTTCTTAACATATATTGCATTATTTGTTTCAGAGGTACAGATCTGTGATTCAACAGTCTTGCACAATTTACAGTGCTTACCAGAGCACATACCCTCCCCAGTGTCTATCACCCAGTCACCCCATCCCTCCCATCCCACCCCCCACTCCAGCAACCCTCAGTTTGTTTCCTGAGATTAAGAATTCCTCATATCAGTGAGGTCATATGATACATGTCTTTCTCTGTTTGACTTATTTCGCTCAGCATAACACCCTCCAGTTCCATCAATGTCGTTGCAAATGGCAAGCTCTCATTCCTTTTGATGGCTGCATAATATTCCATTGTATATATATACCATATCTTCTTTATCCATTCATCTGTCGATAGACATCTTGGCTCTTTCCACAGTTTGGCTATTGTGGACATTGCTGCTATAAACATCGGGGTGCATATACCCCTTCGGATCCCTACATTTGTATCTTTGGGGTAAATACCCAGTAGTGCAATTGCTGGGTCGTAGGGTAGCTCTATTTTCAACTTTTTGAGGAACCTCCATACTGTTTTCCAGAGTGGCTGCACCAGCTAGCATTCCCACCAACAGTGTAGGAGGGTTCCCCTTTCTCTGCATCCTCGCCAACATCTGTCGTTTCCTGACTTGTTAATTTTAGCCATTCTGACTGGTGTGAGGTGGTATCTCATTGTGGTATTGATTCTTCCCCATCTAGAACATATCCCTACCCTCTGTGAAGGAACTCTGTGTTCTTCAATACATGGAAGGCTTTAAAATGTTCTGTAGGGCATCCCACATTTTGGATCCATCTAATTCTTTCATCATTATTAGAGACCACCATACATGTGCTTTTGGGAAGCACTTACTGCACCACATCAGTATGCAGATGCAGGATGCTCATGACCTCATGACGTCAGGCTGCCTCAGGATTGACAATGCCCACCAGGCTTGACCTCTTGCCCAGATGGCTCCATCTCTCCATTATAAAAACACACTTCTCCCTTTCTAATTAATGGCTAATTGAAGAGGTGATATTGATTCATATTCTAATTCAGAGTTTTAAAAACACTTGGGGAGTGATGTATAGGGGAGATTCTTCTAGTAAAAATTTTACATAACTTTCCCAATTACAGAAATGCCCTTTGCTACATGTAGTAATGACACTGGGGAGTTAAGACTGAAAGGGACCCAGGTAATGATCTGGTTTGATTCCATTTTTCTTTTCTTTACCTACCTTCCTTCCTTCCTTCCTTTCTTTCTTTCTTTCTTTTTAACAGAAGAAGAGGCAAGCTTATCTCAGTGCAGTACTCCAGAGCCCCTGATTTCTGTCTAATTTTCTTTCTATTATTTCCAAAACATGTTTACTTAGTCCTTCAGGAACAAAGAGCAAAATCATAGACAATCAAAGGAAAATAAAGAATGACATAGGAGAGGACAGATTGTACTATTTTCAGGGATGTGAATTGGGGACAATAATGTCAAGATATGTGTCTGCTCTGCAATAAATAAATAAATACAATGTGAGCCATATATATGTGGCTTTACATTTTTCAGTAACCACTTAAAAAATAGAAACAGAAGGAGTTGATTTTAATAATATGTTTTATTTAACCCATATCTCAAGATCATTTCAATATTTAATCAATATTTTAAAAAATGATTTGAGATATTTTGCATTTTTTAGTAATCTGTGTGTTTTCTATATTTTTAGAACATCTCAATTCAGATTAACCGCATTGCAAGGACTCCAAATAGCCTCATTTGACTAATGGCTACCATGTTGAACAGTATTACTCTAGGACAGCAAGGAAATGTAAAATAGAATTTCCTACTAACTACTTTCAATATTTCAAAAGTCTGTTTAATAGTATGCATTTATCCCAAAGTAGGCCATCAGACTAACTGCAATGACAATCATGTCAATAAATGAGTAAGGTTAATACTCAGTGAAGGCTGGCTACAGAGCTGAGAAGGGGTTTAATGCTCTGTGAGCACTGCCTCGAATTTCTTAATATTTTGTCTTTGAGTGTGGGTTTTGTAAGTGAAGTCTGCTGGGACTATGAGGTATGTAACCGCTACTTGCCACCCGCCTTGCCAGGAGGTGCTAATTTGCCTTCTGCTACACCCAGCCTATGTTCGCCAGCTTCACCCAGAGTTGCCCACATCATCTGGGGAGTATAATCATACCAGAGGCATCACAACATTAAATAACAATCAAAAAATACCATGACAGCTCAATGGAGACATGGTGGAAGAGAAGAGAAGCTTGTTTCCTGATTTTGAAAGAGGGCCCCACAATTTCATTTGGAACTGGGCCCTCCATATTACGTAGCTGATTATAGCTGTTTTTGTCCCTATTGCTTTTAACTGTTTTGTAGCACTTGAAATTGCTGCTCTTTTAAAAAACAAAATTGGGGGAAAGAAAAATTCTTTCTTAGTAAAGGAATTTTGGTAGACAAACTCGAAGGAAAGATGTGTTATATATGGGTAATGTATTGAGTCTGATATATTTTATTACATGGCTAATGTAATAGATGGCGTCTTTGATGCAGAAAATGTTACGAATCCTTGATATTGACTCAGGATGTGTTCCAAAACAGCTAAGTCAGGCAACTCAACAAAAGGCCAAGTCATTGTGTGGATATTTTAGAAAGAAGGGTGACTATCCTTTGATTTGTTTTACATACCGTAACCAGTTAATTTACTAAATTTTTCACTATGTTGGACGTAGCGGTGACATCCTATAAACACAGTCTGATGAGAATAAAGTTCTATGTAATGGAATTTGGCATTTTCTATATGCAGGGATTTAATGACCAGAGCTATGGGAGAGTCTTGTAAATTGTGATCTGTAATGAACATAAAACCAAAATGCTGAGATACTATTAAATACAGTCGATTCACCCAAAAGGGCTGGAGCTGCATTGCAAGGTCTTTGGATGAGAAGTGAGGAAATTCTGAGTGTGCAGGTGATCTGTGCCCATCGTGGGCACCAGCAGAGGAAGATAGCTCTGCTTCTGCTTCTGAGCTGTGTACCTGGAGAAGCGGTTCCTTATTTATAAGCCCCCACGGCGAAGCCTGGTGACCGTTACTATCTCTTTCACTTCAGAGATTCCATGATTCATAAAGACTACAAACAGAAATGTACTGAGACTTTGGATCATTTCTCATACAGGAGGACCTATCTCTCCCCAGTCAACATCATCGTCACTGAGACTTGGAGAAAGAAGTCACCTTGGAGGACTATCTACCAGTATTTCGTGGAAGGGAATCCTGGGGTGCTCCGTTTTCTTTTCTAGTCCATGTCATGCTTTTCTTTCTTCTTCCTCCTCCTCTTCTTGCTCCTCCTCCTGCTGCTTCTCCTCCTCCTTTTTTTGGATGACCATCTAAATGCCTATTTATTTGCCAGCATGGTTTATACTTTATATTAATATGTTCGGGGCATTCATTCCAGGCCCTCAGAAATGCGAGCTACCAATAGCCTGTTGTTTCCCTAGCCTCCAGACCTTCTTCGCTCCAAGCTGCCTGTTGCCGATTCTTTGCTCTTTGGGGGTGTCTGTTTTCGCCATCATAGTCTTCACCTCACACACTTTTTGGGAATCCATGTTGTTTAACTAAGCAGACTATGAAAAGTTTCCTTCCCAAGAGAATGCCAATAACCCCCAAAAATGGCTTTTTATAATCTCAAGCTTCCTGGGCACCAGGTGTCTTCTCAAATACGTGGATCTGTTTGAAATTTTCCGAAAAGCCAGTTTAGAAATTAGAGATCAGCTCTTGTTTAGGGCCATTGGAAAGGACCAGGTAAATGACTGGCTGCTCTCAGGGACCTGACTGAGACCATTCATCCTGCTGTGAGTGCACCGGCCATGGGATATTAGCAAGTGCCCCAGCAAGCACAGAGCACAGCGCCCAGCGCTCCGGCGGCCGTGATAGACACAATCCATTCTTAATGCCTTGTGTCAGGCATCCCTGCTGCCCTCTCACCGTTCTTAATAATAAGACAAAAGTGATATTTTAGGGTAACAGTTAATAAATAATGTGACTTATCCAATCACACCTTTCACTAAAATATTATTATCTTTTGGCAGATTCATTACTGTGGAGACACTGGGTTCTGATGAAACATTCTCTAATTCTACCACTAGTACATTTTCCAGAGTTGTCTTTCTTTTAATTTAATTCACCCACTCTGGAAGCATACTGTCCACTGCAATTACTGAATGAGCATTTAATCTCACGTAACTAAGGCATTTTAATCTTTTCTTATGGAAAGACAATTAGAAGATCCTGATATTGCTATGATATGGATACATTTCATCCCAACCTAGTGAATCGAAGTTTCCTTTGTTCTCCTAACTATACATTAAGACAAATCGAGTCTCCAGACACTGTACTGTGATGGTTAAGCCACCTTATCACAAAGTGTGATAAATGTTTCAAAACATAATCTGTTGAAGAGAAAGCTTACCAGATCTTCCTTGTGCAGAGGTGAGCCTAGAGGTGGAGAATCGCGAGAGAAGTTTTTATAGTTGTTATGGTAGCTTGATTTATGGTCTGTTATATTTGTCCCAAAGCAATAAATCTTGGCACTTTTTAAATGCTATGTTGCTAAGAGAAATATTGGATCACTTTAAAACTGCAAGGGATGATTTTGTTATACTATTGCATTTCTACATTGATAATTTCAATTTTTTTAGTTATAATATTAGTACTACACTAGTATAAAATAAAAGAAAGTTTATGAACTTTTTAAAAAAAGATTTTACTTATTTATTTGAGAAAGAGAGAGTGAGAGTGTGAGAGATAGAGCACGAGTGCTAGGGGAGGGGCAGAGGGAGAGGGAGAAGCAGACTCCTCGCTGAACAGGGAGCCCACATGGGGCTTAATCCCAGGACCCTGGGATCATGACCTGAGCCCAAGGCAGACACTCAACTGACTGAGCCACCCAGGCACCCTGAAAGTTTATGAAGTTTTAAACTTTTTTCAAAATCAATACCTTTTCCTGGGGCACCCGGGTGGCTCAGTTGGTTAAGCATCTGACTCGGTTGGAGTCTGCTTGGGATTCTTTCTCTCTCCCTCTGCCCATCCCCCACCTCTAAAATAAAATAAATAAATCTTTAAAAAAATCAATACCTTTTCCTTAGTTTGACTTTCACATCATTGTTATTTCCTGGGCACACAGCATGCTATGTTAAAAGGATTTTACATGTACCCTGAATGTTTGTAATGTACCTTAGCTTATTATCAACTCCAGTGAAAATACATAAATATAAATCTGCAATGTGTTGTTTATCTAAGAAGGTAATTTCCCCCTGACTATTTTGCCTGGCCTCTAAAACTGACACTGGTGTATATATTTAACTTGTACTGGTCACTCTTTTATTAGGAAAGAACTCACACAGCATTATGTATTTTCATAATACCTTGGGCATAGTTGAGAAATGTCATATCCTTTTTCTCCAACTTCCTTCTCTCAGCCACATCCATTCATGACCTAATTCCCCTTCAGATTGTGGTGATATAAATGGGTCACAGGTTAATAAGTTTGCATTTCGGAAATAAGGCAACTCCAATTTGATTTTTATTATGCATTTATTCCTCAAGGATCATTTCATATTTATTGAAAGTTGGTAAAACAACAATTGTGTTCAGACTGATAGTGATCTGGTAACCAATGTGAAATATATCTGTAAAACAAAAAGGGTTTTACTTTTTTCCTTGTGAAAACATTCAGATGGCTGAAACAGCCATTCTAATGGTAATATTTGAACTTTTTAAAGATACCCTTTTAAAAGAATTTTTTAATTCTTTCACATATGCTGCTTTGTTACATTTTCTTATGAACATTTTAAAAAATTACATAAAATTTTATTAATGTAAATGTTTGGATTCTAAGTAAATGGCATAATCTGGTATAAGAAACTATTCATGCATATTTTACTTTTTTTGTGGCGGGAATGATGACTGAATCAGAAATCCACAGAAAGACTATCTAAGAACTTCTATCTATATATAAATTCATCAGGATATAGATGTACTTTGCATATTGTTTCTTTATTAACCAGGAGCTGCTTTGGTTATTGGGCTGAGGTGTTGCCAGCCCGAGGTGTACTCCCTGATTACATATGTAAAGGAATATACATTAAGTTGAATAGAAAGCTGATAGCAATGTAGGCTAAGTGCATTTAATTAGCTGCTTATTCAAATACCCTATTCATTATTTCTCCCCCTAAGAATGAGATAGTTGTATGTGCGTTTGTATGTTTGTATGGTGGAAGCAGGGCGGTGAGGATATCTGTACAGTTTTTTGGAGGGGTCCTGGGGAAGAGAAGAGACAAAGGCTTCATTTACGAAGATGTAGACAGTTGAACGTGTACAGGACCTAAAGGGTTGGATTTACTTATTTTATGGCATTTCCACATTGATCGTGTGAATTTTCTAGTTAAAAATGTTAGTACCACACCAGCGTAAGCAGAAAGCCATCATAATATCAACATGTCACTCCAAAGCTCTAGTGGTTTAGAAGAGCTCTGGGTGAAAATGGGGGTAGCCACCTTCTTCCTTAATCATGCAGGATTCCCTTGAGGTGAAATGGAATTGGGACAGAAATAGTCATTTGAGGTTTTTGGTTGTGTCTTTTGAAATATAACTTCTTATTTCATGAGACTCTTGGCAAAAGTAAAGAAAATGACAAGGCAAGAAATATCTAGTATAGTGTTGTTGACTTATTTATTTATTTAAAATATTTATTTATTTTTAGTTTCAGGTGTACGACATAGTGGTTTGATATATATACGTTAGGAAATGGTTACCACAATAGTCTACCACAATAAGTCTAGTTAACCATATAGAGTTCGTGTAGTATTATTGACTATATTCCCTATGCTGTACTTTACATCCCTGTGTGTTATTTATTTTATAACTGGAAGATTGTTACCTCTTCATCCCCTTCACCTATTTCCTCTATCCCCCCCATCCCCATCCCTGCTGGCAACCACAAAGCACCAGTTTATTCTCTATATTTACGAGTCTGTTTCTCTTTGTTTGTTCACTTGTTTGTTTTTTTTTTAGATTCTACATGTAAATGAAATCATATGGTATTTGTCTTTATCTGAGTTATTTAGCATACCCTTTAGTTCCCTCCATGTTCTTGCAAATGGCAAGATCTCATCCTTTTTTATGGCTGAATAATATTCCCACACCCCACCATTTTCTTTATTCATTCATCCATCGATGGGCACTTGGGCTGCTTCCATATCTTGGCTGTTGTAAATAATGCTGCAATAAACATAGGGGTGCGTTTGTCTTTTTGAATTAGTGTTTTCTTTCTTTTTTTAAAAAAGATGTGTTTTATTTATTTATTTGAGAGAGAGAGAGAGAGAGAACACAAGTGGGGTGAGGGTCAGAGGGAGAAGCAGACTCCCTGCTGAGCAGGGAGCCCAATGTGGGGCTCGATCCTGGGTGTTTTCATTTTCTTCAGATAAATACCTAGAAGTAGAATTGCTGGATTTGTGTGGTAGTTTTATTTTTAATTTTTTGAGGAATCTCCATACTATTTTCCACAGTGGCTGCACCAATTTACATTCCCACTAACAGTGCACAAGGGTTCCCCTTTCTCCACATCCTCGCCAATGCCTGCTATTTTTTATCTTCTTGATAATCGCCATTCTGACAGGTGTAAGGTGATACAGTGTTTTTTAAAATCATCCTTCGACTGAACATGATAGTAGGGAAGGAAATGCAAATCTCATTTTATCTGAGTCAATCCACCTCAAAAATACCATTCAGGTGCAAAATTACACAACAATTTAGATAGACATCTGGAGTTAAGACAGACCTGAATTCAAATCTCAGTTCTGTGTCTTAATAATTCCATGATCCCTGCAAAAGTTTTGAAATTTTCTGACTTCCAGGATGTCAAATGAGAATGGTATTGAAATGTCTTCTTCATGTGGTTATTGTAAACATTAAAGAAAAATAACTTATGTAAGGTTTAGTAGAATACCTGGCATATTATAATAATCCCGGACATGCAGCTTTAGAAAAAAGAGGGTAAAAAAAAAAGAATGAAATATTTAAGAAAAACAAACATTTTTGCCATTTACCAGATCTTCAAACCAGGCTGTTGGTTTTTCCCTAGAACTACATAGCTATTTCTCTCCCTCCGGGAAAAAAAAAAAAAGAAGGAATAAGTGACCTGTTGAAAACCATGCCTGACCTTGAGGCAGAGTTTATGAATTCTGAAAGGGTGAAGAAAAATCTAATAATTAACTATGTACCCACTATCCGAACAATTATTGTGGGAGTCCCGGTCAACTCTGCAGGTTCCCACAGGCATATGGAACAGTAGCTTGGTAGCTTTCACGGAGAAGGTGGCTGTGCCCAAGGCTCAAGCAGCCATGGAGGGCTTTTTTCTTCACCCGTAGGGATCCAGAGTCTTTTTGAGGAAGGGAAGTGCAAATGAGTTGAATGACTTGCTTCTTTCTGAATTAGAAGTCTTAAAGGCCGATGGTACAAGAAGAGCCCCCTCAACCCACCTTTTCGGCTCTGGGAATTATTTGAAGCATTTTATGATTTAAGTCATGCTGATACCAAGTCACTGTAAAGGCTGGACCCAACATGACTTCTATTTTAACGGAGTTGCTAAGTTGCAACAAAATTTTACAATATTAAAACTGCATGCACGGGACTGTTGATTCAAGTCACTCTGTTTGGCAGAAGTAGATCATTAGTGTTTATGTCAATGCCCAAGTATAGGAATAATGGAAATTTCTTTGCCCAATGCTATAATTTTGCTTGTGTAGATATTGTCAAATTAGAAAATGTTTAATAGAAATTTCCGTAGTCTCTATCTCATTTAAATAGGCAACTCCCCTCATTCCCTTTGCATAAACCATGTCACAATATACCTTAAGCTCCTCATAAAAACAGAGGCCAGACTCTGTTCCTGTCAGATGCTTATTCACTGCTTATTGACTTGCATTGGACTGATTTAAAATAATGTTTCATTAATCCATACTGGGAAGCCCAAGACGTAAGGGATCTTCCATATATGGATATAATGCAATTGACATATATTTGATTATGAGACTACTCAAAGGAAGAAGCAGTGGAGATTTTTCTATGAAGTGACTTCAGAAGGTTTATTGGTGCTTTGGCACAGCCTTTTAATTGTTGGGGTTTTTCCAATTTGTAAACAAAAATGTGTGTTTTTTCTCTGTAGCCTGTCTTTTATCTTTGACTTTAAATGACTAGAAAGAGAATCTAATAGTTTTAAGTCAGAATAGTGATACACTTATTTTAAACAATATTATATTCAGAAGATCCTCTATTTTAATTTGACAATTTTTTTTCTTATGGGGTACAAATAAGTGGTAGAGAAATGATTTTGGAAAAAGGAATAGTAACATGTAGAATAAAAAGATCACTTTGACTTCAAAAGAAGGTTCTTTCTTTCTCTTTTCTCCTTTCTCTCTTTGTCACACACACACACACACACACACACACACACACACACACACTTACTAATATGTTTAGTTAACACTGGACCAGTATAATTAATTTGTGGTTTTAGAATAATCTGTTATTTACATAGCTTCTTACTATCAGAACCTGATTTGAAAGATAGTAAATGCTGAGGTGAAATATAAAATCTTTCCTAGGCAAAGAGGACACAAATTCCAATTTTATTTCATGCCCTAAATTGACAAAGTAGTCTCTACCCTTCAAATTTTACAATATTAAAACTGCATGCACGGGACTGTATTGATTCAAGTCACTCAGTTTGGCAGAAGTAGATCATTAGAGTTGCCATCTGTTTGCTGAGGTGAGCCTGTCCCTAGGTGGCCAGGACCCAGAGTTGGGCCCCAGCTCTGGCTGTGTAGCTGTGGGAGGGGGGTGCCTGGGCATCTGACTGCAGGTGCTCTGCCTGCTTCATGGCGCTGACCACCCCTTGCAATGGGCGCACATTCCCACTGGGCCTTCCCCTTGCTTACCAGTGGCCCCACTTCTCGCATGCCCCTTACAGGGCGATTCCTGGGAGCAAGGAAGACATGGGGTGGCTGAGATCCTCTGCCTCCTCATATTCTCCTTCCCTCCCCTACTTTTCCTCAGCTTCTCCATTCTCTTGCCCCCTTAGAAAAAGAGAGAAGCCAAAATGCAATTAAAGTGGCCTTTTTTCTGAGCTACTGGCCTTTAAGGGGTCTTTATGGGAAAGCTGAAATTCAATCCACTTTCAAGAAAAAGGATATTTCTTTATACAAACACGATCTGGCCGGCTGTAGGTGTTCCAAGAGAGAACAAGTACTCCAAATACTAAAAAAAAAATCATCTATAAAGGATTGAACAATAACCACCAGGGTTCAGGAGATTTCCTGGGGATTAATGAGTAGCTGGGAAGAATCCATGGCCTTCAACTGTACTCCGGGCAATTAACCTCAGCTAGTCAGTACTTGCTAAGAAATGCCCTGCACTGTAGCAGTGATTGCCATTGTGAGGTATAAACATATAAGAACACTTTTAGTGTGATTTTATTTCAATGTGCCCTTTGCTTCTGAAAGACTGTGTAGCATCGTGTGGAGCATTTGGTGGCTAATAACATAGAGCGCGTTACCCGACCATACACGCCTCATCACATTAACCAAGCTGATTGGAATAATGTTTGAGGGAAGAAATTAATATTTTATTGTGGCAAGAAAATTGTGGAGAAAACCTGTTTAAAATACTAACTACGCAGCCAAGGTTGTATCGAGTTTAGAGCAAACCAGGTATGATTTTATCACAATTAAAACATTTCTCTTCAGAGTAAGGGTTTTTTTTCTTTTTTCATGGAGATAAGATCCCCTCAAAAATTAAAAAAAAAACAACAACAACAGTCGTCTGTCACTTTCTGGCTAAACTTTATGCTAGCAAAGTAGTTCATTAGTTAAAAGATTCATGACCAAGTTCACTTTGGTTTTAATTTTTAAGGGGGAATATGGAAAAATTATTTTTAACCTGATGTACTAAGATAGATACTTACATTTTTTCACTTATCATTGTGATTCTCAGTTCATTTCATCTGTCAAACTCTATCCCAACAGATTAAAAACTGGCTTTGTCGTTTATGTTGCTTGCATCTGACGTGAACCAAATTTGAGGTTAGAGCTAATGTCAGTCGAACATTCCAGAGGACCCAGGCTGCTCATACCTGACTTCACGATGGTGTTACCATTCAGGGGACTAGTGAACTAACTAAACCTTCATGCCAGTTCCTGAAACATTGATAGTACCCTTCAGAGGCTTTGCCTCAGGGAGTCTAGAACTCAGTGTTCAATAAATGGATCAGAGGCATGTTCTTTATATTTAAAAATTTTTTTTAAAGATTTTATTTATTTATTTGACAGAGAGAGAGAGGGCACAAGCAGGGGGAGCAGCAGGCAGAGGGAGAAGCAGGCTCCCTGCTGAGCAGGGACCCCGATGTGGAGCTCGATCCCAGGACCCTGGAATCATGACCTGAGCCGAAGGCAGCTGCTTAACTGACTGAGCCACCCAGGTGCCCCTGGAGGCATGTTCTTTAGTTCTGCTTCTTAACTGAATATGACTTTAAAATAACTGGTTCTGGAAAATGTAAAGCAATACAGAAGCCAGAGAGGAAATATGTATTTCCAGATACACCCCCTCCCCCAAAGGCAAATACCAGGAGGAGATAGACTGTCACTACAGGAACTGGGGCACAGTTTGTGGGGTCAGACTGGTGTCCAAGGTCATAACACGTGGAGGTGAGTGCTCCTGTGCCTGGCAGAGTGACTCAGAGCCTGGGGGCCTGCACCTTGTTTGACTATTCTTTGGGACAATTCTTCTTCTTTTTTTTTTTTAAAGACCATTCTGTGGACGGGCTTAGCTTCTAAACTGGGCAAGGACTGAATGTTAGAGAGGAGACTTCCTCTGCCTATCATTTCCTCTGCCTATCAAGAAGGACTCTCCTCCAGTCTCATGGCAGATAGAAATGTAATGGCGCTTTCCTGGAGTGAAGGTGTTGTCTCATTTTCTAATTCCAGTATGCGCAAACTCACATGTTAAATGGGGGTAGAACAGCTAGCTACAGCGATAATAAATTTTGAAATATGTGAGGCTGAAGTGAGAAGGTCAAACTCATCCATTCGGTAGATAAATATGTAACTAGGAAGAAAATTAGAGGACAAGTAGCACTACTACAAAAAATAGGAATGGCTTAAATCAAGGAGTTGAAATCCAGGCTCAAGTTTTAAACCCATGTTAAAAACTGATGCCCTGTGTGTCACTGATGGTTCCTTGACAGCCGAGGCTCACCAGAGGTGATGGTTCTGTGCACACGCAAGGAAGGAGCAGTGAGTTGTAACTGTTAGGTGCAGGACCTCTGGAGTAAGAACTTCTGTCTGCTACCCATCCAGCCGTGTGCTGAATCATCTGCAACCCTGAGCACGTCGTTAACCTCTTCATGTCCCAGTCCCCAGGCTGCCTCTAGGCCTCAGTGCCCTCCTCTTTATCAGAGGTGCTGCTTAATTATTTAAATACTTGGGAAAGTATGAGTTTGGTTTGCCCATTGGTTGTGTCAGTAGGATTTGGGTCTTGGAATTATATCTAAATGGGGTAGTAAAATGGGGATACAAATTCCCGGCAGGACTACTATGAAGATTTAAAGATGATGACAGCCCAGGAGGTAAAATAGATTATTGAATTCAATCCTCACCGAAGCAAGGCAGGTATGATTGAAATCTCTGTTTTATAGATGTCAACACAGGTAGAGATACTGGTGTGATGCTTTTATCACTAGTAAGTATTCAATAAAGTTAACTTTAGCAGTTTTGGTTAAGAGAATACTCTTTTATTGGAAATGCTAAAAAAAGCCCAGTGTATTAGTTTGTGAGGATTGGCATTACAAACTACCACAGACTGGATGGCTTAAATAATAGAAATGTGTTTTCTCATAGTCCTGGAGGCTAGGAGTCTGAGTCAAGGTGTAGGAGGTTGGTTTCTTCTGAGGCCTCTTCCCTTGGCTTATGGATGGTCATCTTTCCTCAGTGTCTTCCCATGGCGATCCTTCTGTTTGTATCTGTGTCTTAATCATCTCTTCTCATAAGGATGTCTGTTATCTTGGATTAGGACCCCTCCATGACCTCATTTTAATTTAATTATGTTTTTACAGACACTATTTCCACATAAAGTCAAATTCTGCATTATGGGGTAAGGACTTCAATAGATGATTTTTGTGGAGGCACAATTTAGGACATCGAGAAGGGCAAGTAAAAACATTCTGAGGTTAAACAGTCCAGTCTAGGAGGTCTCAGCAATAAAATCCTAAAACCAGGGGTATAGAGCTGTCTCCAGCCATGTCCTTAGGCTCAGTGCCTTGGCACATAATGAAGAATGTCTGTAACTCTGAACACCTCAAATTATGCAGTTGAACCACTAAAAGCTCCTTTCCCTCAACCCAAGGACTTTGATCCTTTGAAACTCTTTAAAAAAACATCAGCCTCAACAGCACAAACCTTCCATGGTCACAGATCTCTTTATATTTTAGTAACAAAGGGATGCAGATTATCAGGGAATTCCTATAATAAGGTAGATAAGTCATAAAGGATTATTTCTTCCCTCTACCATCAGTCCATCAAGACCAAATTCAATTGCCATCCTCTCTGTCTTTTAGAAAAGGAAGAGATGGCTTGAAAGTATTCCCCCACTTTGGTCTTAGCACAAAGTGATGGGACTATATGCACTGAATATTTGTAGATGTTCCTGGCACCTAGAGGATATTTAGCTGAGAGGAGTGGGAAAGAATGGTTTGGAGCAACAGATGGATGGGCAGCCTTGAAAATTTGTGGCAAAACCCACACAGTCACAGTGGAGAAGTGTAGGTATGCTGCTTCATAATCTTCTCAATGATTCTCACCTAGAAGTTCCTGTTTGGGTTCTGTTTTTGCTAGTTTGACATTCATTATTTATTTTTATTCCTGTTATTTGGACGTTACTCTTTTTGCTTTTGATGCCACTGCCTGTATGTAAATAAGTTTGTCTGTTTTTATTTTACTCTTTTGGGACATTACACATTGATAAAGAGGCTAGAAGAGAATAGTTAGCCATTCATGCAACTAATAGTGCTAAAAGGCTTCAAGAACACAGTTCCATTTTCCACTGAAAAACTATAAATAGACTGAATGTTAGTAGTAATTTTTAAACGATTTAAAAAATGGTTGGTTTCAGAATTCTGAAGAAATATTTCTTAATTTTTATCTTTTAGCACAAGGATAAACATTAGTGTTATACTTATTTTTATGGCAATATTCCATTTTTCTATAATATTGTTTCCTAATTTTATATGATATTGTAGGACACATGCAATAAAAACCTGCTCTTTCATGTTATTCCTTTTCTCTGTCCCTCCTTTCAATTTACAACCATGAAAATGTTGGCTACATCACAAACTAGACTTTAAAAGTCTCATACTTGATTGAAGCACTCTTTATTGTATTTTTTTTAAGTAAAAGCTTGACCAGAATTTGCTTCTAATGGAAAAGAGGTTGGGATTTTGGAGGCAGTGGTTCAAATTATTGCTCCCCCATTCAATATTTTGTTGACTTAAGCAATATTCCTTGCCTCCCTCAGGCTTAGTGTCTTCATCTGTAAATGGAAAAATGAATAGGAGAACATCTAGAATGTACACATTAGACACTCCTGGATACTATTCTGTTGCCTAAGAATGAATTTACCCTGGCTAAGAGTGAAGTGTGTCTCTTCTCCACACTTTCCACAATTGGCTTTCTCTTTGAAACATATTAGGGATAATTATTAGGAATAAATACCAATAAAAATAGCAACAGCAATCAAACCACCACAATGATCATAATAAAAGCTAATTTTTATTTACGGTGTGCTGGGTGCTGGGCTAAGTGCTTTACATGGGATTCCTTTTTTTACTTGTCATCACCATTTCACAGGGGAGCTGCGATTAGTCCCATATTACTGATAAGAGAAGCAAATGAGTTAAGCAAATTGATCAAGATCACACCTTTGTGCTACTAAGTGGCAGTCAGGATTTGTTTAATGGGATGTCTCATATAGATACTAATGAAGACTCTTGGATACATAAAGGGATAAATTATGGTTCATTTCCATTTCAAACTGCAAAAGAACTGAAAGGAAATTGAAAGAAAGAAAATTCTAAATTATAGAACTAAATAAATAAAAATAATTTCCTGTAACCTCTGGCCAACTGATTGGAAATTTTCAAGTAAGCCATCAATTCAAATTGGACATAGATGAAAGATTGTCTATACAGCTATCCGTCAATCTCTCATGAGCAAACTGGGAGTTCCATTCTTCTTGGTGGACACATAGCTATCTTTCTAAAGTCATAGACATTCTGCCCCCAGCCTAAAGGATAAGTAATAAAGTATTTTTAGGAGGGGGAAAAGACCAGCAGAAATGTCTAAGTCTTTGTAATTCTTCAAATTCTAATTGAATAGATGTTATATAAGCAATTATAATTATAATTTAAATTTCTTTTTTATTTTATTTTTTTTATTTTTTTATTTTTTTAAGATTTTATTTATTCATTTGAGAGAGAGAGAGAGAGAGAGAGAGCACATGAGAGGGGGAGGGTCAGAGGGAGAAGCAGACTCCCCGCTGAGCAGGGAGCCCGATGCGGGACTCGATCCCAGGACTCCAGGATCATGACCTGAGCCGAAGGCAGTCGCTTAACCAACTGAGCCACCCAGGCGCCCCATAATTTAAATTTCATAAACTTGACGGGTGCCTGGGTGGCTCAGTTAGTTAAGCATCTGCCTTCGGCTCAGGTCATGATCAGGCTCCCTGCTCAGCAAGGAGTTTGCTTGTCTCCCTCTCCCTCTGCCTGCTGCTCCCCCTGCATGGGCTTGCTCTCTCTGTGAAATAAATAAATAAAATCTTTTAAAAAATTTCATAAACTTGAAAAAATGTTATGTTACAGAAATATGATTATAGAGATACATTCTAGATATATGGATAAACTAAATTCCTTTCAAAAACTTTATTCAGAAATGTATATAATATTTTTCAGTTTTTTTTTTAAGATTCTATTTATTTATTTGACAGAGAGAGACAGAGTGAGAGAGGGAACACTAGCAGGGGGAGTGGGAGAGGGAGAAGCAGGCTTCCCGCCTAGCAGGGAGCCCGATGCGGGGCTTGATCCCAGGACCCTGGGATCATGACCTGAGCCGAAGGCAGATGCTTAACGACTGAGCCACCCAGGTGCCCCAATATTTTTCAGTTTGTAGTTGGGTGTTTTAATAGCTCCGTGTTCTTGAACATGTGCCCTTAGGACCTGGTAGGTGAGACAGGATTAAAACAATAACAGTCCCACTGTCTGAACAGTGGATTCTTACCTTAGGGATAATTATCTCTGAAAAGGAGGTTACTACACTTCTAAAGGGGGTTCCATACACCTAAGTGGAAGTAACATAGCATCTTTATCCTTCTGATAAAATTTAAAAATAATGCAAAGAGGTTCTTTGAAATATTATAGACAAAACACATGCTATTGAAACTGGGGTTTATTCCCCTTCTTCTGCATCATTCCCATTTCAGAAAGACTCCAGTGCATTGCAGAAGACTGTGATGGTAGATGAATTTTGAATAGTTTCTGGCTAAATGGAAACATGACAAACTAAGCTAAGGGGACAAAGGATTCTCTTCCAGTCTCTGTACAATTAGCAAATAGTCCTTGGGACAAAGGACAAGCCATCCAATTCTGGGGAAGATGGAAGGTCAGTGACTCCTTTGCTGGTGGAACGCCTCAAATGAATATCTCTCCCATTTAGCAGCTGAAATTAAAGGAGGGAAAACAACTTTGCACAAAGAGCTAATTCCTAATGGGTTCCTATTAAACGGCATAGGGGATTACTCACTGAGGAAATATGGAGGATCAACACATTCACTGTGTCTGTAGCAGGAGTTGTTTTAGCACGTCTAAGTAACATTTTTGGGGGGTTCAATGTGTTCGGTCTATTTAAAGTAGGGATTTGAGAAAAAAGAAGTAGGGATTTGATATCCAAACATAATCTAATCAGAAATTTTTCTCTAGCTTGGTCAAGAGTTCAAACTTAGAGAAGTTGATTCTGGGGCACCTGGGTGGCTCAGTTGGTTAAGCTTCCAACTCTTGGTTTCGATTCAGGTCATGATCTCATGGGTGGTGAGATGGAGGCTGCCCCCGCACCCCCCCGCGCATGCCCTCTCCCCCCTC
Organism: Halichoerus grypus; assembly: GCF_964656455.1. Taxonomy (NCBI): domain Eukaryota; kingdom Metazoa; phylum Chordata; class Mammalia; order Carnivora; family Phocidae; genus Halichoerus; species Halichoerus grypus. Next base: position 85,991,652 of record NC_135721.1, on the reverse strand, counting down.
TCTCTCTCAAATAAATAAATCTTAAAAAAAAAAAAAAGAAGAAATTTGATCGTGTCCACCCTTTCAATTCCCCACATGCTACTATAGCCTTTTGGATGGTGACTGTCTCTGTCACAACACAGATGTTTGTTTGGCTCCCCATGTGACCACCTGATCAGTATTGTTCAAGACTCTATGGAACTTTCCTTCTGGGATACTTTGTTGTTGTTGTTGTTGTTGTTGTTGTTTTTTAACCTCTTTACTGCCTTCCCAGTGCCCCACACAGCATAGTCATTTGCTTATCTATGGGTCTGAGTAGTTTGTACATTTGTGCAAGATAACTGTCACACTGCATTGGATTGCCAGTTTACATGTGTCTCCCCTAGTGAATTAAATATATTCTATGCCTATTTCTTCAGAAAAATTTAGGTATCTCTATGTCCTGAGGTAGAGTCTATATCTCCTCAACTTTGTATTCCCAGCATTTAGATGCTCAATAAAAGTCTATGGAATGAATTAGCTTTCAATTTGCCTGTGTTGCAACTATAGCACTAAAAATATCTACATCTATTTCCAAGCAGAGAATTGTATATGTTAATAACTGTTATTTCTTGAACACTCACCATGCACTGTGCTCAAACCTTTATGGATGTTATTTATTTCATTTAATACTAACAGTGTTCCTGTAAGCTCAGCATTAATGTCTCTATTTTATTGATTAAAAAATAAAGTTAAGGATGAGAGAGATTAGGTACTACTTAGAGAATTCACAATTCCACAAATATTGCTGCCTTTCTCAGTATCTTCAAAAAGATAAATAAAAATAAACTCGATGGTGGTAACCAATGAAGGCATAAGTTAGAGCTCCTGTCTCGAACACATCCTAACATTTCTGAATACTAGATGTCTTTCAACCAACATTTTTCAAGAGTTCAATCTTGGAGTCAAGCAAAGACTCTGATATGTAAGCATATCAGGTAGCGAGTAGGGAAGTATGCCAGAATTTCTTAGAATTACTCAAGTGTTCTGGTACCTCATTTTCCAGAGGTCTGGCCCATAAAATAAGCATACTATATGCCAATTAAAGTTCAAATACAGGATTAAATATATTTATATGAATTTTCATGTTTCCATATTTCATAAAGAAAATAAAATGTAAATGGTTTATCAAACAGAGTGGACTTGGTAAGCAAGCTGGGAACAACTTCATGATTTTTCACCACTACTTCAAACAACTTATGGTGGATTCCCTTCCCTGACCCAGGATAAGGAATCAGAGAGAGTTCATACCTCCTCTGTTCATTTTTCCTCAGTGGATTCGATGATGCCCACCCATAGTGGGGAGAACAAAGTACTTCATTCAGTCTACTGATTCAAATTCTAATTTCTTCCAGAAACACCCTCACAAACACACCGAAATTAAACCTTAATCTGTGCACTCTAGGAGCCAGTCAAGGGGATATACATAAATTAACCTTCACACTACTGTCGACCAGCTTGGCCACTGTGTTTTCTTCCTTACATCCTTATGACACCCCATCTTGCCCTCTGGCTGATAGCGTCTTTTTGCTGAGGAGGCTTGCCTGGCAGGTCTTGGAAAACCATCCGTGATTTGCCCAACAGGAGGAGTGCAAGCTCTCCCACTACAGCCTGTCTTCATGGCTCCATGGTCATTGGTAGCCCCTTGCCTTCAGATGTTTCCAGGGGTATGGTCTCTGGCTTCCTCAAGCTCTAGGAACACAGGTTAATTTTTCCCAGTGATTCTCATCATTCCCCAGGCCACAAAGCCCCTTCTCTTGACTTGGGGTGAGTGTAAGCATCCCTCTATATCATCCCCTGACACAGTAAAATGCTTCTCTTCTCTAGAGACATGTGCCAGCCTGTATGTCTTCAGGTAAACCCCCCCTCCCTCTCCACCCTCCACCTTCCCCAAAAAGCTTCTAGTCTTTCCATCTATAGGCTGGTGGATGGTGATTGGTAAAGAGACCACAGAATTGGGGTTTGGCCACCCTTTAGCTTAGTGAGACATAGTGTTATGGGGTAAATGTTTGTGTCTCCCCCAAATTCACGTGTTGAAATCTAATCCCTTATGGAATAGTATCTGGAGGTATGGCCTTTGGGAGGTAATTAGTTCATGAGGGTAGAGCCCTCATGAACGGGATTAATATCTTAAAAAAAATTGGCCAGACCGTTCGCTGGCTTTCTTTCCCCCAGGTAAGGATACAAGGTGAAGTAAGCAATTTGCAACCTGGAAGATGGCTTTTACCAGATCCCAACCATACCAACACCCTGATTTCAGCCTCCAGAACTGTGATAAATAAGTTTCTGTTGTTTATAAGCTACTCGGTTTATGGTACTTTGTTATACCAGCCCAAACAAAGACGATTGTGTGATGGAATGGCCCAGCAAAGATGTCCATGGCCTAATTCCTGGAAGCTGTGAATATATATGGTAGATATCTAAAAGGACTTTGCAGATGTAATTAAGGTTATGTCCCTTAAGAAAAGGACATAATCCTGGATTATTCCAGTGTGTTCCATCTAGTCACATGCACCCCTTAAAAGAAGAGAATCTTGGGGCGCCTGGGTGGCTCAGTCGGTTAAGCGTCTGCCTTCGGCTCAGGTCATGATCCCAGTGTCCTGGGATCGAGCCCCACATCGGGCTCTCTGCTCTGCGGGAAGCCTGCTTCTCCCTCTCCCATTCCCCCTGCTTGTGTTCCCTCTCTCGCTGTGTCTCTCTCTGTCAAATAAATAAATAAATTCTTTAAAAAAAAAAAAAAAAAGAAGAGAATCTTTCCCGGCAAGAGGCAGGAGAGATGAGGTAGAAGAAGAGGTCAACAGAGATTCAAAGTGTAAGAAGGATTCAACCAATTGCTGCTGATTTTGAAGACAAAAGGAGCCAGAAGCCAGGGAATGAAGATGGCTTCTAGAAGTCAGAATGACCCTTAGCTGGCAGCCAGCAAAGAAATGGGGACCTCTGTTTAACAAGTGCAAGGACTAAATTCTGCATCTCAATGACCTGAGAGCAGATTCTCCCCCATAGCCTCCAGATAAAAACCCAGTTCTGCAGACATCTTCATTTTACCCTGTGAGACCCTAAGCAGAGAACCCATCAAACTTTCCTGGGCTTATGAATGAAAAAGCAACGAGATATTAATTTGTGTTGTTTCAAACTGCTAAATTCGTGGTGATCTATTACAACAAGAATAAAAAACTAATACAGATGGTTTGGCTGCTCTTGAGAATAAAGGAGGCAATTCTTTCCATACTGTCCTTTCCTTTGGGGTCTCAGCCAGGATCACAAGAAAAGTCCCATTTAATATCATGTTGCACATTTCCTTTTCTCAAGTCAATGCTCAGCCACCTGCTGCTTCTCCGGAGTCTGATAGAGGCCAGCAGGCTCATCACAAGCAGCACCCAGGGCAACTCTCAGCCAGAAGCAGGGAAGGGGCAGGCAGTAGATTAATATTTTGTGTATTTCCATTACAAGAGAGCTAAACGTGAACTCTAAGACACAACTTCTATTTTATTGAGCTATATATAAACAGTGGAAATGAAGGCTTACATTTATGTTCAGGAATTATGTTCCTAAAACCCATGGATTTTAAAGCCAACTTGCTCAGCTTCACAGAAAGTCTCAGCTGCCTACATTTTTCTTCTGCTTGCATTTTCCCATTTCTCTGCCATAATCAGAAGGGGAGGAAGCAGCATACAAGATTAACTCTATTATAATTATTTGGTTACCGTGTGATGTAGAAAGAAATGTTCAAATGTGAATTGCCACAATATTGATGTTTCATGGATAGAGGGATGAGGTGGGGTTCGGGAGCACATAGCTGGTGAATTAATGCAAGACATAAAACAAGCTTTCTGAATCAATACTGTGAGGGCCGCAGAGTCTATGTGCCATCTCCCACCCTGAACGACCTCTACAGTGGAGGAATAGAGCTGGCACTGATCTCATCAGAAGTCAGAAGCGTTCTTATGTGTTGGCTCTTGGACTTGGAGGGTATGTGGCACTTCTGAGCTGAATTCCTCAGGATGGGCTAGGGTGAGCCGTGGTAACGGCTCACATTGTGTCTTAACCCATCCGATGATTCTGTCTCACTTAGCTAACGTTGCCTGCCTTGGACCAGCAGTGGGGAAGTGCTCACTGTGGTCAGTTGGAGAATCAGGTGCCTCCTCTACATTCACTTCCAGGACCACTGAAGCACAAGGCTGGGAAGGTGGTGAATCATACCAGCTCTTAAAGCTTCTACCTGGAAGTAGTATTTCTACTTCCATTTCATTGGTCCAAGTCAGTCACATGGCCACAGTTTACTTCCAAGTAGGCGGGGAAGTGAAATCCTCCCGTGTTCCCGAAGGCAGAGACCTGGGCGTTATTTGGTTACTGGCACTAATTGCTACCACAGCCTAGGAGGCTCCTAAAACTCCACTTGGGATAGGAGTGGATTGGGGCTGAAAGAATTGGTGTGTTTACAGATATATAAAGTAGCTCTTTGTCATCTTTCTTTTTGCACTAATATCTTGTGGTGAATTATATTTTATCAATTGAAATCAGTATCAAGAATATGAATTTTAATAAGAATATGGTCAAGATGTGAAGTTTATTTTTTCTCTCACTTTACTAGAAGATATTATTGGGATAAGAAATTAAGTATTTTCTTATCTTCAACCGCATAAGGAATATTAAGTGTTAACGATATACGAGAATGCTAGCAGTTCACCATCGGTGGTACAAAATACGCATGCTCTGTGCCCGACTGGTTGAGTATATCCTGGTGGGCCCTCATATCTGTGTTTGGTAAATAACTGCCCAGGTGAACCTGAACAACGCTCTTTTTGAATCTGCTTTATTATGTTAAAATAAGTATCAAAGCATAAAACCTTAAATAAATTTATTTTTTAAAGCATCTATTAGTAGTGAAAGGGATGGGGTAAAGTAAATTTCATCTTGTATTTTATTTTATTTTATTTTATTTTATTTTATTTTATTTTATTTTAATTAAAAAGCTTGGTGTGTCCATGGTCTTAATGTGTCTTAAAGGCAAAAATGTCAGGCATTTCCATTGCATCCCAGATCTTTTGCATACTTTTGGGAAGAGCCTGGGAGGTGCCCAGGTCTTAGTGGTAACTGGATTTTACCTCCTGCTGGTGTTATCTGCACACACTTGTTTTCCTCATGAAAGTCTTGATGATATTCATCAATGCCCCATTTATATAATCTTTATCCTAATCAAAACTGTGCACCCCAAAATACTTCCAAGTTCTCATTCAACATTGAGCCCTTGGGACTCCTTGGACTTGAGTACTCAAGAGTGATTTCTGAACTTTTGAAGTAGCAACACTACTTTTGGCAGGAATTGTGCAAGAAGCTGGTTGCTGGGAAGTTGGATTTCCAGAGCTCCCTTGGAAGCCCCCAGCTTGTCTGCCAAAGTACCTTACCTCCCTCCTCGATTTATAAGCCATTCTCTTTAACGAGGCAGAGGACTTCTAGGAGAGCTATGCGGGAAGGCAAGTATCTCCTGGTCAGTAATAGGTTCGACAATATTCATCTATGAGTGAAGAATTGATGTGTCAGATTGTTCATCTTCTTTATTGTTGGTCTTAGACTGTGAACACAGGGACTTTTGTCAGTTTCATCCACTGCTGGACTGTGTGTCTGACAGAGAAGAGGCATTCAATAAACACTTGTTAAATGAATTAAGATTACATTCATCCGTGGGAAGATCCTGAGACAGCAGGACACAGGACACACATTTCAATGGTTAATATTCTGGGCTTTAGGGGAAAACTAGGTTTGAATACCAATCCTCTCCCTTGGTATTTCTGTGCCCTTAGACATTTATTTAGCCTCTAAACTTTAATTTCTCCTTATAAAAGGCAGATAGTAGTAACCCTCTCACTTTTGGTAGGATTATAAGAGATAATGCCTATAAAATACCCAACATGGTACCTAATACATGGCAGGTAATGTGTAGGTGTTACTACTATTTCTATCAATTGGGGAGAAAAAAAGGGGGAGCCTCACATTTTAGGGCTGAGGGTGGGAGAGGCTGGGATAAGCCATAATTAATGGCAGAGCACTATATTAGAAGAGGGGGAAGTTAGGGAGACCCCAAAACTTACCCACCATGTCCCAGGTGGCTCTCTGAATTTGGTTTTTATACGGGACTGAGGTATGTGACCTCCGTAGATGTCTTTAAAAATAGACATACATGGACATATGTGTAAAATCAATATTTACATTTACACTAACATATATGTAGATATATGTGAAATGTGAATTGAAACCATTTGCATTTGAAGACATTTTAAGAATTTTAGGAAAGATCTTGAGGTCTTAGGGGAAGGTGGGGGTAGAGTGGGGGAGAATCCCAGAATGTCACAAAACCAGAAATAGGAACCTCAGTGCTCTAAACACTTGGCATGTCTTGCAATTGCAGAATATCTAATTATCTTCATTTGCATGCCACAAAAGGAGTGAAGTATGATCTCTCTTGCTACATTAACTGTTTATTGGCCTCATGACTAGCTAGTATATCTGCAACAGAGCACTCACTACCCGGACCCTGAGTGGAAAAATGCACATGGTATTGGTCACAGTGACAGAGTTCTGTGAAGATATATGGCTACTCCAGACACATGTCGTGATCTGTGGGAAAGGAGTACTGACTGTATTTTGAGACTTCAAAGACATAAGCCATTGGATCATTCTTGTTTTCTAAATATGTGAAGACAAAGCTGCCTTAAGGAAGCAACCTTAGTGAGTTGACTGGTTATCTTATTTTTTCTAGTGTTTCAGTTTCCCTTCAAGATAAATGAAAATAATACCTTTGGTGCTTAGGTGTCAGGATTTTTGTGAAGATGGAATGAGATGACAGGTACAGAAATACATGACCCAAGAAAGTTGGAAGCACTACAGAACTGTGTTCTTTCTTCCTCTTACTTCTTGTTCTTTCTTTTTGTCTTCTTCCTCCCTGCCCTCCTCTCCCTCTTGCTTTCTCTGTTGGGACTCTTACCCCTTGTGGAGGAGAAGCTGGTGAATGTCACAGTCAGAAACCAGTGACTTATGGACAGATTGACTTTACTCTTTCTACTGTCCAAATGGACAGGAGGGAAGGTAGCCTTGAGACCTTCTAGTCACATTGCTATGTATCTAGAGAGACTGTTTTTATTTTTTTTAATCCTAAACAAATCTTATGTAAAATCTGGGTATATAAAATAGTTTTGAAGAAAGAAGTGCTTTATTTCAAATGGAATAAAAGGTTGGGAAGTGGACTTAGAGCCACCCCACATAGCCCTTCCCAGAACCACCCAGTTCCACAGAGAACAGTGTGAAAACAGGGACTTCTCCGATCTCATTTGATGTGAGAGGACATACAAGACCTGAGAGGAAAAATAAGTTGTAGCTAAAGAAAGAATGCCCTGTGAGCAAGCCTATTTCAAGGACTGCAGTGTCATGGAAATTCAGCATCTCATGTTTTGGTTAAAGGAATAGCATCCCATACATAATGTAAAGGAACATATAAGGTTGTGAAATCCCATAATGTGGTGGAATCTTCTTCATTCACTAACTTTTTTTGCCAAGAGAATCTCAACCTTTCTCTGGGCCTCAGTTGGATCCCCGTTTTCAAATAAAGAGGTTGATGAAATGAGCTCCAAGATCCTATAATTCAAAAATTCCAGTTTTCTTCTTCCTTTTTTAAATGAAGAAAGGCTTAAGTAGAAGCAAAATAGAGTGTGGTGAAAGACACTGCTGATGATTATAGCAGGTTTAGTCACCCACAAATATTTTCTTGAGTGACTATTATGTGCCAGCCACAGTTTGGGGTATTTGAGATGAATCAGTGGACAAAGTAGAAACAAATGCACTGGTGTCATGGAGTTGACATTCTATCAAAAGGCAGGGTGTGTGTGTGTGTGTGTGTGTATGCCACTTAATGCCAATGAGATCTTTTGGGTAGATGGACCACATCTGGGCTACTGACAGTGATCAACTCCACTAAAAATAATGGCGGCTCTTTATGAAGTATCTTCTTATACTGGGGGTTTTACACATTTTACTTTAATCCTTACAACAACTCTGTAAGGTGGGTGTTATTATCCCATTTTATGGATAAGAACACGGAAGCGCAGGGCATTTGCACATGCTGCCTAAGTCTACTTTTAAAAAGTATGGAGAAGCTAGGATTTGTCCCAAAACTCCGACACTTCCCCCATGTCTTCATTCTTTGCCCTCAGTAGCAGATGCCCTCTGCCAGCAGCAAGGCCAGAGATGACACTTCCACAGAGCAAATGGGCCATTATAAAGAGTTGCATTTAAGGAAAACACATTTAGTACTTCATTTAAGCTATTTCAGGAAGTACTATTTTAGGAAGTCTAGAAAATAGACTGTGGTACATATACTCCTTTGCTTTTGGAGCTGGGATGAATAAACGCTATTCTTGGGGTTAAAGGAGCCTGAAGATGTGGCATCCCTTGGCCTTCCCAAAGTGGCAAAAGCTGACACCGAGTTGATCTCCAGTGATTATTAATACCAGCATACTATTTGGCGTCCCAAGCCAGGACTTCATTCCAAGTGCCCGACTCTGCTGCCTCATTGTCTCTGAGTTGAGTGTGTCAGTTTGCTTTTGCGGTCCTCTGTGTTTATTGATCAGACCCTGTCATCTCCAGGATGGTCCTCCCATGCAATTGAACCTTCCACCCTCCAGACCCTCCTCCCCGCCTCTCCGCAACCTCCGGACACCCTTTCACCTGGGCTGTCAGAATAATGAAGGCTTGATTTCAATACTTTCCCTCATTTCTCTGTTCACTGCTCTGCGGGTTAATGCAGATTCCAAACTTCAACAAGCAGCTGTTAAACATGTCATTAACACTGCTTGGGCTGCAAATGAGACTCTGCTACTGGGATTATTCCGTGAGCTATAGTTTTGTGATGAGCTTTGTCAATCACAGCTGACCTGCTGTGTACCGAATGGAACTCAGATTATCTTCTTTCTTCCTCTGACTCTTGTCATTTTTTTCACAAAGAATTACTATTCTACTCCCTGAAAGATTGATTACTTGCACAAATAAGAGAGTCTGAGACATTAATACAAAATTCACAGGCTTTTCTTTATCTCGAACCTGCAACTCCCTCTACATTTCCTCCTAGTAATTATATTAGAATTGTGTACACTAGGAATTGCCATCTGATTATTATGAAACTAGTTTTGTCATGACAAAAATGAGCTTAAGTCTTGTTTTTTTGGAAAATGATCAGTACAGTGCACTGGATGAGAGAGAAGGAGATTAAATCCAACTTGCTTTCATCCATGAATGCTTTCATCTCTTTTTCAAACACAGGAAATGATTACCACTGCTATAAGCTGCAGTTCATATGAGTGAAAAAGGATAAGGAAATATTGAAAATTCTGTAACCAACAGTAGGACATAATATAGGTCCCTGGCACCCACTGAGCGACATGTACTTTATTTTTCCATACAGCCAATGTCAAGAGTTTCATATTTTCAAGGGAGTCTTACCTTGAGGTGTGACATTACAGACTAAGGAATAAACAAATTGACTATTTTTTTCCATTTGGATCTTTTTTTTTCATATAAAATTAGACAGAAGATAGTATTTACGACGTCTAGTAACGATTAGCTACAGCACAACGTCAGTTCATGTTTAAAATTTACAAAAGAGAGAAGGCAGAGCATTCATTTCACCATTGTATTTTCCACCATGTCATCAGTTCCATAGACAGGAGGTTCTTCAAGAGCAGTGACCATAACCTATTCACCTTTATGTCCCTGATGTCTAGTATGCTGGAACTACTTGATAATTATTGTTAGTCAATGAATGAATGAATAAATGAATAAGCAGGCAAGCCACCAAGTGTCATGTTGAAGATTAAAAGAAATAAGCATGGTCTGTAATCATCCATGCAGAGATTCATCGATCATGCCCTTTCTCTCTGTTTCATACACACATATATACCCTAGCAATGCTGAGATGCCAATTTACCTCCCAAATCAGTCTCTACAATGGGTCTTATTTTTAGTGAGAGGAGATACTGAAACTCTGCTGCATCCGTTATCTACTGCCATTATAAGGCTGTGTAACAAAGCCACAGGACCTTCAGTGGCACCCAAGAAGAAAGCATTTATTGTTTATTTGTGTGAGGTCAGGTAAGGGTAGGCCGAGTGACTCTGATGCTCTCGGCTGGGCTTGATCACATGCCTGGGAATTGGCTATTGTGTGATCTAAGATGGCCTCCACTCGGTCACGTAGGGCAACTCCGCTCTGCTCCACATGCTTTTCATTTTCCAGCAGGCTAGCCTGGGTGTGTCCCCCCGCTGATGGCCAGAGCTGTGAGTGTGGGAAGGTGGAAGTCTGTAGGCTCCTAAGGTCTTGACTTGGAACTGACACTTCTACTCTATTTTATTAACCCAATGAAAAAAGAAGGATTGGAGAAATAGACTGCCGTTAGAGAAAGAACTTCAAAGATCACATGACAAAGGTCATGGTTAGAGGGAAGGATGAGGAAGGTGGCCAGTTTTGCAACTTGTACAGTTGCTGTTAAATAAACCTCTTGAAAATAAAGGAGTATCAGTTACATTGAATTGACTGCACTTGTGGTTTGGCTTACTTCTGTATGACTTTGAATCACACATGCATAAAATGAAACTCTTGTGCCTAAATGAGGTTAAAGGAAGGAAGAAATGTGCATTTTTTTTTTCATGTTTGGAATCAAGCTCCAGGCTGCTCAAAAACACACCCTTTTCCTGCCGCTTGCTGGCATTCTTTCTGCTATGTAGGTATGAATAAAAGAGCAACAAAGACAGTGAGAAAAATGCTGAGACAGAAGATGGATGGAAGCGGGGGAGAGTGGGGGTACAAGGAAGTAACGCAGGAAATCCTGCTCCAGGACTAGAGGCTGTCCCATCTCCCAGTTCTCGCAGAATTAGCAGAAGAGAGGAAAGGAAAAGAAGAAAGATGGCTTTCAGTGGATCAATAAGGTGATCACTAAACAAAGCCCCAGATCCGAGGTTATTTGGGGATTTCATATTTTGACTCATTTACATTTTGTGCGCCCCAAATAGTGCTTCTCAGCATTCAATTTTTTTCTCCATTGATTTTAATTAAGCTCACGATAAGCTAGCAACCCTGATGAACAGGCAGAGTGTTTTCTATCAAAAAGCTATCTCACTTCTGAGGCAGGAATTCTGGGGCTTGTCCACATCTTATTCAAAATGTTTTTGCTTCCATCCTGTAGCATGATTCTTAGAATGTGAAATAAAGACACATTCAGCTGCTACACCATAAATATTTTCCACTCAGTAACTGTGAAAATTACCATATTATTCCTGATTCAGGCATGTCATAAGGAATCTGGGGTCAGGGATAAGTGCCATATATACAGTAGTTCCTGTGCAGGAAGTGGCGCTTGGTGCCGTTCGTGATGGGACAGGCTTGCATACCTCCATTTAGGTGTCTAATCACATGGCTCCTCTCTCGCTTTCCATCATTTCCTCTTCATCTTTAAGATTCCATTTTTTGTGTCTCTGACTAGAGCAAGGAACAGATATATTTATTTAGTGTTTGGGGGTTAACCTAATCCATTAATTGTGTTACTCGTGAAGAAATTGCTGCTCTGTCTTTCTTTAGGGTGAGGAATCCCAAGGCAAACATCGGAGCACGAGATTCTTGTACCTATTCACTCCAAAGATGGTTTCAAGAGGTGGATTGGGCTTATTGTTAGAGCAACACCAATTTCATGGAGTCTGGGGCCACTTCTATCTAAAGAGTGTAAACTGTGCAGATTTTAGCAACAGCTTACAGTGGGAAATGACAGATGTGGGCCCAATCGAAATTGGAACAAGAGGACAGGGAGTTGGAGCATAGTGTTAGCGAAGGCCACTGAGATTAGGCTCCCAGCAATCTGAGTGATCCTACTTAGCCATATTAGTCTGGAAAAAAGAAAAAGGGAAAAAGGGAAGGAAACAAGGAAAGGGGAACCTAACTGACCAAGACTCTCATTTTATTGTCATCTATTGCTGCGTAACAAATTGCCCCAACATTTAGTGGCTTAAACAACAACATTTACTAGCTGACTGTTTCAGTGGGTCTGGGTACAGCCAAGCTGGGTGTGCTGGCCTCCAGCTCTCTCATGAGGTCGCAGTCAAGATCACAGCCAGGACTGTGGCCTTATCTGAAGGCTCTACTGGGGACGGGGAGGGAACAGCAGTGCAGATTTGTTTCTATACTCACTAAGGGCAGTTTGGTCCTTCACCACCTGGGCCTCTCCCATGCCTGCCTTACAATACAGCACCTAGCTTCCCCAGGACAAGTGCCCCAAGAAAGTGCAAGAGCGCTCAATATGGAAGCAGTGTTTTTCTTTTTGTTTTTTAAACCTCATCTTGAGAGTGACATTCCGTCACATCTGCTGCATTCTGTTTGTTAGAAGCAGGTCAATAAGTCTCGCTCACCTTTCAAGGGAGCAGATTACACAACAGCCCAACTGCTGGGTATGTGACTCATTGGCAGCAATGGGAGGACGTGCCTGCTGTATACATAAAAGCATGGAGGAAAACAATTTTTAAAATGACCTGTAATCTTATCACCCAGAGATAGTTATTGTTCAGTTTTAGGTATGTATACATATAGACATTTTTCAAAACATCGAAATACAGTTGAATCATTTTTTTTTCCTTATAGAATCAGCCCATACTACATGAAACTTTCTGAAACCCTTCACTTTGTAATAGAATATTTAGGAAAAGGGAGAGCTTTTTATTATTCAACTAATGCATATTTATTTTGGAAACAAAACAGAAACAAAAATCCAAAATTATCTATGATCTCACAATTCTGACATACTGCTATTGGCCTTTTTGGAATACTTCCATCTTTTATTTAATGTTTATTTATCTGAAAAATATACACATACAAACATAAATGGTATCTCCTATCATTTGGTAACCTGAGTCCTTTGTTGCATCATATTTGCAGTGTAAGGAGATCCAATCTCTGCAAATAATAATTTATATTTATTGTCAATATCATAGTTGTGACACAGTGAAGAGCTTGATTCAACCGGCATTTTACATTTTGTCAGCACTATATTTTAAGGTGCACTATTAAGTATATGTGCTCATTAAAGCCAAGGATTACATTTAAATTACAAATTTATTGTTCAACAGGAGAATAACAACATCTGAACAAAAGTAATTTAGATGATGTTCCATCCTACTCCAAAAAGAACCAAAAGGACAAGTTAAAAATAAAAACACAAATACAACTTTCTCCTGTTAAATGCAGAACTGGCACTTTTTTTCTGCAAGGTAACAGCGTGTATCACACTAAATTAATTTTGTTAAATACTATTTTATTGGTTTATGGTTTACTTTGTGTTTGATTTGAGTTTTACAGAGGTATAAGAAGTTGTGAGCACAAAGAGTTTAGATCTACTTAAATATTTGTATTATTTAAAAGACTTTGTGATACAAAAATTTAATAATGGTTGGCTATCTATGTGAATTTTTCTGTTTAAGGAGGGGGGAAATTCATTATCAATATGCTGATATTACTAATATTAGCAGGCCCATATTTTGGCAGTTTTTCTTGCTGCATACAAGATCTCTCTCTGTTACCATTGCCAGGAAAATCTTAATCCCTAGTTATTTTCTTCTTTCTTTTCATCTTGAAAAATCTGTCTGCTTTGTTAGGGTTGCATTGGCTAATGGTAATATTTACCTCCCCCACCCCCAGCCAACTGATATTATATACAGTATCAATTTAATAACAATAAAAAATTTTAAGTATATATTAGAAGTTCCCAGTCTAATGAAACATGCATTCCAGAGGGGAAATAGACTCTGTGTGTGTGTGTGTGTGTGTGTGTGTGTGTATTTTTTTTTTTTTTTTTTTTTTTTGAGAGAGAGAGAACAAGTGATGCGGCGGGAGGGGGCGGGGGAACAGAGGAAGAGGGAGAGAGAGAATCTTAAGCAGGCTCCACATCCAGTGCAGAGCCCTATGCAGGGTTCAATCTCACGACCCTGACATCATGACCTGAGCTGAAATCAAGAATCAGATTAACTGAGCCACCCAGGTGCCCCTGTGTATGCGTATTTTAAATACTACCAAAGTATATTAAAATGTTAGGTAGTGATAAGTTCTATGATGAAAAATAAAGCAGGGATCCTCATGGCTAATCCAATGAGCTTTGGCTTTTCATTACTAGAGCCGAAAGCCTACTGGAGAAATAGATGAGTCATAATATGTGAGTAAGGAGCCAGGGAGAATAATGCTCAGTACTCCATCAGTTCTAACCTAGCTATACATTAGAATCACCTGGAGAGCTTTAAAATGCTGTGCCTGCACTTGTAACAAAATAACTAGAAGACTAACTCCTCTGATAGAAACCCACCTTGTCAACATCTCACCTCTGGGTGATAGGGTATGTCCATAAATAAAATCCACAGAGGAGACTCTGGGGTTGGTTAGAGACAGTTTTCTGTGTTTCATCTCCAGCTTGGTGTTTCGTGGTTCCTGAGCCGAGGTTAATGGTGGGTGGGGGAGCGAGAGTCCCCCCCAACCGTGGGACCTTGGCGCTCAGGCGGATGATTTACTCATGACCTTGTTTAACGGTTCTTGGCTGGAATGGACACTTGCTTGCTTGACCCAACCAACCATATGACATTCCTGATGCAAAATTGTGCACTGACATGGCTCTCGGAAACAAGATCGCCTCTGGAAAGGCCAGAGACATCCGCCTGGGCCCTGTGGTCGTGATGTGTGGTATGGCCCCACAGCTGTGGACCTGGCTTACTTCAACGGTAGCAGCTTCCTTTTTTTCTGTTTGCATCATTGGTTTATGTAGTTATGTTAGCTAGTTTTTACTGTGTACATAAATTGTATGTTTTTAATTTGTAAAATTCTATGTTTTACTTGAACTTTTGGAATTTGGAAGTTCTCGCTGTATCTGTAACATGTCAGAATCAAGTGTCTTTATCTGTCTCCATTAAAACAAACAAACAAACAAAAAATGCTGTGCCTGGATCCTACCTCTAGAGGTTCTTTGGTAATTGGTCTGGCATACTCTGGCCTGGGTATTGGGATTTTTAACAGCTACCTAGCAAATTCCAAGCAGCCAATCTCAGACTCAAAGCACTAAACTCTCCAGATGATAGCATTTAGAAATTGGTTTCAGCATAGTGTGGGTGGTGCCATGTTCCTGCTGAAAGCTCTTCAGTGGTTCACCACGGCCACAACGGTGTTTCTCAAACCTACAGATAGAATCACTTGTAGTATTTGTTAAATATCCAGGTCCTTGGGATCCTGTTCCAATTAACTGAATCAACCAATTGAATCAGAATCTCCAGGAGTGGGACTAGGGGAGCATTTCAGCTCTTTCTATTGAGCAATGCACTCTTCTAATCTCCTGGGAAGAAACTTTGCCAAAAATATTTAGACAGACCAGTATTAACATTTTATAACCAGTGGCAGAGGGGTTTTTGGTAAAGGGTAAGAGATTATTTTGGTACACATACTGGGTCCTTTAGAGGTAATTCCTAAGGAGAAACATGTACAAACTGATGGTAGGTTTGTTCATAGTAGTATATAATCTTCTGCTCATGTCCCTTTTTATCAGAAAGCTTTCCCACAACTCTGTTCCCATATAGACCAATGGAGCTTTCTGTTACCATCTTTTTTTTTTTTTTTTTTACGATTTTATTTATTTGAGAGACAGGGTGTGGGGGCAGAGGGAGAGGGAGAAGCAGACTCCCTGCTGAGCAGGGAGCCAACTCGGGGCTCCATCCCAGGACCCTGGGATCATGACCTGAGCTGAAGGCAGACACTTAACGGACTGAGCCACCCAGGCGCCCTCTGTTATCTCTTTTAATGATCTAAGGAACCTCATTTGGAAGGACCGTATAATGACGATTTAGTTAGATGATTTTTGAAATGCATTTCTTTAAACCATGGCAGTTCATTTGATTTTCTCATTGCCCAAGTAGTTTGGGAGGCCAGGGGCCATCTACCTTTGATGAAGAGTCTGAAGCAAAAAGAAATAGGAAATTTAGGAGGATTTTACATAGCAGCACAGCTGGTCAGCAGCTGAGCAGTACCTAGATTTCTCTGTATTCTTACTCCTGGGTTTTTCCAACTTGGTAAACAAGGACTTTTCCTCTTGTTTTCAATTATAAATTATCCCTACCATTTCCTGATAGTCCTTAGCTTATAGCTTATAGCATATATCTCATGAGTGCTATTTTCCTTTTGCAACTTAAAATATGTTTCTAAGGTTAGAAAGAAATGGGGTTCTACTTAGTAATGAATTAATTTGCGTATTTTTAATTTAGCCCGCTTAACTAGAAATTATGAGATTGTTTTTGAAACTGGTAGATTATGGAGCAACATAACAGGGTTTTTGTTTTTGTTTTTTTTTTAGACAAGTACTTCATGTGGGTTTGAGTGGTTAGATCGGACTTATAATTCAACTTGCTGCGGGAGATGGTGAAAAATTTTCATTTTGAGGAAAGACCATTTCTGCCACAGGACTGTAGGAGAGGGAGAGGAATATTTTGGTAATGTCAAGAGAAAGCCATAGCTTTCAGGAGATAACCTTTTTTCACCGATTTTCTTATATTACTTTATAATCCCATTTTTCTTTTTTCCCTTATCTGTCTAGAAGTAAATGCATGGAAGAAGTGAATTCACAGATGGTTCTATGGAGCACAGAAGTAGTGAGAGAAGAGTATAGTCAGAATTCTGTGAAATGGGTTGTTTACATAGTTCATCCGTTTGGGGCCACAAGTCTAGACTCTTTACCGATGGTCAGATTTAACTGGTCTAGGTGTCACTGGAACAGCTCTTAGAAGGAGTCTTCTTCTCTGCCTGTGGTGTCCTCCCCATTGTGCACACAGCTCTCTCAGTTTCATCCCTGACGTTGCAGCTCACATGTCACCTTTTCAGAGAGGCCTAGCACTGCTCTGAACTGCTGTCGCTATTTTTCTTCATGTCACTCAGCACAATTTGTGACTATGTAATTATTGGATAATTTCATGTCTCCCCAGTAGACCTCCAGTTTAGGAGAGCAGGAATCATATCATTTTCCCCACAATTCTATTTTCAGTGTCTAGAACACTGCTAACTATCATTGAGCGAATAAATGAGCAGATGAATGAATGAACGCTATTTCTTCCACTTGGAATGCCATTTCCTCTGAGAACTAAAACAAAACTCTTGGTGATCCTTTAAGACCTTGTGCAACGTATCATTTGTGTGTGTGTGTGTGTATGTAGAAAGTTTCTGCACTTTAATCTTTCAATAGAAAAAAACAGTTGTTTTCAATTCTTCCTAAACCCTTGTGTATGTCTCTATAGTTACAGCAGAAGCTATAAAGCATGTTAGTTTTATTTCCCTATACCCATCACAATACTCACATTGTGGTCTTCTTCATGGCAGAATTGTGTCTTGTTAGCTCGTAGGTCCCTTTTGTACAGTGGGTGATGGATAAATGACATCAGCATTGTGGGTGGGTAGTGGGGGACTGGTGGAGAAGAGATTTAGGGAGAAGATTCAAGCTAGAAGAAACACAAAACAAAACTCTTTACTGAGCTCATTACCGAGATGAGGGACTTTTGGATATGTGCTATTTTGGAAGTGTGGTTTTCAATTTTTCTAAGTGATTTTCACTTCTGACCCTTCATAGAAATACTTGAGAAAGTCCCAATGCAGGATGTAGACATACTTCTCATAGGTATTCGATTTTAAATTGATAGTATTTCCTATCTGAGCCCTGATTCGTCATCTGTAAACTGCCTGATATGTAAGTGCTTACTTATTAAGAGAAATATTACTGTTTGTAATTTGGGCTGTATTGTGCTCTCTTTCTTTTTATTTTTTTTTAAGATTTTATTTATTTATTTGACAGAGAGAGAGAGAGAGAGCAAGAGAGGGAACACAAGCAAGGGTGGTGGGGGAGGGAGAAGCAGACTCCCCGCTGAGCAGGGAACCTGATGCGGGGCTCAATCCCAGTACCCTGGGATTATGACCTGAGCCTAAGGCGGACGCTTAACGACTGAGCCACCCAGGAGCTCCTTGTGCTCTCTTTCTGATGAATCCAGGAGCTGCTGCTTCTGGCCAATGATTAGTAGCCATGCACATTTGTGATGAGTGTACAATAACTTTATGTGAACTGTACAAATGAAGGTTGATTACATTTTGTTTCATAGCAATTCAAGCGGTAACATTGGTGGTGTCTACCAAGGAACCAGATGTATTTTTCTTGGCTAGTGAAAACTGTGTGCTGAATCTCTCCACTCTGGATCCTTGGAGAACCACTATTTGTGTCGTTAGGCATTTTATTATGAGACAGGTTGATTTTGGAGCTCAATCAAAAGACATTTAGTTTGTCAAGTACCAAAAGACTTTGCTATAAAATGCCCCTCTTTTTAAAAAATGTAACATTCACAGTCAGTATGATGACAAATCTTCAGACTCTTGCTAATTCTTAACTTTTATTTGCTTTTTAAAAAATTTATTATTTTGGCTCATCATTATTTTTTTTTTTTGAAAGATTGCAATATATTTTGGCTCATCATCATTATTGCTTCTGCCCTGAGTACCATTTATCCCAGTTTCTGTATTCTGCTTATTCACTGGGATAGTGGGTGTTTGTGGGAGTTAGGAGTGGTTAGTTGGGAAGCAAAGAGGGAAAGCGCGGATGAATTAGAGGCAGAGCACATAGAAGCTACATCTACAGCTGGCAAACCTAGGGACTTCCAATATTTCTCTTAATGGAAGGCTTTTGGGCTCTGATGCAGGAAGAAGTCTAGCAGCAGAGCTAGCAGTGACACCAAATAATTTAGCTAATGTGAAAGCATTCTGCTTATCACCTTCGAGCCCCATGGCCCTTGCTAACAAGAGGGATAAAACAAAAATAAACATAAAAGGACATTTGGTGTGGAACACACACCAAGAGGGAAACCAGGAATTTGGCACGCTATCCTGGTCTGCCTTTGCATACTAATGAAAATAAATCATTATTCTGATAAATGAAGGCCATTTCTCCTGCAGCCCTCCAGGAGGAACACGGCACCTGACCCTTTCTTTGAAGCATTTGGAAGTCTGAACACTCAATTTCTTGCCACTGCCAGCTTTTGAAAATTGGCCTCTCCTCTCCTTGGGATTTAGCAGCAGAGTCAGCAGTGACTCTACAAAGCCCTTGCACACTGGGGGTTAAGGCCGTGGGTAGGGGCTGGGTTTTTCAGGAGTAAGCAGAATCTTAATGCCCTTGCTGCAGATGGCAAGAGGAAATGAAAATATATACCTGAGCGTATTCGCACCTCGTTGGGGCGACCGTGTAGGAGTTGTTTTCAGCCACAGAGGGGTCGTCCACACTAATAACTGTAATCATACCCAAATTATTCAATGCCAATTCATTTACTTATTTCCCCCATCAAAAAGACAATGCATCACCAACAAGTCACAGACAATTCTTTTCCTGTAAGGTTGGGGTGCTCGATGTACATTCAGGGCCACGCACACGAGTGCGAAGAAGTTGACTACCACAGCTATTTAATCAGGAGTGTTTGTTGATTTGAGCAGAGGCCCTATGCTGTGAAATGAAAACAGAAAACCAAATTTTCTTGAGCAATCTTGCTGTTCCTGCTTCAGGTGCTAGGCCATTTCACTAAAGCAGCTCAGACGAGAATGTCATTAGTTCTTAAGCCCCAGGTGAATTTGCCACTGTTCCACATGATTAAGCCAGATAATTGTGTGTTGATAGCGAATGTGGTTGGTGAAATACAATTTCTAGGACCTTCCTAAACAAACACAATGTAGGAGTGAGTCAGAGTGCTGTCATTTCAGTCCTTTGTCACAGGTTTTGCACGGGCAGACATCTCTGGCGAGGGCTGGCAAGTAATTCGGTGGCAACAACCATCCCTGGGCTCTTAAAGGTGACCTGGCTTGAAAAGTGAATCACACATCATTCTGCATTTGTTTAGGGAAGGGGGAAAAAAACGGACATCTCATTAAAGTGCCGGGCTCCTACTTGGACCTTGTTTTGGACCTCGAATGTAAATGATTACTTTAAGTTTGTTTTAAAAAGCGTTCGTGATTTCAGCGATCCTTTCTGAAGTGTGTAAAAATACCAACGTCTCCAATGATAAAACAACAACAACATCTGCCGATGGCAAAATATAGTCAACTTTCGGGGCCAAGTTTTCGGAAGCAGCCAATGTGTTTCCATGTGTGATTTTCTTTTTCACATATAAGTTTCTGTGGATTCAAAAATATGTATTTGTATTTACAAGTCAGGTGTCTGTGTCTTAAATTATATAGTTATGGCTCTTCCTGCACCTAAATATTGAGGCTTTTGGAATTTGTAGTGTGAAGGTGGAAGGCTCTTAATTTGTCGGTGGTGGTGTTTGGCGTGGGAGCTGGGGTGGTTGGATTATTGGTATTTGAAAAGCAAATCTACTTACTTTTCAGAGGGATCACTTTTCCTGTCAATCTGTGCATTATTTTGTTTCCCCACTTCTTTCCCCCCAAATAAATTATAATACCATATAGTCTGATAGTTCTTGGTCTACAAAGTGTTCATTTGATTCTCTTTTTTTTTTTTTTGGTCTCACTCCCTTTTTATTTATTTTAATTTTTTATTGTTATGTTAATCACCGTACATTACATCATTAGTTTTTGATGTAGTGTTCCATGATTCATTGTTTGTGCATAACACCCAGTGCTCCATGCAGAACGTGCCCTCTTTATTTTTTTTATTTTTATTTTTTTAAAGATTTTATTTATTTATTTGACAGAGAGAGACACAGTGAGAGAGAGAACACAAGCAGGGGGAATGGGAGAGGGAGAAGCAGGCTTCCCGCTGAGCAGGGAGCCCGATGCGGGGCTCGATCCCAGGACCCTGGGATCATGACCTGAGCCGAAGGCAGACGCTTAACGACTGAGCCACCCAGGTGCCCCAGAACGTGCCCTCTTTAATACCCATCACCAGGCTAACCCATCCTCCCACCCCCCACCCCTCCAGAACCCTCAGTTTGTTTTTCAGAGTCCATCGTCCCTCCTGGTTCTTCTCCCCCTCCGATTTCCCCCCCTACATTCTTCCCCTCCTGCTATCTTCTTTTTTTTTTTTTTCTTATCATATATTGCATTATTTGTTTCAGAGGTACAGATCTGTGATTCAACAGTCTTGCACAATTCACAGCGTTCACCATAGCAGATACCCTCCCCAGTGTCCATCACCCAGTCACCCCATCCCTCCCACCCCTCACTACTCCATTATGCTGAGTGAAATAAGTCAATCAGAGAAAGGCATGTATCATATGACCTCACTGATATGAGGAATTTTTTAAAATTTTTTTATTGTTATGTTAATCCCCATACATTACATCATTAGTTTTTGATGTAATGTTCCATGATTCATTGTTTGTGCATAACACCCAGTGCTCCATGCAGAACATGCCCTCTTTAATACCCAGCACCAGGCTAACCCACCCTCCCACCCCCAAAAGAAGATTGTCATTGACCTCTGAAGAAACAAGACAAAAAAGGGTAAAATTGGATGCCAGACTAAAAGATCAGAAAATTCATAGCCCCTTCATTGGCATGAGGAAGTACACAGAGCTGAAATGTGTACAGCTGTTGTGGTGGGATCTGGCTACTAATGTGGACAGCTTTCCATGTCAGTTGCAATAGTCCAAATCATTAGTGTGAAAAATCCGTAATAAAACCACAGAACCTTAGCAGTCGTGGAGTGCCACCTTCTTTCCAAGGCAGGTTTTCCTTTTTCCTATCCCTGCTTGACCGCTTCCAGTGACAGGGAGGTCATCACCTTTGGGCGCAGTAGTATGAGGTAGTGCTTCATCAGGACAACCAACCACCTGTTGAGGATCAGAAATGTTTTGAGTGTGACCTGGGGCAGTGACTCAAATGCCTTCTAGTGCTGCAGCCTCCACCAACACTGTCTCTGCTCCAGTTCCTGGTGTCTTCTGCAGCATTGAAAGTCTCCCCCTGGTGAATGCTTTCTTCCAGCCATCCTTGAATGTCTTGGCATTTCAGCACTCCCACACACCTCATAAGAAAGTTGCTTATGTTCCCTTTGCCCAGGAATTTGGTGAAAAATTTTGTAGGTTAAACTGGAGGGTAGAAGACACAAAGGATCTATGACAACATTGTCCCCAAGGGAGAAGACCGCCATGACAAAAGAATTGGTAGTGGATTTTTTTTCTTTGTGGTTGGTAGAGGTCCCAGTGGATGTGGCTGACAGCCCAGAAGAGGGGGACCACAGATGAAAGACATGGCATCTATAGCTTCTCCACTCAACCCCCGTTCAGTTGGAGCACAAAAGAGCTGTTTAAATACACATTTATTTGTTTTAGAATGCTGACTGGCTTGGTATTTAAACACCTAGCTTATCACAGAAACACGAATGGCTGGCCACTGGGCAACCCCAGCCCTGACACAGGGAAGGCCCCCCCGTTGGTTAGAATTCCCAAGGTGAGCTGTGTCACTGACTAGCTCCATGACCTTGGACAACTCACGTCATCAGTGTTCTCTTCTGTTTCTATCTGTAAAATGGGAAATGTGGGTGAGATTGCTTCTCATTTATTTATCATCCCTGGAAGTCCATGATTCTTTGGGGGGGACCAGTAAGCTTTGGTGGAGGCAGAATGAGGGTTAGGGAAACAGTGGAAACTAGGGGGCATAGAGGCTTGGGGACAGAACAAGGGAACAAGAATCCCAAGGTGGTATTTAAGGCAGCTGCTGCATGGGGCATGATGTGGGCTCTTTGAAGGTGGAGAAGACGCTGGAAACAAGGGAGCTCAATATTTCTTGGCCGACTCTGCCAGCAATGTGTTTGACCCAGTTCAAATAGTGGGGACACTTCCCCTGATTTTGAAGAGCAACAGATTCTCAGAACTAAGGCTGGGTATGAGAAAGCATTGGTAACAGCTTGAAGCACTGTAGAGATGTCCGGGGTATCACTAGAAGGCAGCCTGTTTGCTGGAACAAGCATCTCACCAAAGAAATTTACTCTGAAGATGAAAAAAAAAAAAAAAAAAAAGATGAAGTTGGATCAGAATGCAGTCTAGGGGATAAACTGGGACCTTTTTACACTTTAAGAATTAGGATGATAGAGAGAGAATAGGATCTGTTAGACGTGGGAACTCTGCCTAACCTTCTGGCATCGTGAAAAATTCTCCAGTCTTTTTTATGGGGCCATGTAGTGCTAAGCATAAGACATTTTTTTTAAAAAAGTAAATTTAAAATATTCTTGAAAATAGGATGATAGATTTAGAAAAGTCGAAGGCACCAAAGGGCCAGCTCTGTAACTGGCATTAGGTGTGTTTGTGTGATTTGTTCAGATTTATGTACACTTCAAAACATACATCTAAAAAAAAACCCTCTGCTGGGCCCCTTTATTTTAACATCACGGGAAGCTTTCCTGTTAATGGGTATGGTGTATAGGTTGCTATGAGCAGATGGAATAAGGCAATTGGCAAAGCTAATTCCACTCAGAATCTTGAGCCTGCTCTTCTGAAGAGCAGTATCTAGGTGTCCAGACTTGCCCTCCACTGCCTGTACGTGTCCGCCCCACGACACAGCAGAAATGGCTCTACCCAGAGGGAAACAAAGTCAAAGCTGGAGCCAAGTCACCGGTCCGATACCTTGGGCGTTTCTTTTCACAAAGTGCAGCCCGTGTTTAATGTAGAGGAGGGAGGGATGCGGCTGTTCTCTAATGAAATGTTGTAATAGGACAAGCTGGGGTACTGTACTTGTCCACTGGGTGAATGGGGCTATAACCGCATGATTTCTATTAACAGAAATGGCAGGCATGCTGTTAAACTCGCCTGCTCTGTACCGAATGCCTCTCTTGCCTCTTTCACCCATCTACTCTGCCCCCTCCTAGCCTCTCCCATGTATGTCTATTAATGCCACTAAAGTAGGACATTTGAAATTTGGGGAAATGGTTGCATTTCCCCCCCAAAGAGTCTTGAGGGGCCTATAGAACAGAAGCTCGGTAAGTGAGACTAAAACCCAATCCCATCAAAATGATTAGATTCCGTCCTGCAAAGTACTTCATTGAGCATCATTCCTGTGAGTTCTTAGATGTAATTTTTTGAAGCTCAGAAATGCTTTTCTTTGTTAAGTGATTGCAGCAAAAGGAAAGGAAATGTTAGTGGCAGCCAGCATTTTAAAATGAACCATTGTGGCCCTTAGCATTTTATAAGTAATCGTAAATTTCAGCTGACAGCTTATTTCTTGATTCCTTTCTAATTAAAGACATAATAATATATATTTCTTGAAGGAGAAAGTGGTCTGGGCTCTTATGATGCCAGAGTCTTTGCTAAAATAAAACAACTGAGGCCAATGTCAAGCATACGACAGATTCACTGCATCTGAGAGGTCCTGGACATCACGCTACTAAATTAAGGGGCGACCAGAAGCATGTTTAATACTTTTAAATAATTGTGTCCAAATAGCCCTGCTCACTCTTTAAACAGCTAAATCTTTTTAATGCCTCTCAAAAAGGGTTCCAAATGGATTTAAATGGTTTTGATAAATGTGAAATTTTCCTCTCTACTTGTAATATTTCCAGAAATAGTGCAATTAATTTGATTTGCGTGTAGGTACAAGTCATTAGTAAATTGGGTGCTTGTGTTTTAAAAGGTTTCAGTCTTATTTAACCCTTTCAAACCAATGGGTTTTGGTCAAAACTAAGCATTCTGTGAATATTGAGTTGCCAGTCCCCAGTACTGGATTTTTCTGTTTTAATACATATATCAGAAGTTTTGTTTAACACCCTAATACACAGTCATCTCCTTTGCGATAAGGATTTTACATATGTACTCATCGCAAAAGCTTCTCTTGCTATTAACTCTTCTTTAGGTCCAAAGGTTTCAGGTTCTCTCTTAAATTTTTTCTTTCATTTACTAAAGCCAGCTCAGAGTGAGCCTGTTTTAATGGTTTAATTGCTCATCTTTCAGCAGGACTCAAATGTCAGGATTCAAATTTTCCTCAAATAATCTTTTTATGATTTTGTTCAACTGGACCCTAAAGAATAATTCTCTAGATGTTTAGATAGTAATTGAGCCTTGCTGAGGATTAGCACACACTCCCTTAGGAATATTTTCCCTCTGGAAGAAGCCTTTGCCATTGGGAAATGCAGTCATTTCATGCTTACTGTAAGGAATCCTAACCAGAAAAACAGATATCTGCCTGACAACATTCACCGGATGGCCATTTTCCAATACTTTAAGTGGGGAAAATTATGGCTTTACATAGAAATACAAATTCCTAGTTAATATCCTAAAATATAACAAAAGCACACTAGCAGCCCTCATGTACATGTAATAAACTACTATGTTAATATGCATAAGGTTAACACTGGTTTCAGATCACCAAAATATTAACTAGGTTGTTAGCCAATAGTTGTTTTTTGTGCTATTCCGTGGCTTCTCTTAGCTCTAGCATTTGAAGTATACAACACTTTTTATGACAGTTGGTGTGAATTTCAGCACAGCTACCCATATTTTACAAATTGTATATGAAATGTAACTCAAGATTTTTCTTCATATTGCTTTGTTCAATATGTTGTATTGAATTTTGGAGATATAATACTTCTATATAAACATTTGCCAAGAAAACATTCTATTGATAGACATGGATAAGTTATGTAGCTCTAATATTAAAAATCAAGAGGAGGCTTGCTTCTTGGTCATGTTGATGTAACCAACTTTCATTGATGTCATAAACATTTGGAAAACTAGATAAAACCTATGAAACTTTTTTATTTCATTTTATTTTATTTTATTTTATTTTATTTATTTATTTATTTTAGAGAGGGAGAGAGTGCAAGCAGGAGCAGAGGGAGAAGGAGAGAGAGAGAGAGAATCTCCCAGTATGGAGCCTGACATGGGGCTCAATCTCACCACCCTGAGATCATGATCTGAGCCAAAAGCGAGAGTTGGATGCTTAATTGACTGAGCCACCCAGGCGCCCTGAAACAATTATTTTTAGACACTGAACACCAGGTACTACAGGACTAAAATATTGAAGAGAAAACAAAAAAAGTAAGTCCCATGGTCACCCCAGCTTATTGCCTACAGTCATTTTCCAGACTAGTGTAAGGAAGGAGAATCTAGACAGAGAAGAGTGGCTTTATTGAACTGACAAAACAGAGATTGGAGTACAAGTAGTATCATGGCGATGGAATTTGCAAAACAGAGTATCAGAGAGGAGACAGGTGGGAAGTGAGAGCGAGAGAGACAAAAAGAGGGAGAGAGAGATCTAACAGAAGATTCCTTGAGGCTTTGACTATCTACTAAGCTGCACATGCACAGAGTGAAACTCCATTATCAGGGCAAAAATAACCACCCATGAATTGTAAGCTGAATATTTCCCAGAGCTCACACAGTGCTGGGAGCTAATCACATTCCAAAACAGCCCAAGTGAAGAACTTTTGTTGCATAAGCAGGACATTCAGTAGAGACTCCAGCAGGGTAAGGCCTTATTAGCCTGGCAAAACTAGCCCCCCAAATGCTACTCTAGACTCGCCCTAGAGTAGCTTAAAAACAAACTTCCAAAGGAGAAAGATAACCTGAAAGTAACTTAACTATCTGTCAGAGCAAAGCTCAACACTTTATATAAAGGCCACAAAATCCAAGTACTCAACAATATAACAGCCACAATGTGCAGTATCCAATAAAAATTGCTAGACACTTGAGGAAGAAGGATAATGTGGCCCATAACCTGGAGAAAAATCAGTTAATAGAAACAGACACAGAAAAGAGATGTTATAATTAGCAGATAAGGAATTTAAAATGGTATTATAAATATATTCAAGAATTTAAAGGAAAATCATGAACATAATGGAGATAGAAATGGAAACAATTAAAAGGAAGAAACTGAAACCACAGAACTGAAAAACATGATATCTGAAGTGAGAGATTCACTGGAGGGGATTAACAGCAGATTAGACACTGCAGAAGAAAAGATCACTTGAAGGCAAGACAACAGAAAATATAGAAATAGCACAGAGGAAAAAAGGCTAAAAAACAGACAGACCTGAGGAACAATACTAAGTAGCTTATCATATGTATATTTGGAATCCCAGGAAGAAAGGAGAGAGAAGGAAGAGCAAAATAATTCAGGAAATGGTGGCACAAAATTTCCAAATATAATAAAAGTTACAAATGCATTGATCCAAGAAACTCAAAAGTCTCAGGATAAATAGCAGGGTTCTTGGTAGTCAGGTTGCTGAAAACCAGTGACAAAGTAAAAAATCTTGAAATCAGATTGAAATAAAATCAGATTATGTAAAGGGAAATGAAGATAAGAATTAATACTAATTCTGTTTAGAAATTTTAGAAACCAAAAGTCAAAGGAACATTTTTGCGTGTCATCCTTGCGCAGGGGCCATGCTAATCTTCTCTGTATCGTTCCAATTTTAGTATATGTGCTGCCGAAGCGAGCACCAAAGGAACATTTTTTAAATGAAATGCTGAAGGAAAAATAGTCAACATAGAATTCTATATCCTGTGTGAAAAATCCTTGAAAATAAAGACAAAATAGAGGCATTCTATGACAAACAAAAACTGAGAGAATTTGTCATCAGCAGACCTGTGCTACAAGAAACATTAAGGGAAGTTCTTTGGGCTAAATATATATAATGCCAGATGGAAACATGGATCGATACAAAATGAAGAATGCGAAAGATAGTAAATATATGAGTAAATTATTTTTTTTCATTTTTAGAGTTATTTAAAAGATAATTGACTGTCTAAAGGATAATTAATAACAACTTATTGTGGGGTTTCTTAATATATGCAAAAATTTGTGAGAACAATAGCATGGATGGAAGAGGGAAATGGCAGTGTATTCTTGTAAGGTTCTTATATGGGTCATGATGTTTTTTAGTGTAAATAACTGAGATAAGTTAAAGATGCATAATAGATGCAGGAGAGACCATTAAGGGGAAAAAGAAAGAGATAGAGCTAAAGACAAATAAATATTAGACAGAAAAGCAAAAAATTAACATAGGCATACATAAAAACAAGACACAAACCAAAAAGTCACTAAGAGCTATCCTACCAGGAAAATATTCAGCAGGGAGATGTTTTACTGGGTATAACTGGACATGGATGTGTTTGAACTATTTGTGTATAGTCTAAAGTCAACTGTTCATTCTTAAACTCAGTCCACAACAATGTATGGGTACTACTCCATGCCTACTCTTTGCTGTAACTGGCACTGGACTAACGAGGCCAGTGCTGTCTGGTGAGCTTGAACAGCTCACATTGGTCTTCCAAGAAAAGAGTCAAATTTTCATGTGGTTTTGTTTAAATTAAGCCCAGAGAAAGAAAGAGTCTTCTGAAACAAAACAAAACAAAACAAAAAACAAAGACAAACAATAACACCATTGTACTTCCATTTGCAGGAGAGTCTAGAGTTCTTCTCTGAGCATTAAATACTGCAGGGGATAAGAGAGAGACTCTTTGAGGATGTGGACCATGCTTTATGCCTTGTCTGACATTTACACATAAGAGGTTCTTACAAATGTTGCTGCGATTTTTCAGTGGCATGATGCAGTATCCCATTTCCATTCTCCCCATCTCTATTTTGTGAAGGTATCTAAGGTTATTAGGACACTAATTATGGCTGAATTTGGAAATGGGGCCTCTAAGGACATAATTAAAGTTAAATGAGAGCATAAGTATAGGCCCCTGATCCAATAGGATTAGGTGTCCTTATGAAAAGAGGTATCAGAGATCTGTGTGTGTGTGTGTGTATGTATGTGTACACATGTATGTACACACAATCATTGAGGAAAGGCCATGGGAAGACACAACCAAAAGCAGCTGCCTGCAACCCAAGGAGGAAGCTCTCACCAGACACTAATCCTGCTGGTACCCAGAATAGTGAGAAAATACATTTCCATTGTTTAAACCACCTACTCTGTGGTATTAGTTATAGCAGCCTGATCAGACTAATACATCCCTGAGCAATGGAAGCAGTATATTTTGAAACCATTAGCCTCATGTAATTTGCAACCTCACTGATAGAAATTAGCAGAAGGTTGGGTGATTTTCCCATCACTTCTAAAGTTGGACTTGTGTACCCCTCAATCTTGAAGAACCCCATTGTGCCCCTAGCGGGACTGGGTTTCAGTTGCCTTCTCTCCAAGATCAGACAGCCTACGGGAAGACTTCCTGTAGGCCCAGAAAAGCTACACAAAGTGCAGTTCCCAGTGGTCTTATCATCATCATCATCTTCTTTTTTAATTCGGTTTTGCTTTTTAGCTTAAGTGAATATTGTTTCAGTACTGTCATCCTGCTTTTGTTGCTTGTCAACAATGCTCCACACTGAAGAGGGCAGTGTCAGCATGTCCCACCTATAAACAAAATGGGTTCTCACTACCATGGTAGCCAACTATCCTTCTCTTAAACCAATTCGGACAGATGAGAGCAATCCGCTTAGTTCCTAGCCACTAGGCTGGGCGGTGAGTCTGGGTCATGCAGTTGGTGTACCTCTGCTAATGTCGCTGGGTCTGTTTGTTTGTTTGTTTGTTTGTTTTACTGAGTGACATCACTTAAGAATCAAATTAAGCATTTCTGACTTTTCACATGTAAATTAATACCTCCAATCAGCATAGATACTTTGATTTTCAGTTGCTTTTATTATTACAAATGCAAACTTTAAATGTGCTAGGTTATTAGAGTCTCTCCACTCTTAACCTCTGGAAGAAATATTTCCTGGTAATGTGAAGCAAAAACTTGTAAAAAGATTTCATAGTTTTCAGGCTCTGCATCTCTTCTTCAAATTAGTTACCTTTGTAACAGTGACTGAATGCCAAAAAAAAAAGGAAAGAAGGAAAAAGTTTTTGAATATCCTTTCCATTTACTGTGTTAAAACAGATCCTCCCTCTCACAGCCAGATCTTAGAATAGCATTCGGCATATAGTAAGTGTTCAATAAAAATCATCGCCCAGGGAATTATGAAATAAAGTGTCATAACTATTTGAAGCTCTATTTGAAAGTGGTGACTCTAAACCAAACTGCCCCTTACAAACTTTTAGAATTCAGAGGTTAAGAAATATTTAAATATCTAAATCTCTTTCCCTGAGTAATTTTCCTACATTGTGAAAGAAAAGTCTTCATGTTGGTTGTGTAATTCAATCAAGAGCTTTTTGAGCTTTTCCTAACAGTGCCACCCTCCCCCTCCCCGGCACAGGACAGAATGGGAGGTTATACTTGATGTGTCATGTATTTCTTTGGTCATCTCTGATCCTCGCTCATCAGCCTGACTGATGTGAACATATGTCTCTGTCACCACAATTTGTAGGCCTGCTGGTTTTTCCTTAACATCTTAGTGCTTCAGAGAAAATAGCAAGAGATCCGACTACCTCGAAAAGACTACTTTCGTTATTAATGTCGAAAAGAGTGGTGCTCAAAATGTAGATTTTCTTTTGGAAGCATCACTTGTGCCATATAAAGTTTTTATTCCTCTACATACACACTTCTTTGGTCTCTAACGTGTTGACCCTAAATCAATTCACCTTGCAACAGTCCACGAGTATTTACAATGTTGGGAGGTATAATTAATAAGTTAAAGTAGGACTCTCAGACCTTTAGCTATCATAAGCCAGGGTTTCCCCGGTCAGGGTCAAGTCAATGCTGCCGAATGGCAGTCCTACAGCCGTGTCTGAGAGGACACAGGATTTCTCGTGAAATGCACAAGCCTGAGTCTTCTTCATAATTGCAAATGACATCTTTGTGTTCTAAAAGGTCTTCTGTCACGATGGAAGCATTAAAATAGACAAGGCAAGAACACGTGTTAAAGCCTTTTCTTTTGACTACAGTGACAGCGAGGGAAATAAAGTGAAGGAGTTAATTAGTTTGCAGGGTCTCAGTTTTGTGCCACTGCTCACATCCTAGAAGGCCTGTCCTCAGAGGTAGCGAGATGTCATGGGTTGCCCCAGAGCTCAGTTGCTCCTCCCTAGCATGGCCTACATCAGCACTCACGGGTCAGAACACTGTTTGAGAAAAGTAGCAATGTGGGCAATGGGCGCTCTGCACCTTTCTCCTTGGGCGTTCATTCTTTCACACACAAATACATGTCTCTGTTGCGTCCTCTTTTGCATTGGGAGACCAAGAAAGAACAAATGGTTTTACTTAATTTTCTTTCCCTTTCCCATTTTGAACTCCAAAGTTTGGTCCACGTTACATGATTTTGCAGGGTGAAAAAACAACAAAAACAACAAAACAACAAAACAACAAACCCGCAAAACCTATGCAAACCTGCCAGGAGACAGAGAGGCATGAAGAATGTTAAGCAAGGGAGAACACTTTCGAGTTGAACTGGCAAAACCCACCGTGTTTGCTGCAGGAGAGCAGATTAAAGCCGTCTCAACACTTCATTTCCCTACGGGGCCTGACTATATGAGAACAATTCAAGGTCCACTGCACAGAGCAATGCAACTTCCCGTCCTCGCCAGCCTACCCCCTGTGGTCTTTATCAAATTTAAATGACCTATGCCCACCAGGACAGATATATACAGTTATGCGCATTGTCTAGGTGTGCTGGGTCTTAGATGCTGGTAGACTTTTTATGCATGAAACTATGGATTGGGAGCTGAGGATACAAATTATATTTTAATATTATCAGCAAGGATTCAAGTAGACTCCCCAGGGTCCCCAGCTTTGGGGCTCTGACATGCTTTTGAGCTCAGAATCCTGAGCAGTTCTAAAATTCACCTTCCAGTTACAACTCTGATGGGATGACCCACCTAATAAATCGTCTTGTCAGGCATGCAGTGGGCTGCGGTGTCGTGTTCAGCACGGCATGGACGGCCGCCTGCTGCCACATCAGAGCACCTGTCTGCTCTGGGCCTGACGAAGGGAACTGCCAGAATGCCCTCAGTCCAGTAGGGAAGTTCCATCCACCTGCAGGTCCAGGATTGAAACCCTTCCTGTGATCACTCACTCTTAGCGGAAGGTCTCAACCCTTTGGATTGGCACGTTTGGGGATCTCGAGGAGAGTCTTTTTTTTTTTTTTTCTTCATTTCCCCCCCGCCCCTCCCTTTTTGTCTCTTCTCGAAGGGGTCCACAAGAAAGGACAGACTGGGAGCAAGGGGCCTGTGTCCTGGCTGGAAAGGGTGTTTAAAACCCATTTGGAGTTTGGGTGAAGGTGAAATTGTCAGGTTGTGAAAAATGGCATCAGTGTTGGCTGACCTGAAATAGGGCTGTAAAGTTCTATTCCTCACAAAGGCAAGATATATTATTGCTGTAACGCCATTATTCCGCTCCATCACTTTTAAACCTTGTTCCCATTATCTGCAAGTTAAATATAACCCTATGTAAAAACAGGAAGGACAGCACTGAGTTGTCCAGCTTAACAGCACACACTTAAAACATAATAGAGCACTTGTTACTGTATTTTATGGAACGGAAACTCCAAATGTAAAGATGTATTAAGGAAATATCTCAAAGTTATTAGGGAAGGATATTTACAATTACAGATTGCTTTATATTATGCTTTTATGAACATCTCAGGAAATGAAATAGCCCTCAGCTGTAGAGAGTGAAGAGGGAGGTAATTTTCCTTAATACGGGTGATAAAATTAATCTGATTGAAATCGCAGGCGATTCTTTCTCAGAATACTGAGTGGCAGTACAATCACTTACACTCTTTTATATTTTTTTAGTCAAAGCTCGCGTAGATGAAAGCTAATTACAAAGTAGTGATGTGAAGCGCTAAGGAGATAGTTTGTACAGCATAGAACAGGCACGGCTAATTGGGGTTTGTGATTACACAGATTGTTGTTAAGGAGAATTAACTACCAGCAGTCTCTCCTGCAAAGCTTCTCATCAAGGCAAAGTAAAAATAGACACTGGATCTGTTATTTATCTAATTATGCCTTGAATATTTTCACAAGCACGTTACACACACTCAAATGGTTTGTTGTTCAAAAACTTTTCAGTCCCACGCTGCCCGTGATCAAAGTGTCGATATGAATTTTTTGACACCGGGCTCTCTTCAGATGATGTTCCCTGAATCCCTGCTCACGGGTGGTGTGCATTGAAGACTTCAGCGCTGGGAGGCTGGGCGGGGATCACTGAGTGTGCGGGTAAAGAGGATGTTATGCTCGGGAACGGTCCTGTTTAATAGAGCGTCAGGCATGCCTGTAAGCCGTTGGCCCCACGTGTTCATATCCGAGTTAACTTCATAGCGGGCAATGGAGACATTCAGAGGGCTCTGAGGCTGTCAGTTAGTAAAAAACGAATTCATCAGAAAGGTGAC
This sequence comes from Halichoerus grypus, assembly GCF_964656455.1. Classification (NCBI taxonomy): domain Eukaryota; kingdom Metazoa; phylum Chordata; class Mammalia; order Carnivora; family Phocidae; genus Halichoerus; species Halichoerus grypus. The sequence goes on along the minus strand of NC_135721.1, from coordinate 85,958,354 downwards.
TGGTCCCTTCGACCTTTGGCAATAATTTATTGCCTTCTTCTCATGCTCCTAATCCTTACCTGTTCCTGAAAGCCCTCATGTATAGGCTATGTTGAAGCTTATATTAGAGGCTGTAGAAGAACAAATTAGTCCTAATGACCACCTATCTAATCAGTATTTCTTGAATTGAGAACCAGGAGGCTAGGAGCTGTTGGCAAGGGCTCAGGCTGAAGGCACACGGCTGCCTCGTTATCGTCTTGCCCTGGTGTCCTACTAGCCCCTGGCTCCCTTGCCCTCTCTCATCACCAGTACAGATGTTCACCATCCTTCCGTTTCAGCTCACCATCATCAATTCTTTTCCACATTTATCTAGTGACTCCTATGTGGGCAGGCCCCCAGCTCCTCCCCAAGAGGGAAAAAAATGTCACTCATTATCCAAGGTCCCGCGGATATCATTCGTCTCCTCCTGGCCTGGGTGCTGGTGGTGTTTGCAGGATAACATGAGCTAGTGGGAAACGTGCAGAGTGAGCTTGAGAAGAAGCCTTTAAGGCAAAGCTGTATGAATCTTAAACAGTTGGAAAGGCAATGCCTTAGGAACGCCATTCTAAAAGGCACTTCCTAGAATAATTCTGCAACATATGAAATGCAAATTTATTGACAAGGTGATATTTTCTGAAGACAAGGTGTCTTCTGGAAGCCTCATTGGAATGGTGACAAACAGCATCTCTCAGGATCTGAGCAGGCACGAGTGTAAGTGCTTCGTGCAAGAGTATTCGCTCTCTGGCTCTGGTGATCCCCTCAGCTGCACAAACCAAACGTAATAGCTTCACGAATTGCTTTAATAGACCTAGGAGCAACCAGTGGCATACATTAGTGAAACAACTTATAGATTTCAACTCTTGCTTATTTGCTTACAGTTTTCTTTTTTCTTACTCATCCGTCTGCTTTTCGTTTAATCTTCATTACTAAAATGACCAAGTTGCTGTGGGAAATTATGCACTAGGTTTCATTTTGAATGTGGTGAACAGTAAAAAAAAAAAAAAAAAAAAAGAAGAAGAAGAAGAACAGGAGAAAATACAATTTCTCCCCTCCGTTTGCTCTAGTTAGCATCTGAGAAGGCTCTCCTTATGTGGATAAATATAGCTAGTTCCTAAAATTGAATTTCCTGCATTATTATTATTATTATTATTAACAGTTTGCTCCGACCAGTATGCTATGCAGCAGTCTGTGGACATGTGCAATTTCGCAGGCTTCCTATGTGAAAAGAAGATAAAAATTATATTATATGGGTGTATGCAAATTGCAGAGGGCCTGGCCTTGTGCTCCAGTAATTCTTATATGGGCCTCTTCGTTGTCCAATTCAAATGACAGGTACTGAAAATTAAATGATTTCCAATAAAAATCCTGTAACCTGAAATGAATCCCCACTGAATAATTAGAATATCTCACCCATAAAAGGTAATTATTTTTGAAGAAGCCCCTCTCCCTGATCAGCATCGATGGAGCTGTGGTCGGATTAGATCTTTAATTCTTATGAAAGAGACGTAATACTCATCCTTTTATGAGGGAGCCTTCTGTTGGGGCAGACGGCCTTAAGCTGTCACAGTTCCCAAGGATCAGAATCGTACTCAGTGCTTCATATGAGAGAGAAGAAATAAAAGGAGTGGGGTGGTCTCTGCCTTAGTTTAGAGACACAGGGAAGATGTATCATCTTCCCCAGATATAAATAGGCACCTGCAGCATCTAACCCACTAAGGTGGACACATTTAGTTTGTAATGTCTTGATGCCACAGTGAGGTATTGTCGGTCCCAAACTTCACTTTGTTATGGCCTCACTGGCTGATCAAATAAAACGGTCACTCTAGGTGAAGAAGAAATGCTAAAACATCACTCTACTCACCACTAATGCACCATCTCTCCTAATATGGTAGAGGCGAGCTGGAGATGCCAGGACTGGGGATGAGAAACCTGGTGGGATTCAGATCCTGGCTGGCCCGTCAGAGGTCCCCTAGCTGGGACCCCTTGGGTGGGCTCTCATTGTCTCTGGCCCCAGTTCTCCCACCTGAGAAAGGCTGATGGAGGGAGACTGTTACATGGATTGGATTAGTTAGTCTGCACAACTGTGGATCCTCTTTGTTCTGGTTTGCTCAGGTGTTGGGGGATGGTTTTACCAGATGCACACAGCGCAGGTCAGTGGTGATAGGCACACAAGGGAAGCCATGTATGGAAGAGAAAGCCCTGTCAACAATGATGGAGAAACAGACATTTTTAACCGAGAGAGGAAGGACTGAAAATTTAAGTCAGCCAAGCTCATGAGCTGTGACTCTTCTAAATTGTCAGCATAATGATGAGTAATAGTAGTTTGGGTCCGATTTTCTGTAATTTATTTATAATATGAAGAACCCCCTGTCCCTTGTCAAAAAATCTACAAATCACTCCTAAAACACAACTAATAGTCACATTAAGAGGGACAAATTATGACACTGAAATATGTCCTTGGGCTAAAAACAAGGAAACAATGTAAAACTGCACACCACAAAAATATGGCCTAATGATACATATTAAAATAATTACACATAGTTAGCAATTCTCCTCAGATAATCTATTGAACTTGATCTCGTGACTGTCTAGTTTGCCAGCTCTCTGGATATTTCTATTTCAGAGGATTTTGACATTGATGTCATTTTTTTTTTCCCCTGGGGATAAATGGAAAAGTGAGGATTTACTTGTGGAAATACAGAAAATAGAAACTCGACTCATAAATCCAAACAAGCACAGATTTTTGTAAATGTAAAATAAAAACAAATATTTAAAACCTGGACTAAATGCTATTTATTGAATCTCTGGTCAAATATTATATAATGTATTGTAATATAGAAATATTTTAAATTCATCGATGCCAGCTTCACTGTGATAATTATTATGTCTAAATATATTACTCCTAAAATATTCATATTCTTAAGATTAATAATTTATGTTACAATATTTTGCAGTTTTATATACATTCAAATTCAATATTTGCTACCCGGCTACTCAGCAATTGTAAAATTTGGAACTTAAGAATAAGAGTGGGTAAGTTACAAATAGATGGTTAGTTACATTGTCCTTTATGTAAACATAAAATATTATTCAAACCAAGAGAATAAAAGTAGCTATGGAACACTTCTTTTTATGACTACATATTTCCAGACCATATACATACATAAGAATCTACTACCACGACTGGATGAAATTGTATAATAAATAGTTTTAATTCATAGATTTCTTGCTCTGATTATACCCAAAGACCTACAGAAATTATATCTCAAGAGCAAACATGCTGAATTTAAAATTCTCTACTATATATCTTAGATTTATAAAAAAGTAGGTTAGAAAGGCTGTATCCATTAAATGTATTTCTATCCACCAATTTACTTAGAAATGAATATTTTAAAAATAAATGATTATACCATATACATGCATCTCACGTAACCTACGACATTCTCTTAAAGTTTGGATAGCACAGAACTATCTTAAAAACCTTTGTGGGTAACATAACTGACAATCATGATAAAATGTCCTACCTAAATATTTAACACAGAGATTAACTTGTGTGTGTGTGTTTCGTGTGTATGACATAACTTCTACATTTTGAGGGTGAGATACACATGAGTAAGTTAGAGATGACTTAATAATAAAAAAATCAAATAGTAGTGGGGTTTAATTTAAAATTCCTAAGAAGTTACTTTAAATTTTCAGATCTCAAAATTTTTATGGTACTTAATGTTTGAAAAATATATTCTCCATAATTACCAGCACGTGACAATATTCTCACTGAAAGACATTTAGCCTGAAAGAAATGTGATGAGTTAGAATTGTTTTTACTGAGCCCATTAAATCCTATTTTAAAAATAAATCATGTTAAGAAATTTAAACTTTCAATTTACCATATCCTGTAAAGCATCTTTAAAAGTACCCCAATGACTAGGTTGTAATGATATGACCCTGAAAATAGCAATAAAATTTTGGCATGGCTTTTGTTCGCTTTTTTTTTTTTTTTTTAATAGTGTGATGGTGGCAAGACCAGAGCTTCAGATGACATTTTCAGATAATTTAAAGATATTTAAATGGACCACAATCTAAATGTTACTTTTATGGTGCACCCCTCTTCCCCCAGACCAAAAATGAGCAGGAATGCTTACTCTTCAGGACCCCAGGTAGCAAGGCTTCCCAGATTTCAACAGGAGGGTCCAGATCTCAGCTTGAGATGAAGCCCTTTGGAGATTGACTCACTGAGCCCTCTGTAGGAGTCAAGTATTACGTGTCCTAATTTCAATAAGCAGATGCACAAGAGCCTCATGAGTTAAAACCTGAGAAGGAAAAGAAGAAAGTCTTCTCACTCCACCCTAGGTAATTATTTAATGAACATATACTGAGGGATGCCTGGGTGGCTCAGTCGGTTAAGCGTCTGCCTTCAGCTCAGGTCATGATCCCAGGGTCCTGGGATCGAGTCCCGCATCGGGCTCCTTGCTCAGCAGGGAGCCTGCTTCTGCCTCTGCCCGCTTCTCCCCCTGCTTGTGCTCGCTCTCTCTCTGTCAAATAAATAAATAAAATCTTTAAAAAAATGAACATATATTGAAATGTCTGTTCAGTGTCAGGCACTGTGGTAGGTGATAGGAAAGAATCCTGGAGTACGAGACCATCGAATATGATCCCAGGGCAAAGAGGAAGCTGCCCTCAGTGGGTTCTAGTCTTATGGGGAAGACGGACATGCAGACAAGAACATGCTTGAAGGCAGGGTCAATGGAGGCGTGGGTAAGCACTGTGGAGACAGGAGGATGAAAAAAAAAAAGAGAGAGAGATTCTTTACTGGAAATCCTTCTGAAGGAGAAGACATTTATTCTACATCCTGAAAAATGAGCTGATGTTGGCACTGGAGCATAAAGAGAAAAATGGCATATCAGGCAGAGGTTAGTGCCTGGCCATGAGCTCAGAAGTGTGAGAAAAAAGACACAATGACTGTCTGAGGAATCACACGGAGTTCTGTATAACTATCTTGTAAACTACGTGTACACACGTAATAGGAAATGGCCCCACAGGGGAGGGTTATGTCGGAATGTATATGGTCCCGAAGGTCAAATTAACAAGTCTAGGTGTCCTAAGAGCAGCAACAAGCAACAGAGATTCCTCTATAACACTGAGCATGGCTGGATATCTTGGCTGATCTTATTTTTGATAATTTGTTCATCTACTCAGGTAGTCAGTCAGCTATATATTTCACAACAAACACAGCACCTACTACCTGCCAGGCACTGATCCAGTTGCTGTGGTTATAAAGGCAAAACTTGGATAAATTATTGGACACCAGTAGTAGAATCATTTCTTCTTTCTTTTTTTTTTTAACGTAATCTTTATGCCCAACGTGGGGCTCAGACTCATGACCCTGAGACCAAGAGTTGCTCTACAGACTGAGCCAGCCAGGTGCCCCTAGCGTCATTTCTTTTATCCTAGCAAACAGTCAGAAATGAGTGGAGAAGTGTGGCAGAGACAAAGCTTTGTTCATGAGATTCCATTTCTTATCTCTTATTCTCGGAAGCCTATACTTCTCTGTCCTTTGCCACTCTCTGGTGCTAATTTGATCAGCTCTGAACATTGAAATATGAGTGGAAAGAATGTGCGTCACGTCCAGGAGGTGAGGGTGAAAAGCCCATGCACAATTCAATTCTTCAGTCTCTCTTTGCCAGGTGGATATGGAAGGCTCATGTTTGAGAAAACAGAGGCACACAGTTGAAACACACGGGGTCCCTGAGTCACCAGAGAGAGAACAGCTGCCCTTGAGAAATGTCTGAACACACAGTAGACCTCACATGAGCAAGAGATAGACTTTTATTGTGTTAAATCATTGGGATTTGGGACTTGTTGGTTATGATGCATTGTCTAGCCTCTCCTGACCAACGCAGGAAGGCAAGCCTATTCTTAACCACCTTGCCAAAGAACAGCAAACGTCACTCCCACACACATTTTATTGGTGAGAACTCATCCCTTGGTCCTTCTAATGGTGGTTTTTGTCAGAGCAGTCTCTTCCAGAAACTTCTCCACGTGGTTGTGAAAGATATGGTGGTACTCCTACTCAGGCTGCTGGGAACTGCAGCAGCTGGGGACTGAAGACTCCCAAGTAAAGATCTTACGGAACTGATATATGTATATTCTAGTCATTATGTAGGTATACATAGGCACCTGTACACATATACATGTATTTACACATACATAATTATTTATTAGGGATAGCTAATTAGTTAATTTATTTATAAAGAAAAAATTGATTTGCAAGCCTCTGCTGTCTTCTGATGAGGATAGGCCTCATCATTCAAGAGCTTGTGGTTTGCTGGACAGGCCACAGGTTTGAGTGGACAAATTTGGAGGGAGAAGCTGGGGCATAGCCGAACTGCTCTGTGCATAGAAATGGAAGGGGGATATGAAGAGTCAGTTTGAAAATTCAGGAGGCAGGCATCAGGAGCCAGAAGGCAGGTCCTCTGTAAAGGTGGGGGAGGAAAAGGGACCTCAGTGGCAACATGGTGAAGGTGGGGTTGGGGAGATCAGTGCTTAATGGGGCTTCAAAGTTGTTTTCTAAATAATACATATAACACCTCAACTACCTCCCCTACAAATCCCTGGTAGATCTGTGCTGGAGATTCTTTGGGGGTAATATGGAGAGGATGGGATTCTCTTGTGACCACACATATCCCCATAAAAAGCAGGCAATTCTACTGAATAGTTTGCAATCACTGATTTGGTATAACCAACCAGATTGATCCAATTTTTAAAAGCCCTTCGAAACAATGCTGCAATGAACATCCTAGTGAGTAAACTTTGAACACACACACAACGTATGATTAATTTCTTAGGAAAAATTCCTAAGAGTTGATGATGAAGTATTATGATTTTTGATGAAATATGAAGGTTTTTAAGGCTTTTGATGCCTTTGTATAATTGTGCTCCCCAAAGCTTATGTTTATGGAAATTGGTAATCATTTGAAATCTAATATTACAAGTATTTTTCTTCTTTTTCTTTTTTATCATTTGCCTTTTTATTGACACACACGTACATATATACTTTTGCACAAATATTTTCAATTTCATGTAGTAGCATGACAATCATTTATTTTGTAAATTTAGCTTGGCCATTTGCTTGAAAAGGCATTCCCTATTCTGATGCATTAAATTTTGGACTATTGAATTCATTTCTTATTTCATGAATCTACTTAATATTTTTCTTAAAATGGGTCTTAGACTTTTTAACATTTGTTCTTGATTTTTTTATTACTTTTATGAATGGAGCATTTTCATGAAAGATGATTTTATCTGGTTAGCCAAGGTCATAACATGATTTTTCAAATTATCTATTCTCCCTCTATTCGTCTGAAATGCCATCAGCGTGACATACTAAATGTTTCTATATACTGGGGGTTATTTCAAGGCTATGTTGTTTTTTCGGCCTGTGAATTATATTCACAATTACAATTTTATATTACAAATTTTGAATTATAATAAGTTATGTTACATTATATTATTGGAAAATTATAATTATAAATATTGATAAATTATAAACACAATTATAATGACTTAGGGATAATTGATAGATTTATAAAATCATCCTTCTCCATCAAGAAGAATGATATATCAACCATTTATTGAAGTCTTGTATCATTCTTCATTGTAAATGATTAGTGTTTTCTTGAAATAGATCTTTCAGTTTTTAAAATTTTGTTTCTGGATATTTTTTGTATGAACTTTGTGAAGAGAAACATTTTCAGTTATGCTCTCTAATTAGTTATTTCTGGTATATAAAAATGCTCGTGTGTGTGTTGGAGTTGGCCACCTTACTAGATTTTCTTTTTCATTTTGTTTTTCAGTTGAGTCTATGACTTTCTAGATAGGCAATCTCATCATCAACACATAATCATAATTTTATCTCATTTCTACTGTTTATACTTCATTTCTTTCTCTGGTTTATTAAACTGGCTAGAACAATCAGAAAACATTTGCAATAATACACATATATATTTGTATTTCTGACTAGAACATAAAACGTTTTTTAGCTTTTTGCCATTAGATACAATGTTAAGGAGATATACTTTTATTAGTAAATCAGGAACATTATTATTGTTTTAAAAATCAAGAACGGATAGGGGCGCCTGGGTGGCTCAGTCATTAAGTGTCTGCCTTAGGCTCAGGTCATGATCCCAGGGTCCTGGGATCGAGCCCTGCGTTGGGCTCCCTGCTCAGAGGAAAGCCTGCTTCTCCCTCTCCCACTCCCCGTGTTTGTGTTCCCTCTCTCGCTGTGTCTCTCTCTGTCAAATAAATAAATAAAATCTTTAAAAAAAAAAAAAATTCAAGAACGGATAATGAATTCTATCAGGTCTTGAAAGAAAAGCCTTGACATTGTGTATCCCATTCTGTGTGCATGTGTGTGTGAGTGTTTCTGAGGAGGAAGGCTACAGTTCCCATTCGCATCCAGATAGCTTACTCCCACATAGTTACACTGCTTAAACTGGACAGTTTTTCTTACTATTAATGCAGTATGTCACATATTTTGATTTTCTAATGTGAAAGCCTTTTGCATTCCTGAGCAAAGCTGGTCACTGACTATTGTCCTTCTAATATACTACCTTTGTCAGATATTGGTGTCAAGATTACTTGTGAAAATAATTATTATTTTCTATGTGTTGTGCACATTTGAAATAAGATTTTTTTTTTTTTTTTACTTTGAAGTTCTGAAAGAATTGAACTATGTAAAGTATCTGGGCTGCTCATTGTTTGTGGACCTAACCTTTAAATACCTTTTCTCTTACAATAACTAATATATTTAATCAGTTTTGGTATGTGTCCATTTTAGTTATTATTTATTGGATATTATACTTTTAAGCCATATTTAAAAAATTATTAGCACAGAGTTGTTTGAAGTATATCCTAATACTTGAAAAAAGGTCATCAGAGTCTGTGATAATATTTCTAATTTTGTTACTGGTGGTAGATATATATACTTTCATTTTTTATCTATAATTTTTGCCAGATGCATTATACTTATATTAAGTTCATTATCATTTGCAGATAGCTAGTTCTCAGATCTATTTATCTATTCATTTCTTTTCTAACTTACTAATTCATTTTTTTATATTTCTTAATACTTTCATCATACTTCCTTAGAGTTTTTGTTATAATTTTAATCAATTCTGTAGTTAAACATTTGCCGCATTTATTTTTATTCATTTCCCATTAAAAACACATATAGTTTTGGCTTTTTTTCTTAATACTGCCTTGATTTTATTTCATACATTTCAATATATACTTTTCTTTTTTTTTTTTAAAGATTTTATTTATTTATTTATAGGACAGAGAGAGAGACACAGCGAGAGAGGGAACATAAGCAGGGGAAGTGGGAGAGAGAGAAGCAGGCTTCCCGCCGAGCAGCGAGCCCGATGTGGGGCTCGATCCCAGGACCCTGGGATCATGACCTGAGCCGAAGGCAGACGCTTAACAACTGAGCCACCCAGGCGCCCCTCAATATATACCTTTCTTAATGTTACTATTTTTACATTTAAAATTATATTTTAGAGATGCCTGCGTGGCTCAGTCTGCCTTCGGCTCAGGTCATGATCCCAGGGCCCTGGAATCGAGTCCCGCATCAGGCTCCTTGCTCAGTGGGGAGTCTGTTTCTCCCTTGGCCTGCACTCCCCCTGCTTGTGCGCTCTCTCTCTCTCTCTGAAAAATAAATAAATAAATAAATAAAATCTTTTTTAAAAAATAAAATTATATCTTAGAGTGTCACAAAGGACATACATACTCTGTTAGAAATTTTTAAAAATTCAAAATGAAAAAAGAAACCGCAAGCTTATAGGAATTATATCTCTTTTGAGAACTGCACTTTTTATAAAACATTATCCTTTGCCTCTTTTACATTTTTTATTTTGAATTTAGTTTTCTTTGATGTTCATATTGCAATTCCTGGTTTCCATGGACTGCTCTTGTTAGACTATCTTTTCTGATCCTCAGCCCCGGTTCTTTTTTGGTTGTCTTTTTTACATCTCTCTGTATTTGGTGTATTTTTCCCAAAGAATATGTTGTTGGAATTTGGGTTTTGCCTAATAAAGACTTTCTGTCTGCTCTAAAGACAAGTTAACTGATTGATATTTATTATTATAATGTTATATTTGATTTGACTTGTGTCATCTGTGTGCTTTGTTTTGTGTGTCCGTGGGCTTGCTTGTATCAGAACACTCACGTTGTGTCTGTTGTGTTATGTCCTTCGCTATTCTGAAGATGTCTGTTCTGTCTTATATTCTACAAGATTTTCTATGTTTAGTTTTTAAAAATATTCTTCAAGTTATAAAGCCATAGTTACAAGACTTAGCTTTGTGATTCACTCCTGATGCTTGCTACCTGTGTGATCTTTGTCAAGTTCCTTGCCCTTTCCGAGGCTCAGTTTCCTTGTCTGTAAAACAGGAATAATAACATGATTAAATGAATAAATGCACGTAAAGTGCCTACAATCACTAGCACCATGTGAAGATATCAATACATGTAATATGTTTCCAGTATTAATATTATTGTTTTACTGCTCTAATTTTCAGAGTGAAGGCAAATGGTCTGTTTTAAATTCTCTCTGTTCAGGAATACCACCTGTGGAAATATTTTTAATTAATTTTGCCTGCAATAAGGTGAGCAACCGTAAATCTGCCTAGCGAGGACTCTTTCATCTCTTTGATTATTGCTTCTGATCTATTTGCTTTCATCTCCTCTTCAAGAATAGAAATGATCTCTGTACTAATCAGGCTCTCTTTAAACTTTTCTTATGCTTTGGAAAAGCTTCTCAAATTTGTCCCATCACTGATTAGATTCCTACCTTATGGGTTCTGTTCCTTATTGTATTCAATCTGGATTTTATTTTAGTTTGTAGTTTTATTTTCCTTGTTAGTCCTCTTCATGTAATCTCTTTCTTTCTTCATTTTTTTTTTATTTTATCAATTCTTGTTGCTTATTTATCTTAACCTGCTCCCTCCTCGCTGTCCAGTGCTCCTGATTAATAGAGGCCTGTCTTCTTGCCTTCTCTTGAGGATTTGTCTCGAAATTTTCTTCTAGTTGCTGCCCCCATGTCATTTTAGTGTTGTTCTTCAAGTAAGTTGGGCATTTTTTTGTTTTGTTTTTTTTCTGTCTCACTAATGTTATTTCTGTTATTTAAATTTAATCACGCTGAAAGGAGGGATAATCCACTCAGCCATGTTTATTTCCAAGGTCAGTTTTTCTCGGCTGCTCTCTCCATGTGATGACCAGCTCTCCTCAGGCGTGAGGTAGAAGGCTGCTGGATGTATGATGCTTTACTCCAATCTCCCATTTCAGCCGGCGTTCCTCGGTCACAGCTCTCCACTACTGTCAGGGGACCTCCTCCCACCTGCTGTTTGATTTCCTAATAAATCTGTGTTGTCATAGACCAAAATAGCATGAACTGCTTCTAGAGATTCTGTGCTTTCTGCACCTGCCTACCTTGCTTGACTTTCAGGAACCATATTTCTTGAGCTAAAATGTGGGACCGCGTGTCTACCCCACCAGTCGTGCCTCTGCTTTGTAGTTATTTCCTGGCGATCACTGTCTCTGAATGGGTCTAGATAAGTGGTCAGGGTGAAACAGAAAATCAAGATTCTCTCCTCCCGCCAAAGGAACAAGAGTCAAAGGCTGACTATATTAAGGTGACCTTCACCTGGATAACTGGCGTCACCATACATTCTTGGTCTCAACTGGACTCCCATCACTGTAGGGAGAGACTGATACACAAAGGATGGTGGAAAGTGACCCCTAAAGGGCAAAGGAGGTTCTTTTGCTACCCACAAGTTTCTTAAGATTGGGAATTATAGTAGGCTCATTTTCTTATATACCTAGTATTCAAATCCTAATGATTCTAGCTCATTCAGCATTGTCCATTTTTTTTCCTTCTGTTGGATTATCTTCATACTTTTCTAACTAACTTGACTTGTTTGATGTTGATCTTGATCTCAGCTTTCTTCCGCTCAGTGCTGCAAGAGTCATTCTAAAATGCCCATCAGATAACCTAAAGCATTTACTTACAAAACCCTGCAATGACCCTCCCAATAACAAATGGCTTAGGATGGTATACAAGGTCTATATCATCATGTGGCTCTGCCTAGTTTTCTCTTCTTATCTGTCTTGAGTCCTACGTAATCACTCAGAGATTCAAAGTAAATGACTTACCAGAAAATTCAGTGATAAATAAATATAAAAGGAATATTTTGCAATCAATTTTTTAATTTTACATATGGGTTATTTTCAAGAACCATGGGAAAGTTTTTCAAAATTTTAAGCATTTTTAACCTTTTACCTGTCAGACTTTTCATCAACTTTTTTGTGTTTTCTGTGAATGTATGCCAGTCAGTTTTCCATTTCCATTTATTTCTATTTGTTTTCATGCTTCTGCAAGTATTTCTTTAGCTCATATTGAAACAATCATGCCAATTCTGATCTATACAGAAATTTAACTATATTAACTTTATACACTACTATACACTGTAAATAAAGCTATATACTATAACTTTAGCACTATACTAACTTAATGTGAAATATCAAAAAATCAATAAGCTTAAAATAAATATTTTAAACTAGTTTACATTTTGATAACTACTGTTATATTAAGTTATTTCCTTGCAGGATTAAAGCAATATTATTTGCTTTTTTGCTTTCTAAATTATGTTGCCTTGATATTTTCATTTCTTCATAGGAAAGCATATTTTCACTTATATACTAAAATAATTCGGTAGCATTCATAGAGCATTTTACATAAAGAATATATAAACATACAAACCCAATGAAAGATCAGCTATTCTTTTCTGTTTGCTCTTATATTGAAAAAATATTTTGGAAAATTTTAAAACATTGGGAAATTAAACAAAGAAGAGAGAAAAACTTATCAGGATGATTCCACATTAAGTTATTACTGTGAATTTTTACTTTTCTTCATAAACCTGCAATTAAGTGATAGTCTCTAAATTCAGTTAATAATTGTTTATAAAGAGAAAATAGTTATAACAGGATTAAAAAATATGAAGTTTAAACTATGTAAAATTAGATAACTTAGGAAATTTACCTTCCCATCCAAACAAAGGTTAGTAAAAGCACCTATAGGAGCTTTGGGTGACATGAGTTACCAACACATAGGACTGCAAAAAAATAAGAGAAGACAGGGAAAAGTGCCCACATACGCAATTTTAACAACACGCATGGATAAGTAAAGGTGTCCATACTTGTTCATATTCATATTCATTACACTAAAAGATTAAGAGGCGAAAAAGTACTGTTTAGGTATATATGGTTTGGATTCATCTATTGGATTTATTTTCCAATAATTTCGGCTCTCCTCACCCTTTGATAACTGTGTGCAGTTCCCATTCACCACTGGCCCCTCGGCGCTCCCTCCGCTGTGCAGAGACATCCACTCGAAACACCCTGCAGAACCAGCCACACCACTTTACGTTTATAATGCACCCAGACCTGAGGGATTTTTTTTTTAACAAAGGGGAATAATACCATATGCAGTATTATTAATTCAACTTGGTTCAACCTCCTTTTATTTCAGATTATATTCTTATTTTTTGTATTCTTTCTATACTGTTACATAGTATTAAAAAATGTGTTTCCATGGGGCGCCTGGGTGGCTCAGTCGTTAAGCGTCTGCCGTCCGCTCAGGTCATGATCCCAGGCTCCTGGGATCGAGCCCTGCATCGGGCTCTCTGTTCAGCGGGGAGCCTGCTTCTCCCTCTCCCACTCTGCCTGCTTGTGTTCCCTCTTTCACTGTCTCTCTCTGTCAAATAAATAAATAAAATCTTAAAAAAAAAAATGTGTTTCCCTAATGATTGCCATTAAGAATTTTCCCAATTTTTCTTCTTTTATACTGTATGCCTGTTTCCTCTATTACATAAGCCCTTAAACATACATTTTTGTGCACTTGAGCATTTTCCAAAAATATTTTAATAGAAGTGTTATTACTGATTTGAAGGAAACGTCCAATCCAAATTGTAATAGAGTAATTGAAAAAAAAACCTGAAGCATTAAATAAACTCATATTCTCATATTTTAAGAAAAAAATCCTGCATCTCTGTAAAAGTGAATTTTCTGTGTAATTTCAGGAAAAAATATACATTTAGAGAAATTAAGCATAGGATTGATGAATATCTTCTCTTTTCTTAATGGTACATGAATTTTTTACTGTGATGTTGATATTGTGGTAGTTTGCTTGGAGGTGTGGGTTTTCTGTGTGTGTGTGTGTCTGTGTGTCTGTGTGCGCTCACGTATGCACATAACTGTATGTACACAAGTATAAATGTGTTTATTATTTAGGGTCCCTTCAAGAAACAAATGACACTCTCAACCTGGGTCACTTGAGAGGAGTTTAATGAACTATTCTTTACAAGAGTTGTGGTCAGGGTTTAGGGGACTGCAAAGGGTAGTCCACTATCCTGACACAAGGCCTGATGGGACCAGGAAAGGGGGCACTTAGTGACTTGGAGAGGACACAGCCATCCCCTGGAACTCTGCAGGGAGGGAGAAGGAGAAAGAAATACCTGATTTCCACCTCTCCTACTCTGAAGCTTCCTGCATGCCTCCCCTGGCCTAAACCTATGTGGATGGTGGGGCAACACACAGGGCAGCACATGTCTCTAAAAACTAGCCTTGTGGAGCACAGGGTAGGGTAGAGATGGGAAAGGAGTGGATCTGGAAGAACAAATGGGAGAAAAAAATCAGCACAGATGCATGCTGAGTGTGCACGCACGTGTGTATATGTGTACTGTGTGTACGCACGTGTGTGTAGTGTACGTGCGTGTGTGTATTTGCAATATAGGGTTTCTCTTCGTTCTTTGACTTTAATAATAGAAGCACTCTTATAACAGAATCTTACGAGGAATGTCAATAGATGAAACATACAAACCGAACTGTTTGGGTTGAGGCAAAAGCAAGGAAGCTTTGAGATCTGCCTCTCCCCCTGCAGCCTGGATGATACTATAGTATGGAAACTACTTCATTAGTGAGATACATCACTATAGGAGCACAGGGTGAATTGAACCCATCATACCTATACATCATCGCCAGGAAAAGTGTGGAAACAAATCTAACAGACGTTTTTGTTTTTGTAACTGTGACCTGAAAAACAATCTAATAAGCAATGTGCGGCATTCTCCTTTACTGAACATTATAGACTCATAGAATATTGAAGCTGCAAAGGGCCTTATACCATCATATCACATCATGATAAAGCCTGGCTCACGTGTAAGATGAAAGCTCATACCTCTGGGATGCACTTGGTAAACTGTTTCATTATTATGGTTACATATAACAGCATGCTGATAAGGTATGCTGGTTTTGGAAGTTGTTTGCCAACCAGAAGCAATAAATACAGAAGTAATCAACTTTTGTACAAAGATACTCATGGTATAAATAAATTGCTACCATGTATACAGATATAATATTTTGTACCTTTATAAAATCCATGAAGATTAAAAAAAAACCTTGAAATCTTCCCATTATGCACAATCATTTTTTTCATGCCTATAGAACTTGCAATTTTGGAACAATCCAGGACACGTTTTATTCCTAAGAAAGCAGCTAAAGTAAAAAAAAAAAAAAAAGGAAACTTCTGGTAGATAGTAAACTGTTTAATTATATATTAACCTCAAGGAAATGTTGAAAACTTGGAAGTAGGAGAAGAGAAGAAAGCTATACTTCGATTCTGTTAACAGCTATAACCTAAGACATTTCTTGCACCAAATAAGTCTGTCCCTTTATGAGTTATTATTGCAATTGTGAAAAACCTTTATTACTGTTCTCTGAATTTTATTCCATATATCAGCTCTGACTGTATTGTGGGATCCTTGGGGCTCGCATTGTGAAGTCCTGTGCCTTTAATAAATATTGGTATGAGGACCTAAAGGAAGTGGGATAGGCTCACTTCGAGAAATTCTCCCCCTGATGTTTTAGTATCTGCTGGCTTTTAAAAAGGTCTAAACTTCTTCCTCCCTCACATGACCTCCAGGATAGTGTGTTTGGCCATCAATAGGTGTTCTGAATGGAAGATATGCCAGAGGAATGGCACAAACAGAGAAAAAGAGACTGCAAACAGCGAATCCTGAAGGACACTAAGAATAATGGGGATTTCACATACGTGTTTTTAAAAGGCTTGTTTGTAGCTCTTATCCTACTTTTCCACCGTGTGATATTACAATATGCTTTTTTCTTCTGTGATATACTTATGGGCTATCTGTGCTCCCTACCAGTTCCCAAGCAAACTTTTGGCCCTGGCTTCTCTATTACAGCTAATGGCACTTCTGATGCTATTAATTTATTCTCGATTTGCACTGACCAATATGATCACCATTAGCCACATGGGACTTTTTAATTTTAAACTTAAATCAATTAAAATGAAATATAATTAAAGTTCAGCCCCCCTCAGTTACAATAGTACATTTCAAGGGTTCAATAGCTGCATGTGCCCAGTGGCTACCAAATTGGAGAGTGTGAATATAGAACATTTCCATCATTACAGAAAGTTCTTTTAAATAGCACTTGTGTCAGCTTGACTGGGTCAGAGATGCCCAGATAGCTGGTAAAGCATCATTGCTGGATGTGTATTTCAGGGTATCTCCTGAAGGAATTAGCATTTGTATTGGTGAACTAAGTAAAGCAGATGGGCCTCCCCAATACGGGTGAGTATCATCCAATCCCTTGAGGGTCTGGATGGAATGAATGAAAAGGCAAAGGCAGGACTAGTATATTCTCTTTCAGTTGGAATTGAGACATCCGTTTTCCCCAGCCCTCAGATACCAGCTCTCGGTCCTCCAAACTCAAATCCTAGCTTATACCATCAGCACCCCAATCCTTATGCCTTCGGCCTTGGACTGAATTATACTACTGGCTTTCCTGGTTCTCTAACTTGCAGACTGCTGATCATGAGATTTCTCAGCCTCTAACCATGTGAGCCAATTCCTTAAAAAATTTCCTTGAAACTATGTATGTATGTATGTATGTATGTATGTATGTATGATCTACCTATCACTGTTTCTGTTTCTCTGGAGAACCCAATACAGAAAACTGGTATCGAGATGTAGGGGTGCTACTTCACACATACCTAAAAATGTAGAAGCAGCTGGAATTTACAATTGGGTAATGCATAGAAGTTGGGAGAGTTTGGAGGTGCCTACTTGAAAAAGCTGCAATGTTCTTAGAGAAGACCGAAGTGGTCTTGAACAGAATGTCGGTGGAAATATGGATGATACAGGCCATTCTGATGAGGATGTAGACAGAAATGAAGAAAATGTTACTGAAAACTGAAGGAAAGGCAATCCTTATTAAAAAGTGGTAAGGAACTTGGCTGAATTATGTTCATATCCTAGTGTTTTGTGGAAAGTAGAACTTATGAGCAATAAAATTGGGTATTTGGCTGAGAAAATATTTGAGCAAATTGTTGAAGGTACAACTTGGGTTCTCTTGAATGCCTATAGTAAAATGTGACAAGAGAGAAATGATTTAAAGATGAAATTGTTCATCAAAAAGGAAACAGAATGTGAGTTTAAAAATTCTCAGCCTAGCCGTATTAAATGGCATGAAAAACTTGCTTGGGAAAGTACAGAAAGGGTGTGGCCAAATTTAATGTCTGAGCATGGACTGGCCATCTCAACAGAAGCTAGATAAAACAATGTGGAGATTAGTTAGCTATCTAAACAAACCAGGACCAACCATTGTTTTCCAGGACAATGGAAGAATGACCCCAAGGCAATTCAGAGATCAAGAGCTGCCTCTACCATCTTAGGCTGGAGTCCAAGGGCCTGGGGATCAGAACAATTTCAAAGGAGAAGCTGCCTCTGTGGGACAGCTCCTCACACTGTGGGCTCTGCTCCCCAGATTCGGGTGACATGCTCCTCAGCTGCCCCAGGTGTGACTCCAGCAGGCCCCCAGGGTGGCATGCACTGAATCCAGCAAAGCACAGGGATAAAGGCTGGGGCAGGCTGGAGCCACGGAAGGCTGCCCAAACTGGCAGGTATGCCACCCAGGCGGAGGGCTGCTGTGGGTGCAGGGCTACTTCAGAGAGCCTCCACTAAGGCAAAGCCCAGCCAACTGGAAGACAGGGCCAATCCCACCCAGACCTGTAGAGTCATGGCATGTGATTCTTGCCTGGGAGAGACGTGGGCATTACACTGCTTGAGTGTGACTGTGTGGGCTGTTCCCAGTAGAGTCATGGAGGCAGAACTTCCCTGAGCCTTGGGGATGCAAGTCCCACACTAGTGGGTCAAGGAAAAAAAAAAAAAAAAGGATGGGCATTGAACTAAGGGGGACTGTTCTTGTGACTTGGGTTTCGTGTTTGGCCTGTAGGTTTTGGACTTACCTTGGACCCTTTACTCATTTTTCTTTTCTATTTCTTCCCTTTAGAATGGGTTTATGTCTCCTATGTCTGTCCCATCATTATATTTTGGAAGCACATAACATGTTGGATTCCAAAGTTTCACAACTGGAGTCTTACCTATGTCTTATTTGGACTTAGATTTTTGAGGTGATGACATGGGAGAAGAACATGAATTTTGGGGGGCCAGGGGTAGAATTGCTGTAGGTTGAATGTTCCCTCCCCAAAATGTATATGTTAAAAACGAATGCCCAGTGTGATGGTATTAGGAGGTGGGGCCTTTAGGGAGTATTAGGTCGTGAGGGTGGAGCCCTGGTGGATACTGTAAGTGCTATTATAAAAAGGGCCCTGCAGAGCTCTCTAGCCTCTTCTGCCATGTTGAGGACACAGAAGAAGGACCCATTTATGAACCAGGAAGCCCTTGCTAAATACCAAATCTGTCAGTGCTACCATCCTGGACTTCTCCCTCTCCCCAACCGTGAGAAGGACGTGTTTGCTGTTTATAAGTCGATCATCTGTGGTGTTTTGTTACAGCAGCCCCAATGCACTGAGACAGCCCTGTGGCAGACCCAGAGCTCCACACGGGCGGTGTCTCTACAGCAGAAGGAACCGCTTCCTCTTCCGTGCTGTCAGTTGCAAGACCTGGCTATTCTTTAATAATATTTCTTCTTCTGGTCCCTGCTTTCCATTTTCACCATCACAGTCCAAGTCCGGGCCCTATTACTTGTGTGAACCACTGCATCAGGCCAATCTGATCTGTTCAGCTCCACCTTCTCTCCAATCCAATCCAATCCAATCCAATCCAATCCAACTGGTCCACTGCAACTAGATTAAAAGTTGGAGCAAGTTCTCTTCCACATTTGACTCTATTGTCTGCTGAAGCCTGTCCTTAATTTGGAATTCACACAGAAATAGAGAGCAATAAAGGAATCTTCAAAGTGTTTTCATCTAGTTGTGAGTTGAAGAAAACCAAGTAGCTCACCTGCAGGGTTCTTGTTTTATCATTTTTATTATTAATTAAATTCTAAAACCTATCGCTTAATATACACAACATATGCTGTGCAATAAATTAATTCGTGATTAAATCCTCAAATTTTACATTTATTGCCTTGTATATAAAATGACCTTTGAAGCATTAATGTAGCACTAATTATATTTTTCATTTGATGTAAAGTGCTTATAAACTACCTAACATAACTACAAATTAAACTACGTAGTAATACGTTGTATGGTGTATTCTTCTTTCCAAAAGCTCAGGGACCTTTACAGAAATCATTTTATTAATCTTCACACATCTCTGAGAGAAGATGGTTGGTTTTAATTATCCTTCCTCCTGCATTTGGAAAAGCTGAACGGATGCCATTTATCACTGAAGTGTACAGGCACTGTACCAAGTGTGCTATGTTAATACAGAGTTGCATAAAGGCCGAAAACCCATCTCTTTCATCAAATATACATTATTGTTGAAATTTTCAGAAGTTCCATGCCGGTAGGAGATGAGCTGCCTTCTGTTCTGTTCAGGAATACCAAACGCCTTACCTTTTTTTCCTGTTCAATATTATGATACAGTGATCAGATCTCCAGTGACGTAAGTCAGAGAATTTGGTATAGGGCTTGAAAAAAAAATCACCCCTCTGTATCTCTGCTCCTGAGTCCTTAGGTCTGTCGTATTTTTACTCATGTTCAAATTCATATCACAACCATCTCTCTGCCACAATTGTACATTTAGGGCAAAAGTGCTACCAACACAAACTCCATTGATATCTTCTCCATTTCTTTTTCCGTGAGCCTTGGCAGAGGTGTGGGAAGAAACAGAAATGCATTTAAAACTTGATCAAAAACTAGTGATGTACTATATGTTGGCTAATTGAACATAATAATAAAAAATTAAAAAAAAAAACTTGAGTAGCTGAATTAATAAAGGGATCTATCCACGGAGCTGACATCAAAGAGGTATTTGTATATTTTTTTCCCCAGGGAATATACTAAAGAAGCACAGATTTCGATCATACTTGCACTCCTTCTGTTGTTTTACAATGGCTAATATCCAAATGAAGGTGTGTGTACTCACAGGTACAAAATAAGGATGCTGATTGAGGACAGGTTGAACAGAGGCAGAAACTCCAGGAAATTTTAAATTCTTCATACAGTCCTCTAAAGCTACACAGGTAATTGAGAATTCATGGCATTTCCAAAGACACAAGGCATAAATGTGTGTAAAATAAAGACTAATCCACGGGTTGACTTAGCAGCTGAGGAACAGAGACAAAAGCATGTACTGGACTAAATTGGCTCTAAGTTTTATTAGTAATGTCCACATAAAGGCATGCAGCAGTTACACCTTATTGCATGGATATGCTTAATGCAGACAAAGAAAAGTCAAATACATTGAAATATAATTTACAGAAATGAAGGTGCTTAGCTAAATACATTGTTAAACAATGTTGTTGCCAAACATCGTGAAAAAGAAAATATACCAAAGATACTCATCCATTCTATGTATAACTTCCCTAAAAATAATAGTATTCACTGAATGATTCAGCAATTCACTTTTAAGAACATTCTTTGATATTTGAATAGGAGGGTTTAGTTAAGTCTTCACTTTTTTTTTTTTCTTCTCAGTTTTCTCTTTTTCGCTTTTTATAATTTGGAACAGAGAGCTCTAAGATAGTGACAAACAAATATGAATTCTGAATTCATCTGAAACTTGAAGTTCTCACCAAGCTCACTATGGGGGTGCGTCTTCCCCAAAGGTTTGCTGCTTCCACAGAGTCAGTGACTGCACCTCTCTCTGTGACTCCAGGGTGAAGAGAGCAGACTATGGGATGGAGGAAGGGCCTTGTCCGAAGAGCTGAAAGCAGGAGGCAACTAAGCTTCCAGCAAAGATCAGTCAAAACCATCGGAAGTCATCAGTATGCTGAGGAATGGTATGAGACCTTAACCTGGCACTTGAATAAACAACACGAAAACTTAGCATTTGGGAACAACACACATTTATTATTTCCTAGTGGGTCAGGAATCCAGGAATGGATTAGCTGCGTTGCTTTCTAGGTGGTAATCAAAATTGTTGGCTAGGGGTACGCTGGTCTCAAGGCTCCAGTGGTGGAGGCTTTGCTTCCAAGCTCACTCACACAGCTTCTGGAGGGCCCTGACTCACTCATGGGGATGTTCCCATAAGGCTACTTCACACAACAACTGTGTTCCCCCAGAGTGAGTGACCCAAGAGAGCATCCAAGATAGAAGTCATTGTGTTTTTATAGCCACATCTTAAAAGTGATGTCTCATGTCTCCTGCCATATTCTGATCATTAGACTTGATTTCATATATTTAGCCCCACACTCCAGGGGAGGGGATTACATGAGAACATGAGTACTGGGAATGCAGATCATCAGGGCCTTCTTAGATGATGACTACTGCAAACCTACTGTTTTCACTTTTGATTATTTTGCATCTGGTAGCTCAAAAGTGTCAAAGACCTCAAAGCACATTTTTTTCATTTGAACTTTATAGCAATGCTTTGACGGCATCAGGGTGATTCTTGGAACTCAATCATTTTATATCCAAGCAAATGGGATGTGAGATTAAGTAGCCTATTTAATGATAACCAGTAAGAAAGAAAACTGGATTCAGGTCTTCTAATTCCTAGTCTTTACATAGTTTGAAACGAAGGCTGATGCCCCCCCCCCACCCCAAATCAGGATTTCCAGTCTAATGGAAACAGAATATGAAAATAAAGTGTCCAAATGGTTGGTGCCTCGGGACTGGGGGAGGGGAAGATGGACAAAAGGATCTGAGAGATGAAAGTGGAGATTGGTTATTTGTTTAGTTTGAGTAAATTGTCAGAGAACATAATGTTAAATCTATTCTTAGAAATTTCACATACAAGATGAAAATGTCAGGATAAAAATCTTTAATAGAATTAGATATTTGGGGGATTATAATGAAGAACTACTTACACAAAGTAGTTAATCAGATGTGTGGCCTGGTGGATGATGGTTTTAGTATTTTTTTGCAATGATGCTTGAATGACATTGTATTGATGTTATGGATTTGGAGTTGAACAATGGAGATCAAATGGCAGTTGGAGACTCACAAGTATCTTCGTCATTCAGTTTTCTGTCTTTCTAAATATTAGCATCCCGTGGTGTTTTTGTGTAACACCAAATAATAGTGGCTGTTTGGGGGAGGAAAAGCTGCCCTGGTGCTTTGGGATATGAGGCTAGGCCAGGGTTTCTCAATCTTGGCACTGTTGACATTTTGGGCTTGGTAATTCTTCATTTCGAGAGACTGTTCTGTGCACTGTAGGATGTTTAGCAGCATCTCTTGCTTTTACTCACTAGATATCAGTAACACGCCCTTACCCCACATAAACATAGTAAAGTAAATACCTTTAGACATTGCCAAATGTCACTGGGGGGAGGGGAAGGCAAAAATCATTTCCAGTTGAGAACCACTGGGTTAGTTAAACATAAGGCCAGATAAAAACCGTATATGATGCCCCATACATTTAAAACAATCAGATAAAATGATGCTGCCGTGTTAAGAGTATATTTCTGAATAGTGGAATTTATGAAAGATTTTAATTTTTTCTCTCATGCTAAATTTCCTGTAAGTATGTACTTGTTTTATAATGAGAAAAATTTTAAAAATTGTCAAATTATTTTTATTAGAATTTAAATTATAATGAAATAAAGTTTTATGAATTTGAGGAATTAATTCTCAAGTATTTAGAATACTACTCATAATAACATATTCTTTCATCTTTATTAGCTCAGCAGATCTTTACAATAGGATCTTTATTAGCTCAGCAGATCTTTCCCCATTTGAATATTAATTGAATGTCTTAAAGAGGGGAGTAGCTTCTATAAAATCCCTCAGGTGAAAAAAATGAGCCAGGATCTGAACTCTGGCTTTCTGCTGTTAGGTTTTCTATTGACTTTGTTAAAAAGGAGACTGACAACAGGCCCCAAATGGAGTGACTTATGCTAAACCTCACGTCAGTAAACCAAGACTTAATACCTCAACCAACTACAGTTTCAATCCCCACTGCATCCCCAGAAATGTAAACTTTAACCAGTCAACATGGAATTACCTAGTCAGCACTTGTGAGGTAACCCACCTGATAGACCCCTTTGGTTCCCCTTGTGAAGGCCATCTTTCCTGAAACAGTGAATTCCTGGCCAATAATTTTCTTTCTCTGGCCCCTTTCCACCTTTAAAATCCTTTCCTTTTCTACAGCTTGGCAGAGTTCCTTTTTACTTGCTAGATGGGATGCTGCCTGATTCATGAATTGTTCAATAAAGCCAATTAGATCTTTAAATTTACTCAGCTGAATTTATTTTTTTAACAGCTTCCGGAAATATTTAGCCATCTGGATCAGCTCATCCATTGACAGTCCCAGGTAACTCAAGTGTTAATGTACATTATCATCATTGTTTCATCATTGTGAATTTGTCAAATGTTTTCTATGCTGAGAACACTGTGCTTTTTACTTACCTTACCTTCATTCAATACTCTAGCAATAAATGGAGAGATACAGGTTAGATGTTGGGAAGTATTATAAAAGCTGGGACCATTTATAACTCCCAAGTGACTACAGATAAGTGCTTTGTGTTCAGACCTGGGGTGTGCTGGTTGGCTGGGCAATAAGGAATGGAGAAGAGGAAGGCGCCAGCAGGTCACTAATTATATGTGCATGTTTTGGATCTGGGCAGCATATTATGAAGGAGAGGGCTCTCATGGAGTCTATAATTAGATTCCCTTTCTTGTCATAAAGCTGATTCTGGAGAACATGGCTTGGGTGTACAGCAAAGCGGGTTTCCCACTACAGAACTCCAGCAATCACACACCCCTCTGCTGGGAGGTCTCCTCCTGTAAAACAAATGACAAGGGAGAACCAAGGAGAATGATTGCTTCCTGTGGGGGCTTGGCTCCAGAAAGGGAGAGGGCCAGCCACACCAATGGCACATCTCCAGTCTTGAGTCAGGTAACTCACTCCATCTCCAGGAAGAGGGGCCGTGGGTGGGGCAAAGGCCAGGAGTTTTTAGGGGCCACACCCCTGGTGGAAGTTAGAGGGATGGGGAAGAAGCATTTCCTTTCTTGTATATTTCATTCTTACTCTCTTTCACGGAGATTTAGCCAATCAACATAATTCCTAAAGTAAATTATGTTTTCTTTCTTTCTTTCTTTCTTTCTTTCTTTCTTTCTTTCTTTCTTTCTTTCTTTCTTTCTTCTTTCTTTCTTCCTAAGAAGTCCTAGAGTTGATCTCATGGGATTCTTTTAAATAGTACCAGGGCAGCAGTAATCTGGGATAGTGATTCTGTGAGATAAATCAGGTCCCGAAGTCCTTTGGTGAGAAATAAAGTAAATTGATAATTAAACATGCCTTTAACCTAAATAGGATTAATAGCCCAGTGCAACTGGATTTTAGATGATTTTCAGTGAAATACGCATTTTTAAAGAAATGCTCCTGAGGACATCAGACCAAATTATGGTAAAACATTGGGAAAATATACTTTTTAAGATAAAATGTTTTACCTCCACTATCCCGAAAAAAAAGTGCTGAGGACGTCCTTATAAATAAAAATATGACATCTCCTTTGTGGAGCTGGAAGGACACAGTTAAAGGAAGAACCTGTGATTTGGGTCACAGAAAATCCCTTTGAACAAAAGAGAACCTTCCCAAACACACATGCCCCAAACTCAGAACGAACTGAATTATTAAAGTCACGGACAGATGTAGACCAGATAAAGCACACCAGATTCCACATCGAAGCAACGTGAACCCTGTGCTACGGCAGGTGATACATCAAATTCAGATCCACTTTTTGAACCTATTACATCTCAAATGTTTAAAAAGAGGATGATTAAAAATTACATTGGCACTTGAACATACATGGTCTTCATTAATCTTGGTCAATTTAGGGAAGTAAATCTTTTTCCAAATCCAGTGAGTTGGAATCCAGGTAGCGAAACTTCCTCTTTTTTTTTCTTCACCATTTCCTCCTTCCACCCCACCCCCGCCCCACCTAAAATTTTATATGAGGTACAGTGAAATGACAGAATATGGATAAAACAAGTAGAAATGAACATTCTGTAGAAAATGAAATTTCCTGAATATGATTAAATTGCACAATGTCTTAAAATGTAATAATGAGCGTCCAACAGTCTCTTGAAGTGGATCAGAGCATGCAACATCACTGCCATTGTATGCTGCTGCTTTTATGGTGGACTACAGGAAGTATACAGAGAAATTGCGATGTCCACGAAATATTTTGAAAAACTGAAAGAAAGTACCTAAAGGGTGAGAAGAGAAACAGTAAGTACAAGACCAGCAACAGCATAAAGAATTGAAAAGGGCTGGAATTCTAAGGTAGATCCAAGGCACTTCTATTACAAACTAAATAAAATACAGTAGTAATCAAGAAGATGAGAGGGATATAGGACTGTGGCAAGACGGTTGGAAGCTCACCATGCTGGATTCTACCAATTCTTTGATAGATCCAAAATTCTGTCTACATAATGGGGAACCGGAGGGTAAAGGATGGAGAGACAAGGATGGGGCTTCTCTGCTAACTTGGAGTCCTGGAGATGGAAGAATTTGTAGAATAACTCCATTTTTTAGCTTAAAGATGGTAAGTTGTTATACTCACCCTGTCTAGAGCAGAATACTATGGAAAAATAAATAAATCTCTTTGCTTTCTATAGCGTGTGACTCACAGTTTGGTAGAATATCAAATGTGCTCTCTGGCAAATGAAAGTGGGCAGTTGTTTTGAAATAAGGTGAAGACTCAGACCTTTGGGCTGTGACAGGCCTCCTTGCCTTCTCGATTGAGTTTTTCACAGGAAGTGGAACTGGATTCTTTCATTCCTTCTCTCAACTTCTTTCTTCCTTGGGAAGTTGGCTCAACTCTTACGTGTGTCAGAGATTGTTAGGCTTCCCTTAATGATATGCACCACCGGGCTGGGGTGCTCCTTGGACATTATCTCATGAAGTCTTCACAACAATATCATGAAGTATGTGTTTTATCCCTAGTTTACAGAGGAAGGAATTGAAGATCGGAGAGATAAGGGGACTTGGCTGACCATATACAGTTGTGTCCAAGCCAGGCCTCTCTGGCCACAAAGCTTGGGCCTTTTGTCATTCCACATGGAGGCTACCTCGAGAAAGCATTTCCTCCCACTCCTGGTTTTGGGGACATTAGCAAGTTATAATTCACCCACAGGGATCAGAGCACAACATTTCAGCCTGTACCAGTGTGTGAGTACGTGAGTGTGCGTGTCTGTATACACATATGTATATGCATGTGTGTGTGGATATGATAGATTCTGTTCAAATAGCCTCTTACTGTGGAGAGATTCACAGCATCATTTTTGCTCTATGGAACTTCTCTTTACGTGTTTAAAACCCTCATGTTGGAATTAGCACTTGAAAATAGTTTGTGTGCCAGAGATGTACATTTTTGTAGCCGGATCCACCAAATTCGGTTCCCAAATTCATTTCCTATGAGCAAGCTTTTAGAAGGCATGGAGACATGAGACAAAGAGTGAGCTGTGCTGATTCC
Source organism: Halichoerus grypus (assembly GCF_964656455.1). Lineage (NCBI taxonomy): Eukaryota > Metazoa > Chordata > Mammalia > Carnivora > Phocidae > Halichoerus > Halichoerus grypus. The sequence continues at coordinate 85,931,378 of NC_135721.1, read as the reverse complement.
TGGACCTTTGTGGACACCAGGAATTTAGACCAGCTTACTTATCAGCCAATTTGTTATTCTAGCATTGTTATGGAACATTTCTTATTCACCAAACTAATATGAATTTTTCCCCTTGTTGCTATGTACAATCCAGCCACAAATAACTAGATGGCAATACCACCCGAATTAACTTATAGGCAGAGTGATTCCTGCCAAAGAAGAATGTATTGCAAAAATTTCTGGTTTTGCTCCAAAATCTACCCTAATGATTTACAGATGAGATCTAATTTTAGGGTAGCTGAAGTTGTTAGCAACCTGAGTTTGTTAAAGATTGAATCAATGTTACTTGAAAAAAAAATAAAAATAGGGTTTTTATTCCCATACTTCTGAGTTTTGTTAATGCCAACATGGATTACTGAGGGTCTATAGTAAACAGGCAACATCTGGATTAATGTGAGGTACTATGTGCAGATCAAAACACTGAAGTTAAATGACAGGTGTATATACCTTAGTATATGTTCTCTTTGTGTGAGGCTCATTTGACTTAATACTTGAGTGCAGGACTTAAAAAATGTAGAAGAGGATAGAGAGAGCTCTAGAAACCTAACAATATAGATTGAAATCCAGCTTGACTTGGGCTGAGACTCATCTGACTTGGATTTTTTAAGAACGGAAACAGAAGAGATGAGTGCCCCCACGTTTTACTACTTTGGCCATGGATGATGGAGATGAGGAGGAGGATGACCAGAGTGACAGGGATGATGACAACCTGTGACCACAGTCATCACGCTGCATTATCTGTTAATTCATGGCTTGTCATTTGCATTATGATTAATTGCCTAGCATGGATTAGCAGCAGGCTGCCTTAAAATGACTCCTTGTGAATTTCAGGATCTTTTCTTACGGACAGGTATAAAATACCTATAGCTAAACTTCCTTCTTTTTCCTTCAGAAAAAAATGCATGAAATCATACACTGCAGCTTACCCACACACAATAAAACTGGGGACAGAATTTGCTAATCAAAATCACACTGGCAGCCTGGGCTGTATTACTTCAGAAAGCCCATGACCCCATTACTTGCTTTCTCACTTGGAAAGAATTCCTGTGAAAGACGATCATGAGGTATTTGCACACATGCTGCATTTGACACAAAGATGGGATGATCTCCATTTAGCAGTAGGAAAGGGACTACGGAAAAGTGGGAATTCATACTTAGAATTTTTATCCTGGGCCAACAACCAAAGCAGTACCTATTAGTTTGTGTGTTGCATTTCTAAAGCACATTGGATTTTCACCATCGTGGGCAAGTCTGATCACCTGTTAAGTTTAGAAATTGCTTTACTTTAAAAAAAAAAAAGATTTTATTTTATTTTACTTATTTTATTTTTTAAAGAATTTATTTATTTATTTGAAAGAGAGAGCGCAAGAGAGCACTAGCGGTGGGGCGGAGAGAGGCAGAGAGAGAGGGTCAAGGTCAAGCAGACTCCTCTTTGAGCAGGGAGCGCCATGTGGGGCTGTATCCCAGGACCCTGGGATCATGACCTGAGCTGAAGGCAGACGCTTAACTGATTGAGCCTCCCAGGTGCCCCAAGATTTTATTTTCAAGTAATCTCTATATCCAATGTGGGGCTCAAACTTACAACCCCAAGATCAAGAGTCGCATGCTCTATAGACTGAGTCGGCCAGGGATCCCCAAATTGCTTTTTTTTTAAAGCTCTTTGCATACACTTCCTTGTTTATTTAACAACATCACAACCCTGTGAGATTTGTTTTCATGTTATTTCCATTTTGGAGGTGAGGACAGTGGCTCAGAGTTGGAAGGGCTTGTCCTGGGCATAGCTGGTAAAGGCGTTTTCAAGCTCAGAGGCCGATCTGATGCTGAGTGCTTTCTCTACCCACAACATCTCATGCCTTGCCTTTAGGTATCTCATTATTGCCTGGAATTGTGTCAATCCTTCCCTAGACATGGGGGAAATTTCTAGGACAAAACATAGAATTCAGAAACACAAGACTTATGTCTGAAATTCATGACTTAGATTGGCACTTTAAATTTTGAACCATGCCACCATCCTTCTAGGCTTTATGTGTTAAAGGAGTTCTCAGGAAGCACGTATTTATGATTATTCAATTAATGTTGACCTCTCGACAAAAGTAAATAGTACCCACTGTGAGCTCACACTTACAGTGATTATATTGAGAAAATGTGTGAGGAAACATGGAGCTTGAATTTACTCTCAGCCTAAAATACACTGAATGTGTCAAGTCTGAATTTAAAGATATGTAGGGTATAGCACAAAAAATAATGCGATCCATTGGACATGACCTCTAATGAACTTTGGAGATTTTGGAAGTATTCAGAGGAACATAAGGGCCACAGGGGTCCACTTTTATTAAAGCATTGCATAGTTTTGTATGTTTCCATTTCTTTATTTTGTTTTCTATATAATGCAGTGTGAGTTATTGCATTTCCCATGGGGAAACAGTCACCGTATTAATCATTTTTTATAAAGCCCAAGAATAGTAATCAAAGAAATACTCAAGGAAAGGAAAAATTGGATTATTTTTTCACACAGCCAATGAGAATTGACAAATAAGGTGATATTGGATGAAGACTTTCTTTGAAAAGAACTGTTAATTTTCATAGCTCCTCTAAGTTCTCTTAGCCTGGAGAATCTGGATTCAGGAAAAAAAAAAAAAAAGCAGAATTTAATATAACCAAGTGCTTGATGTATAAAATCATTTCAAAAATGATACGCAAATTGAGTACTATTAAACCAATTAATAGTTGCAGAATACGCAGGGGAAATACGTGCGCGGGTTTAAAGAGGCACCAGAAGGGAAGATTGTGAGATCAATAAATATGATTGCTACGGAGCATTCTTAGAAGGCTTTTCCAATGTTTTAAAAGCCTTTGAGTTTAATACCCTAAATGCTGGAGACTTAGGAGCCAGGTTGTGTGTCTGGCAGGTGCACTCGATCACCCCAGAGCACCAAAGTGGCATCAAGGTACCACCTCCTGAAGTAACTCAAGGAACTTCTGCACTTGCTGAATTATAGGCTGAGGCAAGCGTGTGCCATTAGGGCAGGGAGTCCTTATTATAATTTAAAGGTAAGAGCTTGGGTTCTGTGGTGCCCCAGGAGCTGAGAAATGCCTGGTGTCTCCTCAGGGCACACCCAGGGAGGTCATGCCAAGACTTCATTCTGGAACAGCAGTTCTGCTGGGAATTTCCCAACTCGCTCTCAGGTCAGAGAAGAAAACCTGAGGCATCTGGCTCTTTCTAGAGTAGGGGACATTAAGAGAAAAGTAGGGACAGGCACCTTCTTCATCTCTCTACCTTGGGAACGCATAAGTTCATTCCTGTCACTTTTATGCCCTAGGCCAGAGGCTCTCGAAGTGCAGTCCCTGGACCAGCAGCATTAGGATCACCTAAGAACTTGCTAGAAATGCAAATTCTTGGACTCACTCTAGATCAACTGAGCAGGAAACTCTACAGCCAGCTGCTTCTGTGTCCTAATAAGCCTTCCAGGTGATTCTGATGCATGTCAAAGTCTGAGAACCTCTGACCAAGTAATACTGTCTTGTGGGTATTTCTGTCCGCTCTTCACCACCATGCTTTTCGGTGCCTCCATCAGCTTGCTCAGAATACCCTTCCTGGATCACTCTCCTCCTATTCAACTAGATCTCTCTCATGCACCCATCAAAATCTCAGCTCATAAGCCAGCCCTGTAAAACCAGGTAGGGCTGAAGGCCCTTCTCTGGGCTTTAGTATAACACTGCCCTACTTGTCAGTCAATAGCTAGAATCTGGGCATAGTCTGTCTTCCCACTGATGCAAACAATGGTGATCATGCTTCATTTAGACAGGCCTAGGTTCAATTCCCTGCATTGTTGAGTAGCTGGGGGATCCTAGGCCAGTTGTTTGCACTCTCCACACCATTTTCTCATCTTTTACCTCCCAGTCTGGCGCAGATGCCAGGATTTCTGATCCCAGCAGAGGTGTGTTCAACTGAACTCAAATGAAACAAACGAAACAGAAACGCTTATTGACTCATGGACCTTAAATGCAAAACTAAAATGGAAGCCTGAGCTCTTAGGTAGCCATGCGACCATGGGGATGGGTAGAGTATGGAGAATGCACCAAATGTCCCCTATCAGTCCTGAAGCAGGGGAGGGGCAGCGGCGCATCGTTAGGGAGAAAGAGCACTCAACAGTCTCGTGAGCCCAGGGCTCATGCTACCTCTGCAGCATTACCGCTGCGTTTTCACATCTGTAGAGGTGAAGATGGAGATTCCTGGTCTCAATGACCCTGCAGGTTTGAGATCTGAGCGTAAAAGGGCCCTCGGAAAATGGAAACTGTAACAGTCGGAGGTCATCGAGTACGATGTGCGCGCCAGACACTTCTCGCGCATGTCCTTTAATTCTCAGGACTCACGAGGTTGGGCTATTCCTTTCCCCCCACTAGAGTGGAGACGATGGGAGTTTCCAGATGTCCTTGAAGGTGTCACACCTGGTAAAGGGCAGCAGCAGGATTTGAACTCAGAGCTGTTCCCACCCAAGAGGAAGTTTTAACCGGCATGCTTTACTGCTCTCTTGCACTCAGGAGGTATGATGATATGGTTATCTGTGTGAGCCAACAGTGAAGGCAGGGCCGAGGCACAGAGTAAGTAAGTTGGCATCAGGCCCCTGGACTCAGTTGATTGGTGATCTGGTGAGGGGCGCGTGGGCTAGTCCATGGAGGAGCTCACGTGTGCACGCTGCACATGGCATAGAGAACCAGATATGTTCCAGCGTCAGGGGAGCCCCTTTCCAGCTAGGTGTGTATTGTGTCAGCCCAGCGGGAGAAACGAGGGCTCCTAATACCGCCGTCAGGCAGGTCAATCACAGCGTGCCAGGAGAGCAGCCCACCGCATTGCAATGATGAGATCAAGCAGTGGAAAGGGAAGAAAAATTAAGATGGAGTTTCTGTTTTGAAATTGCATCTCAGACCAAGAATCACAGTACTCTTGTAGCTGAGGCACCTACAGGTTAAATGATTTGCCCAAGGTCATATAGAAAGTCAGTGGCAAGAACAGGTTCAACTCAGAACCCTGAAAGTCCTACTTCTTTAAACGCAGCCCACAGTGGCTCAATTTCCAGAACAATTCCTGCATGTGAATTCAGCTGCTTGCGCTCCTGGGAAGGCCAGTCCTCGTGGCCTGTAAGCCCATGAACTCAGCATCTGGGAGGCTGCCTATTAGGCGGAGGGTATTTTTGAATTCCACACCCCTCTCAAATTTTCTCCAAACTCCATATTGATAAGATGATCAGATCTCTGAAATAGGCTGTTTTCTCATCTCTGAGGATTTGCTCTTACTTGGGCCATATGTTAAGGAAGCAACAGTTTAAAAAGAGAACCCCCTTCCCCCACTTCCCCATCGCTACACAGCCAGGAGAGCATGGTGGGGTCCCTTACGGCCTCTTCAGGCTAGAAGAGAGTCCCTTGTGCAAGCCCCACGAGCTGAGCTGATTAGGAAAAGTTAAAGCATGTCTTCAGGAATTGTGTCACTGTCTTCCAGAAACTGGAAGGAACAGTGAGTGAGCCCTGCTGAGAGGCAGCAGTGTTGAGCCCCATATGTCCAGCAGACAGGTCCCCCTGGGGACAGCAGGCTTTGGATAAAATGATTAAACTGTCCTGATTCCTTGGGTCCAAAAATCTATGTCATTGCAAAGTGTCCTGGATGGATTTCAAAAGGAAAGTGACACTTTATTCAGGATGGCTCTTTCAGCGTTGGTGTCTTGCTACTTCCGCCGGCAGCTGCCCTTCCATAAATTATTATTCCGGTGACATTCTGACTGACCCAAACCCCTTGGTCTTGGCTCTGTGCACATGTATAAATCTAAAAAATGTCTGTACAGCTTTCATCGTCCTTTCTTATTACTTACAGAGGATAGCGTTTCTAAGTGGCTTTATTTTACATTATGCTTAATCTTTTTTTTTTTTGTGAGAAAAGTAAGGGAGTCAAACAGTCTGTGGGAATCAGGGACCTAGGAGCTCTCCGTGGACCAGCTTCTGTTTCTGAATCGACAGGGTCATTATCATGAGGTGGACTTAATTTTGACTATAATTGTGTGTGTATGTGTGTGTGTGTTTGTATCTGTAATAAGTATATAATCGTAGAAAGTGTATTACTCAGGCAATTACTTAAATAGATTTACATGAGAACACGTTTCTGGCATTTCTAGCCTGCTTAGCATTCAGAGTGATCCTGACTATAAAATTATTTAAATCTCATGATTAGTTGTTGCAAAAAAGTCAATGTTATTGGGCCGATAATGTCTCCTGAAACAAATAACAGTACCAGACAGAGCATATCTGTTTCCCTTCCCTCCCCTCGTTGTTTAAGGTTAAGTTTTGTTTTAGGCTGGTGAAGATTTTCTTAAATAGATTTCAAATTCTGTTGCTTCTTTCCCACCACCGACACGAATTACAAATCTGTCATCCTTTGCATGATTATCAACAGTGGCCACATTTATTAATCGACTGTTGTCAGTTCTCTAAACCTTCCTTTTAAGAACCTGCCTTGGAAATCTTCATCACCTAAAACATATACATGGATACAGTTAGGATGTATAGGTTAGCAGAAATTAGAGAAACACATTCCAGGTGAAATTAACATGGGAAGTTTGCTTTTTGAGTAAGAAAAGAGAGAAACCCTTTAAAGTGCATATGCAGGCCTGGAGATCCTCTCATTAAAAGAGTAAATGCTGTTCAGACTCTCCCACCACCATTTTTTTTTTTTTTTTTTTTTCATGTTTTTAAAATACAGGAGAAGCACATCGCCGCTTAATGATAGACGCGGAGTTCAACCTCAGAGGGAAGTCAGCCTCTTCTTGGCAGGGTTGAATTAGGCTCCTTCGCTCTCTCTTTTCGTTTGCATTATTCAGTGGAAAAATACAAAGTGGCATAATGATGGGAATAAGTTATCTTTTATCAAATCTGACTTTAAAATTCAGGTTATGTAAAACATAGAAACTCATAGGAAATTCAGTCAGAACCTCAAGTCACATTATGTACTCTCTGTTCTTGGGCAACTGAACACTCCGTTGAGCCCATTCCTGGGAGCAAGTCCCAGACTCTCCCTTCTTGGCTAGAACACCTTTTGCCAGCAACTTCCACCAGGGGAAGCTCTGAGCACGTCAGTGCTTCACAGGGAAACTGCGAGACTCAGGCAAGACAGGGCAAAGAAGCCGGCAGGGGAAGCTTAAAATGTTCCGCAATCGCTTTCCCAGAGATTAATGAGACTGGGTTTCTTTAGGATCATTGCACCATCATGTAACTACTAGTAGAGAATGCGGAGCCTAGTAAATATGTAAACACCGTTTGGAAAGAACACCTTCCAGAACCTAACTTCTTTAGTGGAGAAAACCCACTTGCTGTTTGCAAACTCCAGTTCGTCAGTGAGCTGAAATCTCGGTTTTGCTTCTTCAATCCCTCATCTGTAGGTTACTGAAAACTACTCCCATTCATTTTCTAGTTCACCTTGGTTTAAAACACACACACGCACACACACACACACACAATCCCATAAATGATAAATTCAATGTCTGTAGAAAGACAGTCACCTAATTGCACAGTGAAGCAGAAGAAAGCCTTGCAAATGGTATACAATTTTCAAAGTGTTCCAAGCCTTAGGCAAAAGCCTTTCAACTGTGTCTAAAACTGAATGATAAAATATGTTGTACAAATTATCTGTGAACAGGAAACATGTGGTAGTGGCAGGGGACTGAAATGTAACACTTGTAAAGAAATGGGAACTGCCAGTCATTTAGACCCCTGTCTTTTTCTTTTTCTTTCTTTCTTTCTTTCTTTCTTTCTTTCTTTCTTTCTTTCTTTCTTTCTTTCTTTCTTTCTTTCTTTCTTTCTTTCCTTTCTTTCTTTCTCTCTCTCTCTCTTTCTTTCTTTCTTTCTCCTTTCTTTTGTTTTTTAGTTGCAAGTTTCATCATCCTTTTTTTATCTCTCATCCGCTGATGTTCAAGTTTATAATAAGACACTTATCAGATCGCACCAGGCCAATTGCAGCTTTATTTAAAAAACAACAACAAAAAAGAAACAGATGAGGCTCAAGCTTTGGTTTTGCCCACCCCCCTCCCCCTTGGTAGGACTCCTTCAAATTTCTCTGCTCTGTTGTTTGGAGCCCTGGTGGCTTGCGTGTGGAATTTTGAAAAAAAAAAACTGAAAAGCTTCTGAAATCGAAAACATGCAAAAGCTTAGGAAATCACAAGCACAGTAAACGTGTCTCTAGCCTTCATGTTCACAAGGGAAAGGTACCACTCGATCACTGCTAAACATGAGGCAGAAAGGTTTCCACTGGGAAGTGATTTTTCTCTTTCCTCGCTCACTCTCCACATGGATCTTGGAAGGACCGGTTGGAAATTTTTCTCTTTTGAGAAGCATCCTTTCCTCCTCAAGGAAACCAATCACAATTGCCTGTGATCCTTACGGATGGGGCTGTGATTAGCCCCTACTGTTTACCACCTAGTATCTTCAATTCTTGATGAGCTCACAGCAACTATATACATATATATTTCAAGCCTTATGCAGCTATCTGAGGAATGCTGAAGTGTTAGTAAATTTCATATTTACAGAAAAAGGAAAAGAGAGGGAAGTCTGTTCTGCTACATTTGTTTTCTATCATGAAGTTACTCAGCTTCCATCTCATTGCTCAGTTACACTCTTATTTTAGCTCCTCTTTTGGCACGTAACTGTTTAATGACATTAAAAATAGCATACTTAATATTCTGCTTGGTGCGCAGACCTGCCTCCTTAGGGTTGGGGCTGCTCCTGAATGGAATGCCCTGGGATATTCATCAAAAATGAAAGAGGAACAAATTGTTTGATTTGCAATCCAAACTCAATCAGCAGCAAGAACAATGAGTTGAAAGCGTCTACTCCTAGTGAAAACTCACAGATATCATTAAGAGCGTGGGCTGTCCAGTCAGATACATACCCTCCATTCCTGGAGCGACATTAAATCCACCTGCTCTGACAGTGAAAGTTGTCTTTCTCCTTCCTTCCTTCCTTCCTTCCCTCTCTTCCTTTCTTCCTCCCCTCTTCCCTCCATTTCTTTTAATTCTACAATTTATTGAAGGCTTCCTTTGTGTCGGTCACAGTGAGGAGCTGTGGTTTTGAGGAAGAGTAAGGTATGGGCTGTTTCAGGAGTTTGTGATGTGGTGAGAAAACTGGAGGAAGTTCATAGACAGAATCACAGCACCAGACTTCTCTTTCCTAACATGCCAGAGTGTGTGTCTTGCACTCACCAAGACACAGTTATCACATTTTGGTGTTCTTGCAATATTGCTTTGGAATGCCAATCTTTCCATCCAATTTCCCTGAATTTCAGCATGTTGCTTAGAGGGCATATGGTTCTCCTTCTTTCCCTCTGCCTTATACAATCATTCCTATCTTTATGCCTTCTTGGTCTATTTTTTTTTAAAAAATCCTTTTCTGAAATGTCCCCTTTTCTCATTTTTATTTAGCTGAGCCCTTCCACTTCTTGTTAGTTCATATCACATAGCCGTTTTATATGAAACCTCTAACACTGATTATTTCTAATTCAGATTATTTACACATTTCAGGATATATTATACCTGTTCTGGTTCACTCATCTTGTATCATTCTCCTGACACCCCGAACAAAATTGAGAGCAAGAATTACGTCATATACTGCACTTTTTTTTTTTTTTGAAGATTTTATTTATTTATTTGACAGAGAGAGATAGCAAGAGCTGGAACACAAGCAGGGGGAGTGGGAGAGGGAGAAACAGGCCTCCCGCTGAGCAGGGAGCCCGATGCGGGTCTCGATCCCAGGACCCTGGGATCATGACCTGAGCTGAAGGCAGACGCTTAAAGACTGAGCCACCCAGGTGCCCCTATACTGCACTTTTTAAAAACTTGATAGCATTAGGGGATGCCTGGGTGGCTCAGTCGTTTAGGCATCTGCCTTCGGCTCTGGTCATGATCTTGGGGTCCTGGGATCCAGCCTGTGTTGGGCTCCCTGCTCAGCGGGAAGTCTGCTTTTCCTCTGCTGCCCTCCCTCCCGCTCATGCTCTCTGTCTCTCTCTCTCTCTCAAATAAATAAGATCTTTAAAAAAATAAATAAAAATTAAAAAAAAAAAAAAACATGATAGCATTAGTAATAACAAGCATTGGCTGAGTATTCATTGTCTGCCAGGTGACATGCTAAGGTCTTTCCATGGTTCTTCTTATATTTACAACAATCTTATGATGTAGAGTATTACTGTTCTCTACATTTTTCTCACAGGAAAACTGAAGAAGGGATTTTTAAAGTTAACTTGTCAAACTGGCAAAGTCTAAATTTGAACTCACATATCTTGGCTCTAGAGCCCATGCTTTTTTATGCTGAGCACCTAAGAAGTTTTCAATAAACATCTGCTCAAGGGAATTGAATGGGAGACAATTTGCAAATCTGAGAGCCATAGAGAAGTCTGTTACAGGAATGCCTTGGGTGAGTGAAGAGGGCAGGTGGTGAATACTTTTTTTTTTTTTTGCCATATGAATGGGTTTGGAGGTTTGGATGAATTTAACCTTTAACCTTCACACCTCACAGGCATCTTTTGTCATGTGGAGGAGTCTGGGAAAGGTGGGGTAGGCCAGGTAGGCAAATGGGGTTGGCTATGTGTCTGTGGCTCAAAAAAAGAGCAAAGAAATATAACGAATAGCCCATTTTTGTGGCAGTGCATTTTCAAATTTATTTAATACAACTCAGGTGCTTCAAAAATTCTGTTAACCTTGTTGCTTAGATGTTTCCCCCTGACATCCCTCCCTCCATCCTTCTTTCTCTTCCCCCGTGCTTCCTCATTGTGACCACAGGCCTGAAAGAAAATTGTGCCATCCTGGGGACTGGGCCAAAATCATTAACAGGACACAACCCAGTTGTTAAAATAATGTCACACAGAATCATATGTTGGTGCAAACGCTAAGGCACTGCCATCGATTTCCCAGGCAGATACAGAGAATGCTGGTATCCATGAACATGGGACTTCAGGGGCTCAGTAATAGAGCAGGGCATTCTAGTCTTGCATATACTTTCCTGCAGCTGCAGGCTGGTCTCTATGGGGGAAAATAATATGAAAATTGTGCCCTTTGTGAGCAGATACTCTCAGAGAAGAGATTGGCACTTGCCTAGTGGTCATTCTGTAGCTGGTCATGGGAACTTTCCACCCAGTCGACATTTTCAGCTCATGAAAAGCTGCTGGTATGCTGAACAGCAAGGCAGTGGATGGGGTGTGAGTCATCTCTGAATTATATAACATGATCACATTGCAAACGACGATCTTGAAAGGTCCAGGTCCTTGCACCACCCGATGACACATACAACTGCCTGGTGCACACACTGGGAAGGACCCCCTCTAGTGACAGGTGATAGTGACCCTGTCTCTTGCTAACTAGGGGCCATCCTCCTCTCCAATGCAGCTCTAGCCACTACGGTTTGTGCGGTTGGTCTATCTTCTGGGCCACATTCAGTAGGGTTTGTTTCTGCTCTACTTAAGGATTCCTCACCTTAACCTTTTATTATCTGTAATTATTCCCCTGTCAAGCCTTTACCTTCTCCACCTGTGCCCCGTTTTTTCACAGGTACCTGGCTCCTAGGCTGTTTCCTTTTGACCCTAGTCCATCAGACTTCTCCTCTTCGCTTTTCTACTCCTCCATCCAGCCTGGTCCCCATGGTCGACTCCAGCTGCATCCGTGGCCTTAATGTCCTTGCTCTTCTCCCTTTCCAACAGAATGCACCATCCCCATCCCCCAGACCAGATCGTTCCAGGGCTGATGAACAACTTTGGCCAAAACACACACCATTTGTTGCCCTATGTGTCCCTGATCAACTTTCTGTCCCATTGCAAGCCTCCATGTTTCCTCTTGAATGTCTTTCCCCCATCTCCTCTCTCATTCCCAGCAGATGCTGACTTTGCACTCGACTGCACAGAAAACACTTGGGCTTGGGTTTTTCCCCACCTCACATCCCCACACCTACTAACATGTTTACAGGCAAGGCCAGCCCTGACCCTTCTCTCCTTGACCTTTCCCTCCCTCCTCCTTCTCCCTTCCACTCCCCCTTTCTCTTTATACATCTTGTTTCTCCAAAGAGACAGAGGGAAACTGCTGCCTATACTTCTACAAGTCTATCTCCGTCTCCTCTCAAGAGCCTACCTTTTCTTGTGTCCTTTCATACCTCTCTCCACCAGTTAGCTCCTCTTTTTTAAAGACTTTTAACTTCCTCTTTTCTGCTTAATTTCCATCGGTATGCAAACATGCTCAGGCATCTCCCATCATTAAAAATATTATTCATCTTGTATCTTTTGCAGCCATTAATTCCCCATCCCTCTCCTTCACTTCATAGCCAGACCTCCTAAGTGAGTACCCCACACTAGTGGTTGCTACTGTCACTTCTTTAATTCACTGAAATCTGCCTCTTGCCCTTGTGCTCCTATGGGACTGCCCTTTTTAATGTCAATAATAATTTCCAGATGCAGAATCCAGTGGACACTTTTAAGTCCTCATGCTTGCCTGATTGCTTAGCAACATTTGGCGTCGTTAGCTACTCTCTTCTTGAATTTCACTGCTCTTTTTTCTTTAAGACACTAAGGCTTTCCTCTTTCCTCACTGGTACTTCTCATTTCCTTTATTGGCTATAATTCTGCCCACTGTCACTAAATAGAGGGCATCACAAATATTTCCCTTAAATTTCTTTTCATGCAGACTCTTGGTAGGCCATTTCACCTGCTGTCGTCACTTAAACAACATCGACTTTCGTATTTATAATTTCTAGGCTAGATTGCTCTACTAATATTAAGACAATGACTTTGACCGCTTACTCTGTATTTTCACCTAGGCAAACAAAGTTACCTCAACAGAACACACGCAAGCATAATTCAGTGTCTTCCCATACAAACATGGAATTCCTCTTCTATTCCTGCCTTTGCTAAGCGGTACTGCCATCTTCCCAGCTGTCTGATGTAGAAATAAAGGAGATATCCTGGGTTCCAGCTTTTCCTCATACCCCAGAACCACTGCATTGCCAAGTTTTATGACCTCTAGTTCCTTAGTTTTCATGACCGCATCTTCTCTCCCATCTCTGCCATTGAGTTCCTTTGAGTGAGTTGCTCACCAAGTGGGAATGAGCAAATGCCTCTCCTCTGGACACATTAATATCAACCATACCATGAGTTTCCCATGCCCTCTTTCCCCTTTGCCCCTCTTTCCTCTGCTGCAACCACCTTCCTCCTCTCTCTTCCAGATTGCATTCCTGCTCAGGCATTACCTTCTTTGTAATGCTTGTCCTGATTTACTCAGGTTGTCATTCCCTTCTCTGTGTTTCTGTGATATCCCCTCCAGTGGAGCCCTTTTGTCATTTTGTATTATAAATACCTATTTACTTCCTTCAAAACTATATTGTGAGCTCCCCAAAAGCAAGATTTTTTTTGTGCTTACTGTTAGGATTTATCCAGTATTCTTCGCACCTGGTACAGTGCTGGACACATGTTTATTGAACCAATATGAGGAAGAATGAATAGCTTAACATTTCCCAAGAGATTAAGCCCTTCCTCATAGCTATCTGCCACCCTTGTATTTCAGTTATTTAGTTGGTAAACAGAGAGTTAGTGAGTCATTGCATAATTTAGTGGAAAGAGCACTGATTAACCTTGAGGAGAACTAGGCTAGTCCTGGTAATTAGGCATATGGCCTCGGGCAAGGAGTCCTCTCTCTGGATTTCTGTTTTCTTATCTTTAACAGAGAATAGAATTAGCTGATTTAAAAAGATACTTCCAACCCTAAAATATTATAATCTAAAATGCTGTCTTCTAAAATTCTAAACAAGATGGTTCTTAGCCTTGGATCTTTGACTAGGCTGCTTAAATTTCCATAAACCATGTGAAATTGCATTCAGATTTCTGTTGTTGTTGTTACTTGCTATGGAAGGGATTACTCATTGATAACTAATATGTATTCTTTTCCATTAATACTATACACAAAGTTTCATTTGGTCACATGGCCACTCCAATTAGTATATTTCCTGGTCTCCCTTATAGCTGGATGTGACAAAGTCACTAGGTTCTGTGTGACAAAAGGAGCGTGAGCAAAAGTGATATAGGCAACTTCTTGTCACCTGTGCCTGTCCTCCACTCTTCCTTCTCTTTTTCTCAGGATGGAATATAAATATGATGATGTTGAACCAGTTTTGGCCAAGAAGGGTAATATTCCTGGAGCTGACAGAACATTAAATCAGAAGGAAACTGGGGCCCTGAATGACCATATGTGGCTAACGATGTGCCCCTGTCATCCCAGATTTCTGTGTAAGAGAGATGTAAACCTTCTATTGTTTTTAAACCACTGTTATTTCTAGTGTTTAATAAAGCATTGAGCTAATATCCAGCCTGGTACATTTGTATGTGTTTATTTCTAGAAAAAGTCCTCGTAGATTTCAGTAAATTTGCAGAGGACTCATTGGCCCCATATGGTGGTGAATTAAAGATTGCCACAAATTCTTTGATACATCTCCCATTGAGAAGTGGGTTTATGTCTCTTTTCCTTGAATCTGTGACCACTTTGCCAACATGAATATAGTATACGTAAAGGTGTGCCAATTTCCAGTCTAGGGCCTTAAGAGAATGGCAGCTTCTCCTTGTCTCTTGGAAGACTGGCTTTTGGAACCTCACTGCCATACTATCAGTAAGCCCAAACATCCCAGGGAGGAGTCTGTGTGGAAAGGCTCCAAGGCCTCTTTATCTCCTTTAAGACTCACAACAACACTATGAAGAATATATTATGATCCTGTTATTACCAATGAGAACAACAAAGGACAAGGACTTTAAGTAACTTGCTTAAGGCTAAGATTAGGAAGTGATAGATTTCAACTTTGAACTCTGCCAGTCTAACGCTGAAGCCTGTATGCTTTATCACTGAACTTTGCTGCTCAATAGGACACTAATACATATTAGAAAAGTTATAAAAATTTAACTAGATTTGTTATTTAATGGCCTCTTTACTAATGGACCTTTTAAATATTACTATGGTAAGCTAGTCTGCATATAATTCATTTCTATTTTGTGGCTATCCATGGAGACCCACAATAAAATTTTAAAATACTTTATTGTGATCTAGCTAGCTATTCATCCTGCCTGGGAAAGCCCTGAGAGATGGAATTTTATAATCTTGCTAGCAATTACCAAGTCCCGGTCATTCCCCACTCTTCCTTTTCCTAAGTATATATACGTTGAAGTATCTTGGCATTTGAATTGCATTCTACAACACGCACCTCATGTTCTATATTTCTTAGAGGTGCATGCCCGACATTCACATCCCCAAGTTAGCACCGCTTTTTCTGCACGAGAACCCAAGTGTTCAATCCCTGCTCATGAGCCTCCTTAAGATTCTGTTGGAACAAGCCCAATTAATGCCTGAACATGACCCCTTTGTGTGGATTCATGCACAGTTATATGCACAGCCAATCTGCCAGTCCGGGCCGACAGCCTCACACCAAAGCCTCCATTTCTCAGCAGGAATCCAGCAAACCAGATGTCAAGTGCATATTTCCTGAGTATTTTATGGGATCCACAGAGAGGCTCTCACAGTATGGTTCAGGCCTCAGTTTAGTGCAAGTTGTCAAAATGAATTGTTTCATTTCTGTACCACAAATGCCAGGTTGAGGAAAAATTTTTTTAAAAAGGAATTCTGCATAAGAGTTTAGGCTTTCATGTTCTTAATGAAAATCCCATGGACTTGTGGTTGGGATAAGGTCCTGGGGTTGGGGGTGGGGAGCATAAGAGTTTGCTTCTTAAACAAGGTAGAGAGCAGGACACTGTCCTCTATCTCAGCTTATTCAACTATAAGGGAGAGGAGATAAGACTCCCTCCATCAGTTCCCTCACACCCCCAAGGTGGCTGGGCAGACTTGTTGACATTAGGGCATGAGGCAGAGTTTTGAGGAGTTCTCCCTCCTTAACCTTGAGAAATGCAAATCATTAGCAACAGGTCAATAGACAAATTCACATTTGCTCTCTGAGGTTTTCTAACCTGGTGTCCACCCTTGGATCACAGATGGTGGTTTGCTTATTTCGTAAACGCACAGTGGAACTCTTCTTCCCGAATCCCTTGGCATTTGTAAGTTATCTGTCATGAAAAGGCTGCTTTTGTTGCACAATGGTTAAGAAGTTGAGGTCTGCATTCGACAGAGTGGGGTAAAAACACTGATTCTGTCATTCCTTAGTGAAGAATCTGGGCAAGTGTAAGAGTCGATTTGTTCGATGTGTAAGATGTAGCTGGGTACGGTACATTCGGTGGTACTGCCACTTAGCTGAGATACGGTGTGTACTGTGCTGAGCTCAGTGCATGCAGAGTCAACACTCCATAAATATGATGATGCATTGCAAATGCTCCTATTGATATTGATATTGCCATCATAATTATAATGATTGATTCTGATCCATTACAGCTCTTTCGTCAGCTACCTTACAAGATAGAGATCTTCTGGTGACATAAAAATTGTAAATTCTCCTTCTAAATTACTGGTGTCATACGCTAGCTCCCCCGTCCCTCTCAGCTGAGTTACATGTAAATGCTCTATTTTCCACCATCACTGACTTTATTTGTCGAGCCTAATTTTCTCAGTCACCCAGCAGTCAGCCACAGCCTGCCTTTCTCACTATCCTGAGCTGTTGGTGCTGAGGGACACCCACCTGACCTGTATTTTGGAACCCAGCTTGGGAAAGCACACTATTTCGGAAGGTTCAGAGCTAGCAGCCGCTGGTAGCATATAGACCGAGCATGGCTACTGTAGATTGGGCATCCGCACTTGGATTATTCTAGGTGTCCACAAGATCACTGTCTTCCCTTAACCTCAGCAGCCCATCACTTTTGCTTTTCTTGTTTAAGCCCCTGGGATTCTTGCCTTTACTGTAGGCTTGTCTCAAACTCCAGTTTGTGCATCTCTGCCACTTATTTGATCCCCTCTATCCTGATTTGGACTTTGATGTAGTTCTTAGAAATCAGTCTTGGAAATCAGAACTATATATAATTCTAAGAGTACACTTGACTTCAGGTAGCATTTATCCCCTTCTATACATATTCACTCCATTCTTCCTTTGAAGCTTTTTGGCAAATTCCGTATCAAGTCTAACCTATTTCTTCAGCCTTTCTGAACTACTGTAGTCATCATTGTCTTTTGCCTCTTAGTATTTCACTTAATTATGGAATATAGTTTCCTTCATGTGTAACTTGTCTCCTTTACAGGTACAGAGCATCTCTGAGCTTTCTCTGAATCTTCTGCTGGTGGGCCCATTGCATAATCTCTGTTAATGGATAGATTGATTAAATTGCAGAATAAAGAAAGGGCTTTCTAGGTTCCCATAACTAAAAGTCTTGGATATTGTCAAAAAGTCAATATTTTAGAGAAAGAATATGTTTCAGCTGAAGGAATGCTAACATTAGCATACTAGGACTTTGGTTCAAGTCTTGGGTCTTCCATCTACTCATTTGTTACAGAAATTCAAACGTTCTGATTCTCCGTTTGCTCATATTTAAAATAAAGATAATGTATCTACCTGATTTTTTTTCTTGAGAATTAAATTCAATAACTTGTGTGAAAATGCTTCGGAAACCACAATGTTATTATTACTGAGAATCCTATATTTTGCAAGTAATAGTGTCAAGATAAATTTCTGGTATACCCTTTTTATGATTCTATTACCAACATCCTTATAACCAGGTCATGTTTAGATTTGAACTAATGGTTTTGCTTCCGACATTTGGGTACGTTTTTGGTCGTCATTTGCAGGTGTATTATTGGTTCAGTGCTGTTCACCATTGGTGGCCTGTCAATTGAGAAGGTGATCGAGGCTGTCTTACTCATATGGCTGGATTCAGATCCCACAGAGGAAGAAAAGATAACTTCTAGAAATTTCTGACTTCAAACACTGGATGGGGAAAGGGAAAATTCTTAAAAAAAAAAAAAAAAGAAAGAAACTCGACCATTCTCTAACACCATACACCAAGATGAACTCAAAATGGATGAAAAACCTCAATCTGAGACAGGAATCCATCAAAATCCTAGAGGAGAACATAGGCAATAACCTCTTTGACATCGGCCACAGCAACTTCTTTCAAGATACATCTCCAAAAGCTAGTGAAACAAAAGCAAAAATGAACTTTTGGGACTTCATCAAGATAAAAAGCTTCTGCACAGCAAAGGAAACAGTCAACAAAACAAAGAGACAACCCACAGAATGGGAGAAGATATTTGCAAATGACACTACAGAGAAAGGGCTTGTATCCAAGATCTATAAAGAGCTTCTCAAACTCAACACCCAAAAAACAAATAATCAAGTCAAAAAGTGGGCAGAAGATATGAAAAGACACTTCTCTGAAGAAGACATACAAATGGCTAACAGACACATGAAAAAATGTTCATTATCATTAGCCATCAG
Organism: Halichoerus grypus; assembly: GCF_964656455.1. Classification (NCBI taxonomy): domain Eukaryota; kingdom Metazoa; phylum Chordata; class Mammalia; order Carnivora; family Phocidae; genus Halichoerus; species Halichoerus grypus. Next base: position 85,912,919 of record NC_135721.1, on the reverse strand, counting down.
GGAAATTCAAATCAAAACCATAGTGAGATACCACCTTACACCAGTTAGCATGGCAAAAATGGACAAGGCAAGAAACAACAAATGTTGGAGAGGTTGTGGAGAAAGGGGAACCCTCTTACACTGTTGGTAGGAATGCAAGTTGGTACAGCCACTTTGGAAAACAGCGTGGAGGTTCCTCAAAAATTTAAAAATAAAGCTACCCTATGATCCAGCAACTGCACTCCTGGGGATTTATCCCAAAGACACAGATGTAGTGAAAAGAAGGGCCATATGCACCCCAATGTTCATAGCAGCAATGTCAGCAATAGCCAAACTGTGGAAAGAGCTGAGATGCCCTTCAATAGATGAATGGATAAAGAAGATATGGTCCATATATACAACGGAATATTACTCAGCCATCAGAAAGGATGAATACCCAACTTTTACATCAACATGGATGGGACTGGAGAAGATTATGCTAAGTCAATCAGAGAAAGTCAATTATCATATGGTTTCACTTATTTGTGGAACATAAGGAATAGCATGGAGGACATTAGGAGAAGGAAGGGAATTGGAGGGAGAGATGAACCATGAGAGACTATGGGTTTTAGAGGGGAGGGGGGAAGGGGGATTGGTTAGCCCGGTGTTGGGTATTAAGAAGGGCATGTACTGCATGGAGCACTGGGTGTTATACGAAAACAATGGATCGTGGATCACCACATCAAAAACTAATGATGTATTGTATGGTGACTAACATAACATAATAAAATTAAAAACAAAACAAAACAAAACAACAAAACAAGTGCAATTCATTGGTTCCACTCAGACTAAACCTCCACTGTCTTTGGCTTGAGTTGAGCTCACATCCTCAACTCAACTGTGGGTGAGCTCTGAGAGGCAGAGAAAAGCACTGGTGATTTAGAAACCCCTCAGTGGTGTTGTAAACAAAAATGAAAGAGGCTGGATTTGACTTTGATTTTTCTCTTGAATCTGTTACTTTTTAAAAAGCCACTTACTCTTAACGACTATTTAGTTTTCCTGTTCAGCCAACTTTTATTTAAATAGTCCTTCAGACACAGTTCTTTGGAATTCTGTTTAGGAGGGTGCTCTGAACATCTAAGGTACAAAATTCCGTTATTAGTCGTATGCTGCGTGTCCCTAATCAGATCCCATTACACGGGGTCCGGCAAGCTCTGTGCTCAGGCCATTCTCCTAAGAAATGATGAGCTGCTGTTTTGGCAGGTGTGCCAGGGTCAGAAGCATCATGTGCCCCTTGACTGGCTTCTTTTAAATTCTTTGGGCAACGCCTTTAGTTAACATTGTTGCTCAAGTAAAAATGGCATTACACTTTGCAGGCTTCGTGAAGAAGAGGCATTAGGCTGGCGAACAGGGCTGGTGGGATTTACCTATTCCCACAGACAGCTATTTGAAGACATGACAGTGTCATACGCATCATATCACAGTGTCTGGCAGAAGGTATACAGTAAATGCTCGCTAAATTAATGATTCATTCCATGGACAGAGTCCAGCCTCGCACGTGATATTTAAGTCTTGTCTGTGATGTTCTTGCCAGCTAAGGATTTGTTCAGCCTATTCTAGAACACTGACAGGGATCCCTGCAATTCTGGACATGGCAAACAGGACTGAACCAAGTCAGAATTCAAGTGCTAGTTTTTCTCTTCCCATGCTGCCTCTTGCCTTCCATGATTGTAAACACCTTTCCCACCTGCCTAAACCAACATGGTCTAAATTCTCCCAGCACCTCTCCCACCCTATCAAAATATACTCTTAAGAAAGGCTTTGACAAATCCTTCACTCTGAGGTGTAAAGGAGCAATAGTGGCTCAGTATATTACTTCCCCTTGGGGTCATTTGCATTTTATAAGAGCATAAATCTTTAAATTTAAAAAAGTTAATCTCTAAGAGTAAAATTTCAGGTTTCTATCAATGGCTGGGAGAGAATTCCTCCATTCTTCACTTGCCAGCCACAGGGCCTTCCAGGACCCTGAAATCGTATCTTGTGGGCAGCTGTGTTAGATCTTTGTGCAGAATCTAAGAGAAAGCATAAGCAAGCATCATAGAATGTTACGGCTTCCAGGTTAGCAAATTCCCCGTTGTTTTTTTTTCTCAGGAATTTGCATTATCCTTTCTGTTTCACCGACAAAATATTCTCCAATCTCAGTACACTGATGTGTTTATTAGTTTCCTAGTTAAGTCATTTTCTTTGATTTTGGAAATAAAAAAGATTTTTGGACTGTCCCGTTGCTAAAATATTGCATCTGATTTTTTTTTTTTTTTTTTGATGCTTTCATTCCCCTAAGAAAATAGAAACATTTTTGCATTAAGGGAACTATTTTGTGGACACTCTAATCAATCCTAAAGAAAGACCCCCTCAGTTTGAGGGGGCAGCCAGCACACTGAACTGAAAGTGGTCTTAATGCCAACCCCAGACCCAGGGCTGGCGATTAGCAGAAGCTCTGAGCATATGCCTGGATGATGAAAATTTGTAAACAGCGTCCTGCTGGCTCCTCAGTCCTTGTGAGGTCCGCTGCAGTCTGGGAAAGGTTTGTCCCTGCTCAAAGATCTGTGGAATACTCTAACTGAGTAAGAGAATGGTAGAATTAAAAAGAAAAATAACGTGAGCATCCCTCTCGTCACCACATGGGTCCTGTTATGCATACCTTTCCCTTTGGAATCACGGCGAGGCCTTTTAAATGGAGGTCTTGCATGAGACTGAGGGTGGGGGTGGTCCTGCTATTGTTTCCACGGGGGAAAGTGCCTAAGGGATGGATTCTATTTACAGCTAGTTGCTCCCAGCCAGCGATACAAATACTCAGATAGCAAAGTAGCAGTGGGAACAGCAAAACAAAAGCACGGAATTGGCAGTGTGGGTATAAAGAACGGAGATTATTCCAAAGGAGAAAAGACAGGCTGCAGATTATCAGGGCACTTACAGAGACATGGGTAATGGCAAGAACATAGTCACAAATATGAATAGAGGACAAGGATGATTGCAGTGCATCTGAGCAGAGCATACTGAGCCTGAAAGCCCTTTCCTACTTGCCATGGCGAATAGTTAAGTGGAGGGAGGCAGGGAACATATTTCCCTGCCTTGCATAGTGAGTGTCTAGGATCATTAGGACCCGAAGTAGAAAAATGGAAATAATTTGACAAAATGCCCAGAGGCACCACATGATATAAAGCATGACATTTTTCACATATGTGTAGGCTTGTTTCAAAATGGGCATTGCTTCTAAAAAGGAGTGCTTTGAAAAAATGCAGATACAGAGTCAACTTTTAGTTATCTGAGCTAACGCAGTTGCGGGGGATAAGCAAGGGAAAGTACATTTTTTTTTAAAGGCAGATAATCACAAGCATGCACGCATGGTCCTACAGAGCAGTGTGTATGTGTGTGTGTGTGTGTGTACAGATTTGGCATTCGGTGAGTTGCTTAATATTAAAATGAATTTGTCTTCTGTGGATACAGTACAGGATGACTGAAGAACCATACTATTAGAGCTGATTTCTAGTTTCCATACTGCTGGGTAACCCTGGAGAAGTCAGATGACCTCTCTGGCTGTCACTGACAAAACAAAGGAGTTGGTCTTGCTATCCCCTTGAGGTACATCCCAGGTATAACGGGTGATGATATTATTGCCTAGAGGGTCCAGGTATATTCCGAGTGTTCTATGATAGTGAAACTATGTCTACATAGTAGAGCTGGTGGACAGATGGAGGGGACAAAGAAGAGGAAAACAATGAAATTTGCCCAGTGATGGAAAGGAAGATGAGTAGTTGAGGGCAAAAAAGTTTGGACTCCAAAGCAGGAACTGAGTAGGACTAATGGTCTTTGCCGCAGGTATTCGTTCTGTGTGCCTAGACGTTGGGGTCTACACGAGCTTGGACTCCGCTTCTGCCCACAGGAACTGGGTAACCCGTTGTCTCCTGTGCAGTGTCAGCTTTGGCCAGTCCCCTCCTTGTGGCCTGAATTGCGGAGTGAGGCCAGCTCCCTAGTCCCTCAACCATTGGCCCCAGCAGAGCTCCCCCAGCCCCATGTTGGTGCATTCCAAGTGATGGTGAAGAACAGAAGGCAGTTTCTAGGAGTGTGAGAAAGAGAGCAGGTAGGCAGAGGGTCCAGTTACCATTCAAAGATTTTTTAAATTTTATTTATTTATTTATTTTTTTAAAGATTTTATTTATTTATTTGACAGAGAGATAGAGAGAGAACACAAGTAGGCAGAGAAGCAGGCAGAGGGAGAGGGAGAAGCAGGCTCCCCGCAGAGCAGGGAGCCCGATGCGGGACTTGATCCCAGGACCCTGGGATCATGACCTGAGCCGAAGGCAGCCGCTCAACCGACTGAGCCACCCAGGCGCCCCAGATTTTTTAAATTTTAATAAATCCAATATTTGGTAATAGAATGATTGTCTTCTAATTCTTCCCTTCACGTTCTGTTTCCTTATGGCTGTCTGGTTCTCAGGCTGAGTTCTGAAGCTCCTGACACAAGGGAGCAGCCTAGAAGCAAAGGCCATTGCTCATCCGGAGTCTCAAATCTATGACGAAAATCCACACAAAGAGGGAGAACTGGGTGGACTCCACCTTGGTTTTACCGTATGTCAGGGCCTGAGGCAAGTCGGAATGGGATGAAGGAAGCCCTTCCATTGGCTCTCTGGAACTGAGCAGATGGAGGGAAAGATGCAGGACCAAGGGGCCCAGGTGGGCCTGCCCCTAATCTCCCTTCTTTGTCTTCCACAGGTCTCCTGGGACTATGAGAAGGTGCAGAGTTTCCCACATGTACCCAGGGGAGCAGGGGGCATTTACCTGAGGCCTTGCCGGGCCAAGTGGGTCCAAGGGTATCACAGAGGAGTGGAAACTGACCTGGAGTTGAGAACTGTCATGTAGGCCCACTGGGTCCCTAAATTCCATCCACAACATGAGTTTTAATGAGCCACATGCCATTCAGTCCTAAGATGTGCCCTATCTTTATTCAAAAATTGCCTATTCTTATGCATTTGGGTATTTCCAATTTCTTTACAAAATTACACTTTAAATCAAGAACACCAAGGCAGTGCTTGGAAACATTTAATTTTCTGTCTTTGTTATCAGTGAAGTAGTTACTCCATTGGAGAGCCATAGCTCTGTGGCCTAGACCCGTGGAACATAAACACAAACTGAAACTAAACAGCCCTGCTGTGTTGGAACATCCAGAGGGGGAGTTACTCAAGGGTCCATGTGTTTAAAAGACTCCACAGGTCATCCTGGTGGGCATCCAGCTTTAAGAACCTGTTTACTGATAAGGCCACTGAGATATCATTTTCTATTTATAGATTTAAGAATCAGTTTGTTTCTCAGTCGATTCCCCTTGGGGTGTAATCTTAGGTAAGGTTCTGAATTCCTCTAAGAAAGAAACCAAGAAAAAACCAAGTGTGGTGGTATTTGCTGAGAAACACGAGTTTTCCCCAGCCTTGTTATGAAGTGTACAGTTGGGTTTACACTTCAAGAAGGAGGATATGGAAGCTCTCTTCTATAGGTTTTATGGGGCGATGGCGCCATCCTTGTTATTTTCCAGAGGAATATCCAGAGAATCAGGGAGGTGATAGTTTAGGAGCATTTTCCAAATCATACTCCATGGAACACTCATGTCCTGAGAGCACTAGGAAAAGGTTTGAGGGGCAAATTAAATTTGTAAAATGAAGCATATATTCTCCCATGTGAAGGTCACAGTTGGTCTCAGAAATGTTTAAACTGGTGGGAAATCCTACGGGAGGAAGAATTATTTAGCTGCTTTTTTTACCAAATGATACCCTTTATCTTAACATTTTGTGGGGCGCTGGTATACTGTGGAAGAGTTGACCTAGGCCATCCTATGGGGAAGGCTTAATGAATAGCTCTCCAGTTACGATGGAAAGAAAATGGCTTATCTCCTGGCTGTATAAATAATTCTGTCCTTCATTCCATTAATATCCTTGACAATCTTTCTGAGCCTCAGTGTCTTTGCTTCTAAAATAGGGGCAATGAGAGGACCAAGCAAATTAATTCAACTACAGTCCAGCAAAGTGTCTGCCATAGTGTGGATGCTTCACTGGTGCTTAGACCTGGTTCTACCCCCTTCAGAGTTTTCATAACAGTGGCTGAATTTATACCATGTCACCAAGTGCAAGGCCAACCCATCTGCCTGCCTTGGTAAAGGTTCAGACATGCTCATATTTACACACCTGAATTTGTTCTCCTCATACATGAGCCCACTATACCTCAAGCTACTTTGAGGCAGAGATTATGTTTCAGTTACTATTAAATCCTAGTGCAAGGGGGCACCTGTGTAGTGCAGTTGGTTAAGCGTCCGACTCTTTGCCTCGGCTCAGGTCATAATCTCAGGGTGGTGAGAGTGAGCCCCCGTGTTGGGCTGTGTGCTTAGTGCAGAGTCTGCTTAAGTTTCTCTCTCTCTCTCCTTCTGCCCCTTCTGCTCGTGCTCTCTCTCTAAACTAAATAGATAAATCTTCCAAAAAAAAAAAAAAATCCCAGTACAGGACTCTCATGGTCTTCTTGGAGCTGTGTAATGGAGTAGTCGTGCTCCAAACAGTGTGATACATGGTAGGAATTTGGTGTTTTCCATTCTTAGCTGTCACATTCATCTCTTGCCTATTCTAGTTAGATATTTGGGGTTCCCCCCTCTTATTGGGATGAAGTTTAGCTTTTGGTGCCCTTCTCCAGACTCAGAAGTAAGAATGGATGAAGGTTGGCTGGTAGGAACTTCAAGGTAGACCAGACATTGCTCCTTCCTTTCTATGACACTGCAGTATTTTGAATCCTGCAGAACACACTGTTCTGAAAGCAAATGCAGAACGTAAGTTTTCCTGCCAGCAAGGGAGGACTCCGTTCATAGTGCACAGTCCTAAAATCATAAGGGTGGGGAAAGAGAGAAGGGACAGGAAACTTAACTGATCATCTCACAGGTGTGGGTCACTCTGCCGGGCATTTCACGCTTGCTATCTATTTCAACCCTCATAGCAGTTTTGAGAAATAGATATTATTGTCTCCATGTTAGACGACCCCAGGATTTAAGTAAAGCAGCAAGCACACAATGTAGTTATATTTTCAATAAAATGGAGTCAATATTGTTATTCCCCTCCCTCCAAAGGAATAAACAGGCTCAGATCCACTAAGCATTTTTTCCAAGGTTACAGAGAAAAAACAAAAACAAAAACAAAAATGGCAAAACCAGAATTTGAACCAGGTATTCCAACTCAAAAATCTTTGCAGTTTCTGCTCTGATATACAGACTTCCAGAATAGATAAGGAAAAGGGGCTGGGCTTTGTTTCCTAAGGTATAATGCTACTTTCTTCCCCTCGCTCTTTTGTTTTGATCTTTCAAAATTGGGAAAAATAACACAAATACAGAAAAAAAAGAAATAATCACAAGTACATCATCATGTATTATTAAGTAGCTATCCCAGGCTTGAAGGAGAACATTTCTGAACTCCAGAAACCTCCATCCCAACCTCAGGCCTGCTGGAGTAAAGGGTAACTACTCTTTTCTAGGTAATCTTTCTCCTTTTTCTTTATAGTTTGTATGTATCTCCAACCACAATAATTTAACTTTCCTTGTTTTAAGAACATTATATTAATGGATCAACGGAATGTTCTGTTCTGTATCTCACTTCTTTCAGTCAACAATATGCTTATGAGATTCGTCATACTATTGCATTCATCTGGATGAAAACTCATCCCAGTTTTCCCAGAACTGCCCTTTGCTTTTTTATTTAAATTAACAAACCTTATTTTTAGAGCAGTTTTAGGTTCACAGAAAAAGTGAGTGGAAAGTACAGATATTTCATATAACCCTGTTCACACACACTCACACACCTATCAATATCCTGCACCACAGTGGTACATTTGTTAGAACGGATGAACCTGCAGTGGTGTATCACCATCACCCAAAGTCCAGAATTTGCATTAGAGTTCATTTTTGGTGCTTGTACATTCTATGGATGTGAACAAATATATAGCAACGTGTATCCACTGTTATAGAATCACGGAGAGTAGTCTCACCGCCCTAAAAAGCCTCTGTGCCCTGCCTGTTCTCCCCTCCCTTCACCCAACCCCTGGCAAGTTGAGGTATTTTATTGTCTCCATAGTTTTGCCTTTTCCAGAATGTCAGATAATTGAAATCACACAGTTTGTAGCCTTTTCGAATTGGCTTCTTTCACTTAGTAATATGCATTTAAGTTTTCTCCATATCTTTACATGACTTGATAGCTCATTTCTTTTTAGCACTGAATAATATTCCATTGTCTGTATGTACCACAGATTATTCATTCACTTACTGAAGGACATCTTGGTTGCTTCCAACTTTTGGCAATTATGAATAAAGCTGCTATAAACATTGTATGCAGGTTTTTGCATGGACATAAGTTCTCAATTCCTTTGGGTAAATACCAAGGACTGTGATTGCTCGATCATATGCTAAGAGTATGTTTCGTTTTGTAAGAAACTGCCAAACTGTCTTCCAAAGTGGCTGTACAAGTTTGCATTCCCAGCAGCAATGAATGAGAGTTCCTGTTGCTCCACATCCTCTCTAGCATTTGGTGTTGTCAGAGTTTTGGATTTGGGCCATACTAATAGGTGTGTAGTGGTATCTTATTGTTGTTTTAATTTGCAATTCAGTGATGACATATGATGTTGAATGTCTTTTCATATGCTTACTTGCCATCTGTATATCTTCTTTGATGAAGTGTCTGTTCAGGTCTTTTGCCCATTTTTAATTGAGTTGTTCATTTTCTTATTGTTGAGTTTTAAGAGTTCGAAGTATATTTTGGATGAGTCCTTTGCAAATATTTTCTCCCAGTCTGTGGTTTGTCTTCTTATTCTCTTGACATTGGCTTTTGCAGAACAGCAGTTTTTAATTTTAATGAGTTCTAGCTTATCATTTTTTTTTTTTTTTACTTTTATGGTTTGCACTTTTGGTATTGAATTTAAAAATCATCATCATACCCAAGGTCACCTAAATTTTCTCCCTTATAATCTTATAAGAATTTTATAGTTTTGCATATTACACAAAGGTCTATGATCCATCTTTTGTTAATTTTTGTGAAAGATGTAAAGTCAGTGTCTAGATTCATTTTTTGCATGTGGATGTCCAGTTGTTCCAGTATTATTTGTTGAAAATACTATGTTTGCTCCATTTTATTGCCTTTGCTACTTTGTCTAAGATCAAGTCATTATATTTGTGTGGGTCAATTTCTGGGCACTTTATTCTGTTCTATTGATCTATTACTGCCTATCATTTCTCTAATACCACACTATCTTGATTATAGTAAGTCTTGATTATAGTAAGTCTTGATTATAGTAAGTCTTGAATTCAGGTAGGGTCAGTCCTCCAAATTTGTTTTTCTCCTTCAATAGTGTCCTTACTCTTCTGGGTATTTTGCCACTCCATATAAACTTTAGAATCAGTTTGTCAGTATGCATGATAACTTGCTGGGATTTTAAAAAAGATTTTATTTATTTATTTACTTATTTAATTAGAGTGAGAGCAGGGGGAGGGGCAGAGAGAGAGGGAGAGAAAGAGTCTCAAGCAGACTCCATGCTGAGTGCAGGGCCCGACATTGGGCTCCATCCCACCACCCTGAGATCATGAACTGAGCCGAAATCAGGAGTTGGATGCCCAACCAACTGAGTCACCCAGGCACCCCAACTTGCTAGGATTTTGATTAGTTTTACATTGACTCTATAGATAAAGTTAGGAAGAACCAACGTCTTGACAATATTGAATCTTCCTATCCAGGAACATGGAATATTTTCCATTTATTTATTTCTTCTTTGATATCTTTCTTCAGAATTTTGTAGTTTTTTCCTATATATCTTGTACATTTTATTAGATTTATACCTAAATATTTCATTTTTTTAGTGCTAATGCAAATGGTAATATGCATTTATTTCAAATTCCACTTATTCATTGCTAGCATATAGGAAAGCAATTGGCTTTGTATATTAACCTTGTACCCTGCACATTGCTATAGTCATTTATTAGTTCCAGGAGCTTTTTTCCCTCAAATCTTTCAGATTTTCTACATAGATGACCATGTTGTCTGGGATCAAAGAGTTTTATTTCTTCCTGCCCAATCAATAGACACTGTATTTCCTTTTCATGTTTTATTGCATTAGCTAGGACTTCCAGTACAATGTTGAAAAGTAGTGGTAAGATGGGACATCCTTGAGTTGTTCTTGATTTTAGTGGAAAAGCTTCTAGTTTCTTACCATTAAGTTTGATATTAGCTGTTGGGTTTTTGTGTGGAGGAAATTCCCTCTGTTCCTTGTTTGCTGAGAGTTTTTATCATGAATGGATGTTGGTTTTTTACAAATACTTTTTATGCATTTTTGGATACCATCATGTGATCTTTCTCCTTTAGCCTGTTGATGTGATGGACTACAGTCATTGATTTTTAGATGCTGAGCCAGCTAGCTTTGCATAACTGGGCTAAATCCCACTTGTTCATGGTGTATGATTCTTTTTATTCATTGTTGAATTTGATTTGCTAATATTTTGTTGAGGAATTTGACAACTATGTTTATGAGAGAAATTGGTCTGTAGTTTTCTTGTATTGTTTTTTTTCTGGTTTTGATACTAGCATAATGCTCATCTCATAGAATGACTTAGGAAGTTTCTCTTTTTTTCTGTTTTCTGTGAGAGAGAATTAATGTAATTTCTTCCTTAAATATTTGGTAGAATTCACAAGTGAATCCATCTAGGTCTGAATGCTTTCTGTTTGGGAAGGTTATGAATTATTGGTTAAATTTCATGGATATAGACCTATTCCGATGGTTTATTTCTTCTTGTATGTGTTTTGGAAGATTGGGTCTTTCAAGGAATTGGTCCATTTTGTTAGGTTATCAAATTTGTGGGCAATAAAGTTGTTCATAATATTCCTTGTTTATCCTTTTAATGTCCATGGGACATGTGATAATGTCCCCTCTTTCATTTCTAATATTAGTAATTTGTGTCTTCTTTCTTTTTTCTTAGTTAGTCTGGGTAGAGACATTGATTTTATTAATCTTTTCAAAGAATCAGCTTTTTGTTTTGTTGATTTCCTGTTTTAAATTTCATTGGTTTCTGCCTTAATTTTTATTATTTCATTTTTTTCTCTACTTTGGATTTTATTATTTATTTATTTATTTATTTATTTATTTATTTATTGGAGAAAGAGAGACAGAGATAGCAAGAGAGAGCAGAAGCAGGAGGAGAGGGACAGCAGGCTCCCAGGCTCCATCCCAAGGTCCTTGGATCATGACCTGAGCCTAAGGCAGATGCTTAACTCACTGGGCCACCCAGACGCCCCTCTGCTACTTTGGATTTAATTTGTATTTCTTTTTCTAGTTTCCTAAGATGGAACCTTAGATTATTGATTTTAGATCTTTTTCTTTTCTAATATATGCACTCAGTGCTATAAATTTTCCTCTACACACTGCATTTGTTGCAGCCCACACATTTTGATAACTTGTATTTTTATTTTCACTTAGTTCAAAATAATTTGAAATATCTCTTGAGATTTCATTTTTGACCCATGAGTTATATAGAACTATATTATTTAATCTCCAAATATTTGGGGGTTTTCCAGCTACCTTTCTGTTATTGATTTTTAGTTTGATTCCATTGTGGTCTGATATCTGATGTTTTAAGATTTCTAGTCTTTGAAGATGTGTTTTATGGCCCAGAATGTGGTCTATCTTGATGAATGTTTTGTATAAGCTTACAATGCATATTCTGCTCTTGTTGGATGACATAATCTATAGATATCAATTATATCTAATTGATGGATGATGCTTTTGAGTTCAGCGACATTCTTTTTTTTTTTTTTTTTTTTTTTTTTGAGTTCAGAGACATTCTAACTGATTTTCTGCCTGCTGGATCTGTCAATTTCTGAGAGGGAGATGTTAAAGTTTCCAAGTAAAATACTGGATTTATCTATTTCTACTTGAAGTTCTCTTTAGTTTTTCAATTTTTCTTTTCAGTTTTTGCCTCATGTATTTCAGTGTTCTGTTGTTAGGCAAATACACATTAAAGAATGTCATATCTTCTTGGAATATATACCTGATAATTTTCTTGTTCTGAAAACTGCTCTGTCTGAAATTAATAGTCATTCCTGCTTTCTGTTGGTTAGTGTTAGCATGGTATATCTTTCTCTATGCCTCTACTCTAGTCTATATGCTTTTTTATATTTAAAGTGGGTTTCTTGTAGACAATATATAGCTGGGTCTTATTTTTTGATCCACTTGGACAGTCTCTGTCTTTCAATTAGTGTATTTACTTAGAGTGAATATTGATATAATTGGAATAATATCAACCACAATTATTACTGTTTTCTACTAGTTACCCTTGTTCTTATTCCTATTTTTGTCTTCCACACTTTTCTTGCTCTTTGTGGTTTTAATTAAGCATTATGTATGATTCTGTTTTCTTTGCTTTCTTAGAATATCAATTATACTTTTTTTTACCTTTTTTTTTTTTTTTTTACTATTTTTAGTGGTTACCTAGAGTTTGCAATATACATTTATGACCAATCCAAGTCCACTTTGCAAACACCTGTATACTGTTTCATTGTAGGGCAAATACCTTATAATAACAAAATATTCCAAATTCGTCTTTCCTTTCCTTTGTATCGTTGCTATCATTCATTTCACTTATACATAATCATACATAAACATATATGTATACTTTTGTATATGTGTATATATACATATATATGCAAAGATAATTGAATACATTATTGCTATTATTATTTTTTAAAGATGTATTTATCTATTTTAGAGAGAGAGAGAAAGAGAGAGTGAGCAGCAGTGGGGAGAGTTTGCAGAAGGAGAGGGAGAGAATCTCCAGCAGACTCCCTGCCAGATGTGGGGCTCGATTTCACAACCCTGAGATCATGACCTGAGCTGAAATCAAGAATTGACTCTTAACTGACTGAACCACCCAGGAGCCCTGTTATTATTATTTTGAACAAACTGTTATTTTTATATCAATTAAGAAAAATAAAAGTTTGTACTTTACCTTGACTTATTCATCATCTGATGTCCATTCTTTCTTCATGTAGATCCAAGTTCTTTTCTTAATTATTTTTCTATTCTCTGAAGAATTTCTTGTACCATACTTGGCAAGACAGGTCTACTGGCAACAAATTTTCTCAACTTTTGATTGTTTGGGAAAGTCTTTCCTTCTCCTACACTTTGAAGGATAATTTCTCAGGGTGCAGGATTCTGGGTTGGTGGTTTTCTTCTTTCAATACTTTATTTCATGCTACTCTCTATTTAGTTGAATGATTTCTGAGAAGAAGTCAGGTTTAATTCTTATATTTGTTCCTTTATAGGTAAAGTGTTTTATTCCACTGGCTTCAGCCCAGATCTTTTTCTTCATCTTTAATTTTTTGAAGTTTGAATATGATATACTTAGGTATAATTTTTTTTTAAATTTATCTTGCTTGGTGTTCTCTGAACTTCCTAGATCTGTGGTTTTGTGTCTGACATTAATTTGGGGAAATTCTCAGTCATAATTTCTTTAAGTATTGCTTCTACAATTTTTTTTAAAGATTTATTTATTTATTTATTTGAGAGAGAGCGAGCGAGCATGAGTGGGGGACAGAGGCAGAGGGAGAGGGAGAGGCAAACTCTCCACTGAGCAGGGAGCTTGACGTGGGGCTTGATCCCAGGACCCCGAGATCATGACCTGAGCCAAAGGCAGACACTTAGCTGACTGAGCCACCCAGGTGCCCCTGCTTCTACAATTGATCCTTTAACAATGTGGGAGCTAGGGGCACTGACTCCCCCTCTCCATGCAGTTGAAAATCTACATATAATTTTTGAGTTCTCAAAAACTTAACTCCCAATAGCCTCCTGTTGACTGGAGGCCTTACTGATAACATAAACCATCAGTTAATACATATTTTGTATGTTACATGTATTGCATACTGTATTCTTACAATAAAGTTATCTAGAGAAAAGAAAATCATAAGGAAGAGAAAATACAATTACAGTACTGTACTGATCGAAAAAAAAAAAATTTGCCTGCAAGTGGGTCCACACAGTTCAAACCAGTGTTGTTCAAGGGTCAAATATATTCCTTTCTTTCTTCCCTTTCTGGTATTCCTATTATGCATATCTTATACCCTTTATAGTTATCCTGGTATTCTTGGATATTCTGTTCTTCTTCTTCTTTTTTTTTTTAAATTTCAGTTCTTTTTTGTCTTTCCTTTTCTATTCTGGAAGTTTCTATTGTCATATCCTCAAGTGAAGAGATTCTTTGTTCAGGTATGTCCACTCTACTTATGAGCCCATCCAAAGTAGTCTTTATTCTGTTACAGTGCTTTTTATCTCTAGCTTTTCCTTTTCATTCCTTCTAAGAATTCCCATCTTGCTTACATTATCCACCCGTCCTTATGTGCTTTCTAGTTTTTTTTTTTTTATTAAAGCCCTTAATGTATTAATTATTGTTTTAAAAAATCCTTGTTTGGAAGTTCCAAGATTCCTGCCATATCTGAGTCTGGTTTTGATGTTTGTTCCATGCCTTCAAAACGTATTTTTTGTCTTTTGGTACACCTTTTGATTTTTGGTTGAAATGTGGACATGCTGTACTAGGTAGAAGGAACTGTAGTGAATAGGCCTTATTCATGTGGTGGGAAGTGGGGGGATGAGGGCATAGAGTCCTTCAGTTAGGTCTCAGTCTTTAAATGAGTATGTGCCTCTGGGCTGTGATCATCACAGGAGCTTCTTTCCCTTCACCCGGAACTCCACTAGGTGGGACAGGATGGCTAGAGGAGGCTGGAGTTGGGTATTTCCCGTCCCTCATGTGGAAGGTTACTACCAGCTAGCATTGGGTATTTTCCATTCCTCAGGTCATTTAGGCTCTGATAAAACCCCAGCACATAAAGTTTCTCCTGAGGTCAAGCCAGATTCCTTTTCTCCTCCCCCTGCAGGAAGCATGAGGGGATTTCTCTCTGATATTCATCATAGAATTCCTAGAGATAAAACTCGCAAAAACTGGGTCCCCCCAGAATTTTTACCTCTCATAAGTCTCTGGGCCACCCTGGGCCTCCATAGACCCCTCCTCCTGGATGTCAAGAATTGTGGAGACAGGGTCTTGCGAGGGCATTCAGCCACTGACCTCTTATGGCCTGTCATCTACCCCAATAGCCCTGATAAAAATAGAAACTTAGGATTTAGAAAGAAGTTGTACAGACATTGGCTATCAAACCTGCTCATTCAAGGTTTCTGAAAGTTCTTTGCCCCTGAGGTGCTATGATGACAAGCCTTGGTCTGTGGAGTGGAATTTTCCCCTCCTTTTTGACTCTTACTTTCCCTGAGCAGACTGACTTATTCTTCCACTTGTTTTTGCCATTTCTGACTGACTTGGCCAACTAACAATGTCCCAAGCTTCTGCTGAGCTACACCTGCTTTCCCTAGTTCCTCATCTTTGATTCCCACTGGCAAGGAGATGTTGAGCCTCCATGACTCCCGTTGCTTAAAAATTTGGTACTCCTTCACAAATGTTGAGCTACACCTCGGTGACTCAGGAAAGGATCATGCCTCTCAGCCTTTCCAGAAGGTAAAACATGGACAAAGGCAGATATCCAGAGACCCTTATAGAGGGTTGAGTCATTTTCAGGGCCACGTGGCTTATTAATACTCTACATGGATCGGCACGGAAGCACGTTGGCAAACCATGTTCTTAGAAGAAGTAAGGGGTGAGCAGATTCCCGGGACTTCCAAGGAAAGAAACAACTCTCTCCACTGTTCCCACATATCCAAATTCAAATGTTGTTTATGATTTTATAATGATATATACAATCACACAACAGAAAAGCGCCAGAAAGGGCTTCTGGCTAAGATAGACACCCGAAAAGTGAGGCATTTGTTTGAAAAACTTCAGGCTCTTTTCCCCCAAATCCTTTCCTATGCTTAATATCCAGACAGTTGAAAGAAAAAAAAAAAATACAGGTTTTATCAATTGTTCGAGAGCTGTGGGTAGCTTGCAGTAGTTGCTGCCTAGAGCCTCAGCCTGAAACAGTGACACTAGTCCATGAACAGCATTGTCCTCCTGGGAGAGTTTTTGCTCACTGCTCTGAAGATGAAGCTCCAGGGTCATCCCAGGCCACTCTTTAGCTTGGAGCGGAGGTCTACACACAGTGGATTTGGCTGTCTCACTGTAGCACCAGCTGGTTGTCTCTGGTAGGAAAGAATTGAGAGAGTATTTTACACCATGGAAATTGTCTTCCAGGCCCAGATGGACCGTCGCTGTTCTAGCTTTGACAGGCCAGGATAGATATATTCAGAAAGCCTTCCAGCTATTTAGTTACTCTTCCAAAACACTGTCAGCACCCATGCTAGGATGCAGGGAGTGGGAAGGAAGTCTAAGTAGGGAACTAAGCCTAGTTAGTATATATTTGCATAATTATCCTGCAGTGAATGGATGTGTGACTGGCGTCAGGGCGGCGGTCGCCTGTGGACACTGGAAACCAAGAAGGAGTTGAACCCCCCCCCCCGGGGCAGCACCTGGGACCCCTTCACACAAACTCCTGCGCATTTTAAGTGTCAGGTTAAAAAAAAGCAGGACTCCTCCAAGTCGGCTCACCTGGGAGCTAAAGAGAGAAGTTTGGGCCCCGGGCCCTTGGATATACTTTCCTGTTCTCTCAAGGCCAGGGGTCAGCCTGTGGTCACCTCCGCCTGCAGCCTGTCCTGGAGGTGAGGAAGAAGGACTGGGAAGGGCAGCAAGGTCTCCCTGGTCACTGGGGAGCAAAGATGTTGTGCAAAAGCAAGTCTTTTATAAAGAAGATTATAGAGATACTATAGAATTCATGGCAACAGCACCCTGAATTTAAATATAGCTCTGTGACTGTTAGCAAAATGATGTGGTTATGAGCTGACTATTAATATAGCTGTTTGCCTGAGACAGACAGAAGGGGCTGGGGAGGGGGGAAAGGGGGAGGGGTGGAGAAGGGTTGGGGAGAGAACGAGCTCACCTGAGCTATGAAAAGCTCATTTAATTTTAAGCTAAATATGACCTTTTTAGGACTAACCTTCACTTTTTTTGCTTTGAAACTTCTTAAATTAGAGCTTCCCCCAATTTTTAAATTGATCAGTCAGGGAGAGCGAGGGAAGTCAAGTCAGAAAGTGGTGGCCCTGGTTTACCCTACAATCCTTGTTTACCCTACAAAACAGTTTCTTAAGTTGCAGAAGTTCTTAAAATGTCGAATATTTCCCCCATTCATGTCATCGTTATTTTTAAATGAAATTTCTTCAAGCTCGCTCGACCTACACATTTGAAAGAAAGGCAGTGTGATTCTTGATGTGGAATTTAGTTGTGATGCTTTTCCATAAGAAAACTTTGAGTGTTTTTTTCCTATTATCTATCTATCTATCTATCATCTATCATCTATCTATCTCTATCATCTATCCATCTATTTATTGTTTTGTTTTGCCTCAGTCTCTAAACACATAGAATCAGACTCTGGTGTCACAATAATCTATACTTTAAAAATCACTTGTGAAGTTGTTTTACAGCTTTACCATTTTTCATTCAGCACATTAAACAAGGCACTGCTCTCTTTAGTGGGAATTTCTAATTGTGTTTTGATGGACCAGTAAGTAATCATTGGGCTGTTCATTGCTTTACATAACTCTATTAATAACCCTATGATGGCTGATTATGAATAAGCTTGAAATAAACTTCCTTAAAAGAACAGCTCTGGAAGGGAATAGGCTCTTTCAGGTAAGGCAGCCGACTTATGCTCCGTGTAGTAAATGACTCTGTGTTTTAAGTGAAACACCAGACTGTTGGCTATTAGCCAGTTTCATGTAAATAGGAAAAAAAAAAATGCTCTTCTCCTGTGGCAGTATTTCCATCACTTCTCTCATTTAATGGTCCAACAGGGTCTATATTTTGCCCAAGATATTCATTAGAGGGGAAAGGAAAATACGAATATTATATTTTCCACTGGAACCAAAATTAGGCAACTTAATTGGGTTGGCTTTGAAGAACCACAACTACCCCCAATTTTCTTTTTTGTTTTAAGTCAACATTGCTCTGACTAATACAGATGAAGTCAAAGAGTTCATGAAGAAAAATAGACGTTTCCTCTAAATAATCAATCCAAAATGAAGTCTTCCCTTGTCATTACAGTTATGAATCACAAGGATACTTTTTCAGCTAGCTGTTTGAGTCAATTGAAATCATTTCCCTCATTCTAATCAGCGTACATATATTGAGCACTCATGTGGGGGGTGGTGCAGTGGGCAGAGAAAGATGTCTGTCTCTGAGCACTGCTTCTAAGGGCAGGGGTGAGCATTCAGGGTTGAACACGACCTACTGGAGAAACGTTCCTTGTAGGAGTTTGTATTTCTTAAGACTTTCCCATGGTTAGTTTCCCCTCAAATCCTTCCCTTGAAATTTAATGTATCACCTGGAATGGAATTTCTGAGTGTATGAATTTCTGAAAGAGATAAATTCCTGAAAGTATAAATTTCCAGTAGACTATTTGCCTATTCTCGTATTGAAATGCCTTGGGCTAATGGATTTTCACTATCCACGTGAAATTTAATATGAATTACACTACACGCTATAGTGAGAAAGGTCCAGAAGGTTCTGATCATTCCCATAAAACCCTCATGTGAACTGTATATACGGTTGACCCTTGAACAACACAGGGGGTTAGGGGATTAGGGGCACTGACCCCAATGCAGTCAAACTTAACTAATAGCTTAGTATCGAATAGCTTAGTATCGATGGGAAGCCTTACCAACTAGTCAATTAACACATTATTTTGCATGTCATAATTTATATAATATATTGAATTCTTAGTAAAAATAAGCTAGAGGAAAGAAAATGGTATTCAGAAAATGTAAGGAAAAGAAAGCACATTTACAGTGCTGTGCTGTATTTATCAAAAAAATTGTGTGGATGAGTGGACCCGAGCAGTTCAAACCTGTGTTGTTCAAGGGCACCTCTATTTGTGTGTGAAACAGACTTATATTTCTGTTAAGTCTCGTTGGCCATATACTGGTATTTTCTTCAGAGAACACCATAATTTATGGTTTTTTTTTTTTTTTAAGATTTATTTATTTATTTGAGAGAGAGAGAGAGAGAGAGACAGCTTGAGCGGTAGGGGCAGAGGGAGAGGGAGAGAGAATCTTAAGCAGACTCCCCACTGAACCCCACCTGAGGCTCGATCTCACGACCCTGAGATCACAACCTGAGCCGAAACCAAGAGTCAGAGGTTTAACTGACTGCACCACCCGGGTGCCCCCACCCTAATTTATGCTTACAAAAATACTAACCACTGAAAAAGCCGCTCAATATTTGCAGATTCTTGTTCTCTAACCCAGGAGCTGTAGTATTATTTTTTTCATTGCATGCCCCTTTTCTTCCTTCATGCGATCAGAGATATTTTGACTTTCAGTTCATCGAAATTATTGGACATATTCTTCATGATGGTCATGTTTCTTACAAAGTATGTTGCAGATGAACATGTCAAAAATGTATGTTTGAGCAATGCCCTCCCTGTATTTGGTTTTGACTTAAGTTCCAGTTACGCTAATTACCGAGGCAGAACTGGGATTTCCTTTTCTCATTATTAAAGCATACAACTCCAATCATAATGGGCTACATTATCCTGCCACAAAGACACTGATTCTCAATTGCTTAATGCCTTGGTCAGAGCTTATTAGCCTCTTGCAAGTGGCTCCTGGGCCAGTAGAGGCTGAAGAGAGGGAGAGGTTGCCAGAGGGCTTGACCTACACCCCCAAAATGAGGGAATGAATGATGTCATTCCAGGTGTTTACAAAAAGAAAGGAAGAAAGAAAGAAAGAAAGAAAGAAAGAAAGAAAGAAAGAAAGAAAGAAAAAAATGACAAAGCGAAGAAGAATCACATTATTATCACAATGTTCCCAAACACCAGAGTCTCATTATGATAATGCAGTTTTTCTCCATCTGCATTTAAAATTTCACCTGAAAAACCCTTTATGCTTTCTTACATTTAAAGTTTAAGTTAAAACAGAATCTGGCCAATGCCCATCAACCTGAAGGAGGCAGCCTGGGAAAATGAGCATTCTCCCTAAGAAAGAGGTGCTGCTGCCTTGCATGTTAAGAGGAAAACAGAGGCAGCAGGATTCTAGCAATTTTCAGGAAACTAGTCTTTGTGACTCTGTCAGGCAGCTCCACAGATATTTATTGAGCAGCCTCAGGGGTCAGGCTCCATTCTAGACACTGGGGAAATAGCCAGAGCGTTTGTAAAATGGATGGAGTCCCTGGTCCCAGGAGTGTGCTGGGGGCCGACTTGCGCCTGGTTCCCTCTCTTTCCAAGCCCATGTCCCGTCCTGTTGGGACTTTGAAACCAGCCCTGGTGGGTGGGTTTCTACCACCAAAATCAGCAAGTGCTGGGAGTCGGCCTTTCTTCCCTCCATTCAGAGAGCTGGTTGTTAAGCACTTTCAGCACACCACTATCTATATTCTCCTGGAGGCCAGAGGGGAGACAAAGAATAAACAATGAGTATGTGGTCAAGTCAGGTGGTGATTATACTATGAAGATGAACAAAACATGGTGGGGGATAGATGGAGCGATGGATTGGAATGCCTGAATTATTGTACCTTCTGCTCGCTTGGGGCACGAGTAGATAACATTTAAGGCAGTATGGTTTGCCGGAAAAGGTCCTGGAGGAGGGGAGACAGGAGGCCCCGGGTGCTTGTCCCTGTCGTTCTGCGATTTTTTTGCAAGTCACTTAACATTTCTGAACCTCCGTTTTCTCATTTATGATGTAGCTGGATTGAACCAGATGCTCCCCAAAATCAATTGCTCTCTGCTCTGGGATTCTCTCCTGATTTTTTAAGCTGAAGGACTAAGTGGAATTTCTCTAGCTAAGCCAAAAAAGTTCTATAGGGGCAGAAACAAATAATATTTAGAAGTGATATTTGGAAAAAAAAAATAATAATCATTACCAGATTCACTACAGGCCTCTAGATATCTAACAGTATTTATGAAAGAACAGGGTCTTGGGAATCAAGAGGAATCAGGTGCAATTGCTATGTGACCCACATTACAGAGCAAACAGGGGCATAGACTTTGTGGAAGTGTTACCTAGAAGGCCTTTGTGTGTGTTTATAGCAGGGAAATGAATTCCCTTGAAAAAAAAATTTAACATGATTAGTGCCCTAGTGATGAATAAAGCAGGATCCCAGGATGCTCCGAAGTTTCCTTGTGGCCAAATTGCCCTGAGCTTCCTGCTCCCCTCCCTGCCTTGGCATGACAAGCAGAGGAGAGAGACCACAGTGGGAATGGAACATGTATGTCTTCCTTACTATTGACCGGCATCCTAGGGTCTGAAAGGCATCTCCCTCCCGCTCTGCGTGAGTGCCACACAACAAGGAAGGTGGCTCTCCCGCCCTGGAGAGACCAGCCTGCGGGAAGGGATATGGGGGAGAGAGCCAGGACCCCGGATTTTACATCACAAATTCAAGTTCCCATTCTGCTGCTGACTAGCTGTGACGTATTAGGCGAACTAGTTAAGTCTTTTGAGGCTGGAGGGTTTTTTTCTTTTTCTTTTTTTTTTTTTTCCTTTTTTTCATCCATAAAATGAGAAGACTCATTGTCTCCTAGAGCTGCTCTATGGATTAAATGGTGATAAAATATACACTAGTGCTTCACAAACTGTGTAATTATGAAGCATTATTACCATGACATTTCCCCCTAATTAGTAGAATATTCTTTCTTCATAGGGGTTCCCCGTTCTGGCTACAAACATATTTGATGCCACTTAGATCAAGTTCTAAAAGGCAAGCGTATGGCCAGTTTTCCATGAGAGACACGTTTTGTCATGGTTACATAACGGCAGCACGGGGAGTTGTAGAGACAGGGAAGGGCAATCAGATTAGCTGGGCTCCACTTAACACCGAAGGGGTGTTTCCGAGCTTCGAGTGAGTAGTTTAGATGCTGAACCACAAATAAACATATTTCCAATGATGAAAATAAGCCCCGTGGATGTCTGTATGTAGTAATTCTTTTCTTTACAACTTTGGAGCGCTCGGCTCACTGAAAAAAAAATAAAGCCAATAAGAGGAAACATGAATATGAAAACTGCCTTCATTCCCATCTTGATTTTTTTCCCCTTTGGTCCAGAAGCTTCTTGTAGCTGCACCCTGTCCTCTGCAGCATCGCTAAAGCTTTTATATGACTTTAAATTTCAAAGCTACAGGTGGCCCACAAGTACCACACTTCAAAGACAGTTTTGATTAAATGAAACAATATTAGTGTAATACAGACCCTGGATCTTTGAACTTTTCCTGTTCAATTCATTCTACAAAGGTTCAATCAGGAGAGATCAGAAGACACTGCGCCCTGAGCCATTTCCATCTGTCACTCAAATTTGTCTTCTCAAATATCTTTTATATCAATCCAGCAACAACAATTTATTTTGAGGATGTAATAATCATAATTCAAAAGCCACTTTCAAAGAGGCAATGTCCTCTGCTAGCAAGGGCGGTGTAGGCCCACATAAGCACTATTTGAAGT
Source organism: Halichoerus grypus (assembly GCF_964656455.1). NCBI lineage: Eukaryota > Metazoa > Chordata > Mammalia > Carnivora > Phocidae > Halichoerus > Halichoerus grypus. The sequence goes on along the minus strand of NC_135721.1, from coordinate 85,890,396 downwards.
GAAATTTTAAGCCTTGGCAGCCTTGTGATTCCTCGTCATGTTACAACTTGTCTTGCTATTGATAACTTGCACTTACTGCCAACAAAAAAATCTAGCCCAAGAGACCCAGCTTTTGGTGTGCCTTTGTATCAGTGACTGGAACATATTTCACTTCTGAATCTTGTGGTTTTGCCTTCAGTGAAAGAAAAACTGATCCTAACAGTTTTAAACTTGTTAATTCAAGCCATATGTCAGAAACCCAGTCTCCATATGGTGCCATACCACCTTATATTTACAGGGGGCTGCTTTTCAAAACATTATTCTAAAAGCTATATTTGCCCCCAAGTTAATATGTGTCATCCTGTGCTATTGAATACTGTTTTTAAATATCGCAGGCTAGGAAACTGCATGCTGATATAGCAAAAATATACTGGTTATTAAAAACTAATTACTGACTGTTTTATTGGCAAAAATGTGCTAATCAAGTCCTTGAGTAGGAAGTGTACTGAAAAGGAGAACGCTTTGCCAATCCTCTCTCGGCAAATATGGCCAAAAAGAAAAGAAGAAACAGAGAAAGAAAAATCATAACCTTGTTGATTATAAATAAGACTTGGATGTTTCAGTGCAAAGTGTCCACAGCAGAACTAGAGTTGCAACCAAAAGACAAAAATCTCTTTCCGATCTCAGCTTTGAGGAGAAGGTAGCCATGAGGGGAAGACTCAAATAGCCTAAAAATCCCGAGATGAGCAAGCAGCTCCTTCACTCCATTGCTTTTAAATTGGGGTCTCCAGCCGGCAATCCTACTGACCCGAAATATTAGGAAAGATTCTCCTACTGACTACTGAGTTCACTTTCCCAAACACCTACAAGGAGACTACAGATGGATTAGAGCATAATTATCTTCCAACAGCTTTGTTTGCTCTGCAGAGTCCAAGCAAGCATGGTTTTGATTTGAGAGATGAGCTTTTGAACGCAGTTGGCACTATATAGACAGTCGGTGCGTGTAAAACATATCATTTCTTTCTTTTTCTGGATGAAAAAAAAAAAGTGTTTTCCTTGTGTCTGTTTCCTAGTGGGCATTTGTAGCTCTGTCTTACTTTGGAGACTTGCAAAGTTCACTGGCAAGATTCTTATACATGGAGGACTGCCTGCTCTTCTATACTGCTCTCTCTGCTGGATTTAATTCGATTTATTCTACACTGAGTCACTTCTTCTCTTTTTGTGTGTATTTCACACATTTCTCCCCTGTTCCTTCATATCCTTTCTCCCATGGAACTCCTTACCTTCCTAGATCTTTCTCCTCTTCCTTCCTCCCTCCCTTCCTTCCTTCCTTCCCTTCTTTCTCACCTTCTCCTTCCCTCCCTTCCTCCCTCGCTCTCTCCTCTTTCGTCCTTCCTCCTTCCTTCCCTCCTTCCTTCCTTCTTTCTTTCCTCCCTCCCTCCCTCCCTTCCTTCCTTCTTTCCTTCCCACCTTCCTTCCTAACAAATAAAAAAATGGCATGAGGTTTCTCTTTGAAACCTAAGAAATGGTTCCACAACATTTTCTAAATCATAAACAGTATCAGTTATAAATATTGCAATGCATTTAAAACTTTTCCCATGGCAATAAAAAGGTTGTTGTATGCATAATTTCTGAATCATGAGCAGTTAAATGAAGAGAGACATAATTTGAGAGTTCACCTTTTTCCTCAGGCCTCAACAAACATGCAGACCAATGCCTCTCCTTTAAAAGCAGGGCAGGTCTGTAGTGGCATGAGAAACGATGGATGCATTCAAGGGAATGATGGGTTTCATGACTTCGTAACTCTTCATGGTTTCAGTAACACCCTCGCTTCTAAGAACAAAACTTAGCAGTTTTCTGAAATGAGAAACACTTAACATGTGAATGGTGTGGCTCAAGGATGGAGAGAAAGAAACCATCCATCCAGGATCTTCCCAGTTAAGTTCCCAACCAAGCAGTCCAGCAGGGCACACAACCCCCTTTACCAATGTGGTGCAGGAAAGGGTGCGTTGCCTCTCACCCTACATCCCTGCTGGATTGAAAGAACTCAGGCAGCCACCCAGTTCAGAACCGAAGGGAGAAGATCTAGTGCTTTGTCTAGACTATTAGGTAAAGTCCAACCCATGGTTGATCTGGTGCTCTGTTATTTGCCGCTGGTGTTCAGTTAAGACTGAGAAGTAATAACAAACTATGATTTCTGATAGCAGATTAGCCTGATCACTATCTTAGCCTGGGAATAATGTCTTTTCTGATAATCGCTCCCTCAAATTTTCTGTGCTATGGAATGAAAGTAACTTTTCCAAATTAGTCCAGCAGTAAAATTGCTTTGTGGTTAATTCATTACCAAGGTAGAAAACGAGTATCTTCCAAGTAGATATTTCTTAAGGATCTCAAATCCTTTAGTAGTTTTTTGTTTTGTTTGTTTATTTTTCGGTGTTTCCCTCCTGCTTATGTCTCTCACTAATACTGATGCTCTGTCTCAAAGGCTCCTAGAGAAACTTGTAGATCACTCCCCCCACTTTTTATTTGGTATTATAAGAAAATTCTGGTTCTGATATACATACACTTTCTAAATCAAAAGAGACACTTTCTGATTGATGCCCACAATAAATACCACATGAAATTCTGTGAAGCTGGGGACTCTCAAGTTATAAAAACAAGTGAGCTTTGGTCTTGGAAGAATGAGATGTTTTTGCGTGGTTTAAGAATAAAAACATATTACCTTAATAGAGCCCTATAATTGTGCATTTTTCGTATGCTGCTCTCAGGAAACATCTGGCATTACCACTGAGGATTTATGTAAGAGCTACCTGAGCACAATCTAGTATTTAATCGAAGCCACTGCTGTTTCTACCGTGACTTTCATGGAACTCTATGTGGAGGATGGTGGATGATGGAATTTCTAAGGGAGCCAACTGCTGGACAGTTAGTAAATTCTCTTCTAACAAACTGAGCCACTCAGGACATATTAGGTTAACTGACCATCAGCAGTGATTCCACAAGATAAATTACACATCATGAAAGACCCCCCAGGCTGCAGCTTCTGATAAATTATTAATGTCACAGAATCAAAATGATTAAGTTGTAAACAGCATTTTTTTTTGAACCGAGGCTATTTGAAATATTCTCCCATTTTCTTCCCATTTATCCTCTGATATTACCACTTCTGTTGTTTACAACGAGGATAATAAAACCTTAATCGAATCTTTAAAACATAAATAAGTAATGGTGTCTTGTTGAAGTAAATAAAAAATAACTACAATCTGACAGTAGAGTTTCTCCCTCCTCCGTATTAATTATAGTTGCCTTTTAAGAATTTTACATTTCATTATATATAAGTGAGTACATTTACACATTGTCACTGCCATCTAGGATTTTGTTTTCAAAAATATATAGTTACAGGTCCTGGCCTTTGGAAATAATGGTGCAACACGGATGCGGGAACTGATGTTTTACTAGAAACAGGAAGCAGTATGTATACTAGCTACATTAATCATTCCATTTTCTTAGCCTAAAAAGCACTTTGCATATTTCAAAACTGCAGAATAGAATGTGTTGGTCTGAAATACGCATAATTTAATTTTAAAGAAAATAGAACCACAAGTCCTAAATTACGTTTTCATATCGATTGCCTTTAATATGTGTGGAAGACTAGGAAGTCTTTTTTTTTTTTATAAAGGTAAATATAGATTTAAAAAAAAATTTATTATTATTATTATTATTATTTTTTTTTTTTTTTAAAGATTTTATTTATTTATTTGAGAGAGAGAATGAGAGAGAGCACATGAGAGGGGGGAGGGTCAGAGGGAGAAGCAGACTCCCTGCTCAGCAGGGAGCCTGATGTGGGACTCGATCCCTGGACTCCAGGATCATGACCTGAGCCGAAGGCAGTCGCTTAACCAACTGAGCCACCCAGGCGCCCTATTATTATTATTTTTTAAAGATTTTATTTATTTATTTGACAGAGAGACGGCGTGAGAGGGAACACAAGCAGGGGGAGAGGGAGAAGCAGGCTACCCACGGAGCAGGGAGCCCGATGCGGGGCTCGATCCCAGGACCCTGGGATAATGACCTGAGCCGAAGGCAGACGCTTAACGACAGAGCCACCCAGGCACCCCTAGATTTTTTTTTTAATATAGATGTTTTAAAATGATTTTTTGTTGTTCTATTCTCTTTGGATAAAGAAACATCCACTAATTTTTCAATCCAATGAAATAAAAATTCTGTGATCATGTGGCTTAGTTGGTTAAGCGTCCAATTCTTGGTTTCGGCTTAGGTCATGATCTCGGGGTTGTGGGATTGAGCTCTGAGTTGGGCTCCACACTCAGTGGGGAGTCTGCTTGAGGATTCTCACTCTCCCTCTACCCCCTCCCCTGCTTGTGCATGTGCTTTTTCTCTCTCTCTCTAAAATAAATAAATCTTTTAAAAATCATATATATGTTAAAAAAATTAAAACAATAAAAATTCTGTGATCAATATGCAGATGCTTAGTGGTTACTCAGCAGCCATCCACCCTTACCTCACCCCAGGCATCTCTACAAATGGAACTTTGCGTTGTTAGGCATCTGGTTGAGACTACTTAAGTCAAGGTCAGCAGATCTTCCAGGCCAGCCTAAAAATGAGTCCTGATGGATGTCAGTTACCCTATCTCCTTCCTACTGGCAGTGACGGCTTGAAGAGTGAGCGTGTGTGCACCTATACTCACTGCAACCAATGAGACCTAAGGGGGAAATCTACTTGGGGGTGGCGGGCAGGGACAGGGGAGTGGCACTGGAGATGAATGCGAAAAGAGGAAGTTTCTTTCCTGAATAAAAAGACAAAATCTCTTGAGACCAAACCCTCCTGTCTGTCTCTTCCTTTTGAACTTAAATGTAAATGTGATGCTGGAGATGTGGCCACCCCTCTGCTTTTGACCCCTGAGGGCATCCTGAAGCCAAGAAATCAGTGCAGGGATCTGCCTTCCACTGGGCTTCTTGTCATGGAGAGATAAGCTCCTGGCTTTTTCAGTCGCTCTACTCAGGTCTCTTGTTCCTTGCAGCCAAATGTGGCCTAACTGATACAATTAGTAGGAGATCATGCTCTTCGGAAATGAGACCAACCAGTGCAGCAGTGTCCAAAATTAACTCATGCAATGATATTATAACTGCTTTTCCACTAAAGTGACTATTTTAAAAGATACCATTTCTGTATAATTTCTCTTCTCTAATAAAAAAAAAAATGTGTTATTCTGAAATCTGGGGTGATACTTCCTGAGTTAATCCCAATTAGATTTATTAGTAGAAAATGCTTGATATGTCAGAGAAAACAGAACCACAATTATTGCAATGCCTTTGAGGGACAGAAGGGCCTTTGTCAAACTTTCATCAACTTCTATTAACTCATTTGTTTGAACCCAGATGTCTGGATATTCCCCAAGTCTTCATGCCTACTAGAGTAATGCTGTCCTTTAAGAATTAAGGAATGCTCTAACACTTATCCCATATGTTGTAGAAATAGTGTTCTCCCTGACTGTGGTCGGTGATGTTACATTTATCCCAGTGGCCTTTGGTCTGATCTCTGGCTCCTTTTGTTGCTGTTTCCTTCTCTACCCCGTAGTGCTGACCCAGGCAGAAAATGCAGTTACTTTTCCAGGACTGCATTTATTCTTTCAAAATATACTTTTAAAACTTTCAACCATGTGGATAAAGGTTCACGTTGTTGAGATCAAGTAAGATACTGTCTGGAAGTGCCTAGTACGAGTGTACACATGAATATCTTGCCTTTCATAGTGAGCATCCTGATTACATGCACAAACTCTGGCTTGATAGACCTGGATTTCAGTCCCTGCTCCATTCCTTTTTGGCCCCTGACAATATATTTGGTCTCCATGAACCTTAATAAAATGGGACCATAGTAACACCTAACACTTAAAGTAGCTGAAAGGACCAAATGCAATACTGCAAAAAACTACCTGGCACATACACTATTATTATTATTGTTTGACTTTTTTTTTTTTCCCCTCCAGCCTCTCTTTAGCAAGTGCATGCCTGATATCACTCTTTCCTTTCATCTTGTGCATTAGCCTATGGATATCAAAATAGCAGTTACAGTGCAAACTTACCCCAGAATTTGTGTAATCCACAGTGCTGTATATAATTTATTTCATTAAAACAGAACTTTGTTAGGTACTGAGGATTTTATTTGATTTTTGTTTTGTTTTGATGTGTGGAGTACACATTGCTTTTGATGTCCTTAGTGCTTTTATGGGCTCATTTGATGGGGGTTTGTATTTGATCTGGGGCTTTCACTTTCCTGAATCTCAAATGTGTTTGCCCAGAGAGCAACATTTATGCTCTTTACTAATCCTCTCTCAAAACAACAGAATTCATGGAATACACCAAGATGGTCTGTTTTGAGTTCAAAATTAGCTTATTCTCTTAGTCCCTTTAAAAAACTGGAAGATCCGATGGCCTTCAATAAACTCCAGTTTTTGTCCTTTAGCTAGAAAGAGAACATTCTAAATATAATGAGTTCCTTCTGGGAGAGTTTTATTCATCGTGCTGTACTCAAGTCAAAAACAACTGTCCGAAAGGTTTTGATGGTCCAAACACATTCCTGCTCATTTGGGTAAGGCCAACAAACTCATTTGAAGATCAATTAGTTTCTATTGGTGGGGTAACACACAGATTCCTAGGTGCCTTCACAGAGAATATTTTAATATGAATGCTTTATTTTTGTTTCTTTTTTTTTTTAAAGAAAACAAAATGCCATTCTCTACATAGGAAAGGTGACATTTTTGAAAATCATTGACATTTTTCTATATCCTGGGCTATTTCAAGCAGTGACATTATTAAATTAATTCAGCAGAAGTAGAAAAATTGCCCACAGAGTATTCAGCCAAAGAGAAAGTCCAAATGTGTAAATATGATCAACTGCTGAAGAGTTCACATGTTTAGAATTACCCTTAATTTCACGACCTTGAGTCTCCTCTTATCGAGCTGATAAGACCAAGCAATATGGATTGGATTTAAATGTATGCATCGTGTTTTAGTTCCATTATTTCTGTTCACATCAACAACATTTTTGTATATAAAAGTATCGGTAAAAAAAGTATCAGTAAATATGCTTAAAACAGCTATATTTCTGAAAAATTTGTCAGTAAACTGGATTTTTTTTTAAAGATTTTATTTATTTATTAGAGAGAGAGCATGTGCACATGAGAAAGAGTGAGATAGAGAGAGAGAGAGAGAGAGAGCAGGAGTGGCAGGCAGAGGGAGAGGGAGAAGCAGACTCCCTGCTGAGCAGGGAGCCCGATGCAGGGCTTGATCCCAGGACCCTGAGATCATGACCTGAGCCGAAGGCAGATGCTTAACCCACTGAGCCACCGAGCACCCCCGTAAAATGGAATTTTATATATGAAACCCTATAAACAAATTTGAAGTGCTCTATTTGTGGAGTATAAGATCACAAGAGATTTCTTTGTTGTAATCTCAAAAAGAAAAACCCTTCGCTATTGTTAAGTGCAAAGCTCTTAAAGTGGACTTTGGGGGAGAGAATGCAATAATTCATTTCTGTCTATATTTACTTAAATAAAAAAGAATTTGAGCTTAACTAGTGTTTAATATATAAACAATCTCACACTGTCACCCAGTTTGAATGTTAGAGACTCGGGGATGTATCCCCCAAATGTGCATTGACCAATCAGGATGAGCCGGGATGGGACCATAAATTGGGACCAGCCACAGAGCTGCAGATATTAACACTTAGATGCTATATCTTGGGGAGCTATGAAGTCTAGGGGGAGGGTCAGATTAGTAGGTATTTGGGGAGGTTTAGGACTATGACTACATCTGGAATGAAAATGACGTGGTTCTGTATTTTAACAACCACCACTGCCTTTCACCCATGTATCAATCCCGCATGGGTCCCCTATGGTGTCCATGGGAAACTGAGGCAGAAAAAGCTTCCATGTGGAGCCATGGATAGGGCGGTTTCGTTCACACAAGTGCCCAATACATCAGGACACAGTGCAGTGTTCGGGTACCTAGCTAAGCAGGTGTAGGAACTGGCTTCTGTAGTTTCAAGCAGACTAACCAGCACAAAATGGACAAATGATTTAAATTATTCTTGTATAGAAACTCCTCATTTAAGATGTGGCTGGTGCATAAGCCCATGTTAGCCAGTCAGTGGAAGAGCTGGTAAATGCCACTCCCAGCAAAGCTCCTCCTCAGTCACATTGTGGCATTTAACATAATTAAGTGACAAGAGGCTGAACAAAAGGAAATAGTAAATGATCAATAATATTAAAAGATGGATTTGTATTCAATATCGGTAATGTTGAACTGCACTCTGAATGTGTCCTGTATTTTAGATAATATAGAATGACACGTTGTAGTTAGGGAGACATTTAAAAATATTGTCTACTGGGGCACCTGGGTGGCTCAGTCATTAAGCGTCTGCCTTCAGCTCAAGTCATGATCCCGGGGTCCTGGGATGGGGTCCCACGTCGGGCTCCCCGCTCAGCGGGGAGTCTGCTTCTCCCTTTACTCCTCCCCTCTCCTGTGCACGCACGTGTACTCTTTCTTTCTCTTTCTCTCTCTCTCAGATAAATAAATAACATCTTAAAAAAAAATTGTCTGTTATCATCACTGACCCCACCTTTTAAAAATCTAAGTTTTTGAAACTCTAGTGCATAGAACTGAGTTAATTGCATTTTTTAATTACCCCCCATCAACCTTGCAAGGTCCCCTCTTGTTTAAATTATACTTTTTCATATGCCATAAGAAGCATCCATGATTCATGAGTATACATGGATCCATCACCCAAGGCAAGAACTAATGTTACCAATAATTTACATATGTATATATCCCAGGTTTTAAAAATGTTTCTATTTTGTATATGGGTATACATCTATAATGAATATAAAATAGCAACACAGGAGTACTCTCCTTTTTATTCCCCCAGGCCTTTTTTTTAATTTGCAGTAATATCAAACCATCCATTTACAAATGTTCCTGTCTCCCATCAGCTGGAATTAAGTAGGCATGTCTTTGGGATCACGTAGTGGTTTGTATTCACTTTGGTGGATACAAGAAGGGACAAACCAACAGCTAGAACAGAAGCATATCACCCAACTTCAGCTGCAACCCAATGGTAACATCTGAGTGTGCCGCACCTGAACTCTTAACGGGGGTGGGGCGGGGGTGGTGAAGAAGAGCAGCTCTTCATCTGTTTTCAAAGAGAATGTGTTGGAAAAGTAGTGAACAAATAAATGGTCACCGTGAGTCAAAGGTATTAATCTTGTAGACCTTCAGCCTAGGAAACAAAGTTTTTCTTTTTCTAATACCTTCCCCTGAAATAAATTTACCAGTGACTCCCAAAGATTTAGTGCAACAAGTACAATTTATGTTTGCTTTCTTCTTTTCTAGAATTTGGCTATGTCTCCAGTCTTCATGGAGAAACCCAGTAATTCCTACAGTAATTTGGGGGCTGAGTGTCTATGAAATTAGCCCCGGCTCTATGAATTTAAGGCAATGCAAATATTAGAACACATTGGTCGTTACAGGATTTTCATCCAAAATAATGCCATCTTAGTGTGTGTGTGAGTGCAAGGGTATGTGAGTGTATATATGTAAATATGCCATAAGAAACATAGTCCATCCATCTCCAATGTAATGAAGCATATTAAAGAAGACAGAAACCATGTCTGTTCTACTTATTATTTTTTTCCTCAGTAAATTATTCATCAGAGTAAATGGCACATACTAGAGGTTTACTATATATTTATTGAATGAATGAATGAATGACTATATATTGAGTGAACAAATGAATGAATGAATCCAGAAAATCTTGCTTTGTTGACAAATTGTCTTGAGACATAGGTGTATCTTGGAAGCAGTTCTGAGCTTCCAAAAGCTTGGCTTCAAAGTCCCATCTCTTACTCAATAATCCTCAGTCTCCCGAGTGTTTCTATCATCTGCAGTCATCTCTGAAAGGCCACGTAGCCAAAGCTGGGAGACCGATTCTGTAATGTGTATTTCTTCTAAATACCGATAACTTCCAAACTTAAAATTCCTAAATTCTTTCTTAACTCTCCAGAGTCACATATCCAGCTATCCGCTTGAAATATCTACTCTGATATTTGCATTTCAAACTTTATAGGTACAGAAGAAAGATCCTGCATCCTTAGTCCTCCAGCGCATCCCTCTCTCAGCCCACCCCCCTAGCAATTAAGAGCACCACTCATAGGCAAGTCCTCAAGCTGCAGCCCCCAGATCATTCATGATCCTTCCCTTACCCAAATTTCTCCCCATTGAACTCTTAGCAATCTTTCGGAAAGTCTCTTCAGAATATAGCCTGAACTGATGTCTCATCAACCCCATTTCTACCACACATGTCAAAGACACCATTATTTTTTGCCTCAGTAATAGGTAATAACCTTGTAACTGACTCCTTTTTTTTTTTTGCTCCTCTACAATTCATTCCCCCCAAGTAAAGTCAGAAAGATTTTTACATTCATGACTCATTCTCCTACCTAATAGTTCCTGCATCTTGCCATCATACTTCGAATTATAACCCAATTTTTGTGCAGAGCTTACAAGTTCTACTCACCTGGATTCTGACTCATTCTTCTTCTTTGTCTCCTACAGCACTTTACCTCCTACACTCCAATCCAAGTACAACCTTCCCTCCACACAGTGTTCTTGCTGCCTTTGAACACACCAACATATTTTTTCCCCAGTCTTTGAGCCTTTGAACCAGCTGTTCTCTTTTCTTGGAAAAACCTTTGTCGAGATATTCCAAGGGCTTATTCATTTTTGTCCTTCAAGACTGAGCTTAAATGTCATCTTCTGTGTTTCCTTGTCTGAAGATCAGCCACACAATTTTAGCTGATAGACCCTCACCAGAAAAACAAATAAATATATATACTTTATATCACATCATGCTGCTTTTCTCTTAACACTTTTTAATTTGGGACATTGTCTTCTTTATTTTTTGCTCATTTGTCTTCCCTAACTGGGACAATGGTCTGACACAGGGTGTGTGTTGGATGAATATTTGTTGAAGTGATGGCTAGAACAAAGGACCAGGGTGTACATTCCATCCAGGCATTTTTAGAAATATATATATATTTTAATTGAAAGTATTTCTGAGGTACAAGAGATACACAATATCAGACTGCTTCCTCAGCGTGGATATCCTATTTTGGTATTTTAAACAAGACGTCTAGCTAACTTGCAGGGGATGCCTATAGATTGCTCTCTGACAATTGCTCAAGCCCAGTCTAGCAGCGTAGTTCCCTAGAATCAGCAAATCTGTGTAAAATTTCACTGACTTTCATATATCTGGGAAGTCCTATTCAGGAAAATCAGCTGCAGCTTTTGGCATCACCAGGACCATACCCAATTTTAATTTTTCCTAGCCATCTAGTTAAGGGATTTTGTAGAGTAAACAAGCATGAAATGAATTTTCCATAGTAATTTAGTCATTTAAGGAAGACTCAAGGTCTGGGAACACTTTGAGAAGCGGTGCCAAGTTCTAGACTTCCTCTTTTCCTTTTGTAACACTGATTTTAGTTGGGCAAAAATACCAAAGGCAATTAATTTGTTACTAAAAACAATTATAACAATTATGATATAATTGTTGTTCTTCCTTGGTAACTCTAGACAGTATAAGATGGTTTATCAGTGTTGAGCATCCTGATAATAAATTGTCACAGCTCATTGAATGATGCTGGCTCATCCTCCCAGCCAGACGTGGCTTATTACTGGCCTGTTTTTTTCTAATATAGAAAATTAGAACTTGGGAATTGTACAAGAATTATTTATATTAAATCATCTGTGAAAAACTAGAGGGTGGATCTTATGTACCATCATTAGAATTCAAATGCTATATAAAAGCAGCAATTTTAGATTATTTGGATGTGGCACTAACCTGCCTCCATGAATACCCTAGAGCTAACTTCCTGATCACGCATCTTACATGTTTCTATCATGAAACATTTCTACTTAGTGCTAGTCCCCTCCTCAAGTTCTTCTAAATGTATCGCCATGTTCTCTTAGCAAAATGGGAGAATGGTCCAATGTTCACTGGGAAGTGCTTTGACTCCACTAGAAAATTAAAAGGTGAGAGAGATTCTGATGACCAAACCCATTTCCTTTAAATGAGAGAAGAAATAGACAAGTCAAAACCTGAATACTATTAATAAATTATTTGAAAATGTATGAATTAGAAGGGAGATACTTAATTAATTATATAAATATAAAAAAGGACAAGTGTAGCCAGCAGGTTAATAATGAATATTTCAGAAGCTAGTGCTTAAAAAATATGGTTTTTAATTATGTTAATTTACAGATTTCTGAAAGAGAAGGTGTTAATGGGATTAAAGAATTTCAATACGTAATATAAAGATGAAGCAAAATGAATCATGAACAAAAAATGAGAGCAGATGACATACAAATAGGTGGTAAACATTATGGTCTCTTTTCTCATACGTATACACTGATATAAAATGTTCTCTTTGTCACTTTAGATTTCAGAGATTGAAATTTAATGGAATCTTCAACAAGGAAAGATAAACTCTAATGGCTTCCAATTTTTTTTTTTTTTTTGTATATTTACTTCTAAAAGCTAGACTTCTTACAAGAGATTACTTTGTAGCCAAAAATAAGGGCAGATTTTGCCTACAAAGCAAATAAACAAACAAAGGACTCTTGAACATTTGAGGAAAAAAGGGTGGGAGAAATCCATTCAGGGGAGGAATCTATCAATTGCAAAGTGTAATTTACTGAAACGTTGACTTCTATTTTCACATTTCCTTAAAAGCTATAGTCAAAATATTAATATCAGTGATTGTGGATTTGAGCTTTGGTTAGGCACCATGATTTGCTTCCATTGGACCTTTTGAGAGATTCTATTTGTTTTCATTCAGATGAAAATCATGGAATAATAGGGCTAAATTCAAGTTTAGAAATCACTGAGTACCACTCCACCCACCTCCCCCTTCAGATAAGAACTCCGAGTTCCTAATAGCGAAGTTCTGGTTCACACAGTGAACCGGAGAAGGAACTTGTACAGATATAAGGGATGAGAAATCGCAGAGCTTTCATTGTCCTTTAGTGAGATAGGCCAGCCCGAACTTACTGCAAATGTTAAAGAAAAAAAAAAGTTCGTAACTCTGTTCAAGGGGCCACCATGCTGACTCAGTAGTCTAAGGTAGACCAGAAAGCCTGTGTCTTGGGGTAGGTGTGCAGTCTTGTGTCTGTTCTGCCCAAAGAAGCTCCTGTTCAGCCTCATGATGCCCTTCATCTTATTTTTCCATCTTTATAATTTCTCAGAAGACATTCAAAAAGCATCACATTCTCTCAATAGAGTAAGAATTGCAGATTAGAGATTAGTGATTTTAAAACACTCCTACAGCCATTGAGCAATAAAGGAGAAAACCAATCCTACATATCTTTTATTTGCAGTAAAATATTTTTGAAGAAATAGATACCGTAGTCCTGGGAAGGTCAATTCCAACAAATACCCAGGCTGAACTGCTGAACTGCCTCACATTTCAATTAAATATTTTTTCTGGTGGTGTTTGGAGGTAATTCCATTTATTTACTCCATGTAAAAGAATTTACCCAGCAGGTTTTCCTGGAGGTGGTCTGGCCAAGTCAATTTTCTAAATATAAAGAAATATAAGAGTGTAGCAAATCTCATTGGTTGCGAGGCTCTCCGTGGAGCTCTTGCTTTTTTCTTCCTTTCTAAGAAAGCATCAATTTGACTCGGGGTCTCTGTCTTTCTCCTATAGCCACAGGCCTCCCTGGGCCAGTCACAGAAGTCGCATGTCCCCTTATACATGCTTAGTTTTGGAACAGGCATGCAGCATAATTCAGAATGAGGAATGAGGGAGGATCTGCTGAATTATTTTTGAGAATGGATTTCTTATAAAAGCGATCACGAGGAAGACATTTATCTGCTTCCCTTGGACACTGTCGTGCATGGATGTCACATGCATTGATATAGCCATTTTTTACTGTGAGGGCAGCCAGCTGGGGAATGGAGCCGAAATGCCAGGGAGGCTAGAGAGCAAAAACAGAAGGGATGCTGGCTCTTGGTGACATCACTGAGCCCCTGCTGGAACTAGCCCTTTCACTGTGATGCCCCAGGCTTCCTGTTACACAAGATAATACCATTTCCGTCCTGCTGAAGACAGCTAATTGGGAGTTTTCTGTTGTTCTGCAGAAAGTCCTAATGGATATACAAAGAATAGAGAAGTGGCCTTTTTCTCTGATATTTTTTAATTGTGGTGACCCCTATCAAGGACTTCTGCTTTAGCAACATCCTTCCATCACTAAAAATGCTGCTAAGAATATATAGTTGGCTAGATTACTATCCCCAGTGATGGAATATTCAAAATCTAATCAGTTTTCAGTTCAAGGAAATAACCGCTAATAAAAAAAAAATGCTTTTGGATCATTTCATGAGCTAGAGTACTTTATTCCATATGGCATCCTGCACGTCCATATGGCTTCAGGAATTAGAGAGGTATATTTGTCAAAATATTCAATCAATTGCAGCCCTTAAAGTTGATAATGTTATGTGTTTGGAGCATACACCATCTCTTGAATATGGGGGAAAGTCAAAGGAACAAATGCCAGCCAAAGGAAAATCATAGTGAGTTTATATTCAGCAGAGAGAGAAAAGAAAGAAAAGAGCCCCGCACTGCTGTAATTTAATCTAAATCATGTGAACGATATTGACTCAATGCTGCAATAACCTACTCAAGGGTAAAAGCAATGTGTAATAAGGTTTATTCAAATAAGAATGGGGCAGGAAATTCTGATTATTTTACATGTCAATTGGCATAATTTCAGAATTTCAACCATATATAAAGCAGTTACCTTGGAGAAAAAGACTTGTAATAAGCAAACTTCAACACTTTCAAAATATTTCAGGTTGGTTTTTTTTTGTTTTTTTTTTTTTTAATTCTTCTGTACCACTGACCTTCCCAACCCTACCTCAAAGATTGTTCTTAACCCCTTCTGGCTTTGGCTGCCTGTAAACTGTTTCAGTTGTGACTGATTGGTGAATTCTGCTAATTGGGCTTTCCAGATAAAAGGCTCAGGGCGAGTGGCTACCTGTGCGAAATACACCAACCACACCACAGACACTGTCCATTTCTACGTTCCATCACTTGCATCTGGTGGCTCTCAGAGTGAGCGGGGCAGGCTGGTCAGCAGGGCAGGTGTAGCTTCCTGGGCAACAGGTGTTTTTACAGGGTGAAAAAGACAAGCAAAGGAAAGGAAAAAAAATGAGGTTGAGCCGGCGCTGTATTTCAGCGAAATTCTCCCGAGGGAGATGAGGCAGAAGAAGTAAGACTCCAATGCTATGTAGAAAAGAGAGCTAGCTATTGGAGAAACAAGGTCTGTTCCCTTGGAAAAAAAAAAAAAAAAAAAAGAAAGAATCAAATACATCAGTTAAGAGATAGGCAGAAAAGTCGGCCAGGGCCACAAGGCAAAAAGAGACCAATTTTCTGAAATGCATTTCATTTTAAATTAACTGCTCTCAGATCAGGATGCAGAATAGACCCAGGACAAGTTAGGGGAGTAAACTCAGTGTGTGTGTGTGTGTGTGTGTGTGTGTGTGTGTGTGTGTATACAAAGGAACTTCTATATGACCGAATTCAAAATATATTTTGTTTTATCAGAGAATTATCCTCCAGATATTGTAGTGAAACTTGAATCCCACAAGCCTTCATTTCTGCTCAGATGACTTGTCAGCCATCAGAACCCCAGGAGCCCACCTCTGGGGTTCACCTTACAAATTGGCAAGACAGTGCCTTTCAAACAGCACAATGAACCCCCAAAGTTGGAGCTACAGCAGACATGGACCTATTAAAACACGAAAAATACACCAAGGCCTTCGAGTCTAATGAACCTGTCCTAGGACATCAGGATTGGTAATACTACTCCTTTCCCCAATTTTTATCTAAATTCTTTGGTGTGGGCAGATCACATGCCAACACAGCTGGCCTGCGACAGGCTCATGTAATGTGAGCTCCTCGAGAGCAGGGCAGTGCCTCCCTGGACCCAGCAAGTGCCTACTCTCCCTCTGGCCTCAGACCCGATTGCAGGCACCACGGGGGTTCAGCCCCATTGGTGGGTCTGTCCAAACCCTCCCCTCTCCATGCAGACTTCCCTGACTTCGCCAGATCGCTCTGGTTCTTCCTTTCAGGGACCTCTAGCTCTGTATGATTTAGTGTTCAATGACATTCTTCAAGTTTCTTTCTCCTCCCTTGTCTCTCTAAATAGGTGTAAACTCCTGGAAGAAAGAGCCATGACTGTTTTTCTCTTAGTTGCTTAGCTTCAGTGCTTGGCATGGTGTTGAGGATTTGTGAAATTGATTGGTTTGGGTGTGGAGAAAGAGGCGATCTCTAAAGCACCAGAGAAAGCCTGTCCCTTAGTTTATCCTGACCCCTTGCTTGGTGGGAGCATGTGCTGGCGATGAGACAGAATGACATCAAATTAAGCCACAGTGACACCACTCTGACTATCCTCAGAGGGTGCCTCTAAGAGAATAGAATCAGCAAGAATCTGGGAATAGAAAAATCTGGGATTGAAGCTTGACTTTAGTATTTACTACCGTGTAACATTGGTCAAATAATCTATCGGGTTTTTTCATTAGGAAAATTGGAATAATACAACTTTCTTGCATCGTTGTGGGGTATTCAATGAGGTAACCCATTAGATAGCAACTAACACAGGGGCAGAGTGTCATTCCCATAATTCTCTTCCTGTGCTAGTAACCAGTGACCTTTTTTTCTGAACTCCCTGGAACTATTTTCTGTTACCCTTGATGTGACCTTTTTGAGAAAATCCATAAGGAAGTTCCTGTGAGGAAAACCTGGGGATTCAAATGCCCAGAGGGAACTGGATTGCTGTGGGTGACTAGTCCAAGGCTCCCTACTTATTAGATATATGGCCCAGCAATTAGCACTCCTAGTCATATATAAATACACACACACACACACACACACACACACACACACAATAAATTTCAATATAAATTTGTATCTGTCTAAGTGACCATAAACTTTTGTAATAGCTTTTTATTGCTGTCATAACAATTACCACAAACTTGAAACAATAAGATAAAGCAGATTATCATCTTACAGTTCTGTTCACATGGGTCTCACAGAGCTAAAATCAAGGTGCTGTTCCTTTCTGGAGGATCTAGGGGAGAATGCATTCCTTGACTTTTCTGGCTTCTAGGGACTTCCTATATTCCTAGGCTCATGGCTTCCGCCTCCTTAAAGGTGGCAATGGTGGCCGAAGTCCTTCTCATATTGCTATCTTTCTGGTTCTCCCACTGAGGCCAAGAAAGGTCTACTTTTAAGGATCCATGTGATTACATTGGCCCACCTGGATAAACCAGAATAAGCTCCACATCTTAAAGTCGTTAACCTTACTCACATCTCCAAAGTCCCTTTTGCCACATAAGTTAAGATATGCACAGACTCGCATGGTTAGGGTATGGGCATTTTTTGGGTGGGAGGGATTATTCTGCCTACCACGATTACGAGGCATACATTTCACAACTCAGGCATGCAGAAGGCATATGCAACTGAAAATTTCTAAGCCACCTCCGTCTATAAAATGAATCCATCTCTTCTGCAAACTTCTGACACTTTGAAACTCTTCTTAGGCTAGCTTGTCTGGCTTCCTGCCTCCTCTAGACCTCATTGCATTCATGAGAAGCCTCAAAACAGCTACTATAAAAACAAAACTCTCTGAGTCTCCTATTTCTGTTTGAACCACTACCTTCTCTGCCAGACCTAGCTTTGCCTCTGGTTGTTCAAACTGGGGTCTCATCTGCTCACACTTCCTGAAAGCTTCAGGATGCGTGGAACTGTGGGAGACCTGACCCACTCCCCGCCAAGGTACTCCATTCCCGAATCCATCCTGATGCCTCCAGGACAGAAGGAGCCCAGGGAGAATATAATTCTATTTTCAGGAAGTTACCATCCTATTTCTCATTGTAGGGTTATTCTGGCACTGACGCTTCTCCCATCCCTGCACAACCTTATTCTTTTTCTTTCTGCTCTTTGCACACTACAGACTAGTATTCTGCTGGAGGACCATCTGCTCTGCAGCCCTCACTCCATCTATGCCCCAGCACCAACAGGTACTTCGTGCTCTGCTAAACTCTTACCCTTCATGTCGGGACAGGAATAGGCACTTGACCTACTTTGGTCCCATTGCCAGGAATCCTGGACTTGAATGGGAGTCATAGGGAAGAAGTGCTTTTCTTCCCTGTTTGTCTTATAATACTGAGGATGGTGTGAGGCTGGTCTATCAGTGGCCACCACATGCACCGGGGGATGAAGCCAACAGAGCAGAGTCTGAGAAAACATGAAGAAAATGTAGATCCTATTGGCTTTGATTGACATTCAAATTCCAACCCTTTCTGAAGTCAGACATCCATGAAATTGTCGGTTATATGTTACAAAAATTTAAAAACTGTGTTCGCTTTAACTGGGTTACCCCTCACTTAACTTTTTCTCTCTTGAAAATGTCAGTAATGCCCTCTCGCTGGGCCTCATGTCTTCCTCAATAATATTCCTCTGGATGACTGTGCTGTATAATACAGTTTGGGCTGACACAGCTACTCTATTTATTTATTTATTTATTTATTTATTTATTTTTAAGATTTTATTTATTTATTTGAGAGAGAGAAAGAGAATGTGTGTGTGAGAGAGAGAGAGAGCATGAGCAGTGGGGAGGGACAGAGGGAGAAGCAGACTCCCCACTGAGCAGGGATCCTAATGTGGGGCTCGATCCCAGGACCCTGGGATCATGACCTGAGCTGAAGGCAGACACTTAACCAACTGAGCCACCCAGGTGCCCATCTAACATTTATTTTTTTTTAAATAATAACACTGGTGAAACTGAGAGAGTGGGTGATTAGACCACGTTCCTCTAAATAAAAACATACTGATGAAACCTGTAAATCATTTTTTTTCTACTTTGGAACTAGTTGTCTATTTGTCTGATTTTAAACATATAAATAGTATAGACATTCACGTTTCACATTACAATTTGTTCTGAAAATAATAAGAAAAATACTTTTAATATTTTCCAAGAAGGTATCTTTGTATTTTAAGCCCTGTGTTTGATAATTAAGTTGAAGAATATATTTCCCTGAGATGTAATTATATCTTGTCTCTTCTTAAATTGACTCTTTTCAATATGAAGTGAATGTTTTTCCTCAAGTTTGGCCAAGATAAGTGTTGATTTGATGAAACAATTAGCATTTCATTTATTTGTCGCAACTTCTTTTTCAGAAATGAAGTAGATGGTATTAAAGGGCATATTGTGTTTTTTTTTTTACAAAAATCTATCCAACAAATCATATACCCAACGGAAGCTATGAACAACGGAAGCTATGTTTTTCTTTCCAATTGCCTCGCTTGTTATTCAACCATGAGCTCTAAAATTTTTCACTGAGGTAAAATTCAAATAATACAAAATAAATTATTTAAAGTGTATACCCCCAAAGAAAACCCAATACCCATTAAGCAGTCACTCCCAATTCCCCATCAATCCCAGGCCCTGGAAGACACCACCTTGCTTTCTGTATAAATGGAATCAAACAATATATAACTGTTTGCATCTGTCTTCTTTCACTTAGCATGATATTTTTGAAATTCGTCCACATTGTAGCATGTATCAGTACACCAACTTTATTGCACATATATACCATAATTTGTTTATCCTTTCACTCACTGGTGGACATTTGAATTGTTCCAACCTGTTGGCTATTGTGAATAGCACTGTTCAATTTTTTGCAGGGACACCTGTTCTCAAATCTTTTGGGTACCTATCTAGGAATGGAATCACTGGTTAATCTGGTGATTCTGTTTGACATTTTGAGGAATCATGAAACTATTTTCCACAGTGGCCATGCTAGTTTACATTCCCATCAGGAATGTATGTGTGTTCCAATTTCTCCATATCATTGGCTTTGCTAAATTTATTAACTCCAGTAAGTTTAAAAAAAAATTCCTTGGGACTTTCCAGAGGTAGGATCATGTCGTATTGCAAATAGAAATATTTTTCTCCTTCCACATTTGGATGCCTTTTATTATTAATTTTCTTATTTTTCCATTTTATCTGTCTATGCCAGCTATGTTTGGTGTATAGTTGTTCTTAGTATTGTCTCGTAATCCTTTTCTGCAAGATTAGTAGTGATGTCACCTCTTTCATTTCTGATTTTAGTTATTTGCATCTTCTCTTTTTTTCTTAGTCAGCCTACCTAAAGGCTTGTTAATTTTTGCAAATTTTTTTCAAAAAACAAATGTTTGGTTTCCTTGGTTCTCTATATTGGTTTTTTTCCCCCTGTACTCTATTTCATTTATTTCCATTTCAATCTTTATTATTTCCTTTCTTCTTCTAGATTTGGGTTCAGTTTGCTGTTATTTTCCTAGATTCTTAATGTAAGTTTCTTGATTTGTGATCTTTCTTCTTTATTAATGTAGGCATTTACAACTATTAATTTCCCTCTGGACACAGGTGCTGCATCCCATAAATTTTCCTTTATCTCAAAGTATTTTCTAATTTTCTTTTTTTTTCTTTTTTAGAGAGAGAGGGTGGGGAGGAGCAGAGGGAGAGGGGAGAGAGAGAATCTCAAGCAGTCTCCATGCCTGACAAGGGGCTCAATCTCACGACCCTGATAATCATCACCTGAGCTGAAGTCGAGAGTCAGCTCCTCAACTGACTGAGCCACCCAGGTGCCCCCTATAATTTTCTTTGTTATGAATATTTTTGACCCATTGTTTACTTGAGAATGTGCTGTTTAATTTGTACATTTGTGAATTTTCCAGATTTCTGTATATTATTTGATTTTTAACCTGTTCCATTGTGGTCAAAGAAGATACTTTGTAGGGTTTCAATTTCTTAAATGTATCGAGCCTGATTTTGTGGCTTAACATATATCCTGGAGAAAGTTCTGTATGTGCTTAAGAAGAATGTGTTCTGCTTCTGTGTGGGATGTCTGTTTGCAGGTTTACTGGGATGTTCAAGTGCTCTATTTCCTTAGTGATCTTCTGTCTGAATCTTCTATCCATTATTGAAAGTGGGGTATTGGGGTCACCCATTATTATTGTAGAACTATTTCTCCTTTCAATTCTGTCAATGTTTGCTTCAGGGAATTTTGGGGTTTTGTTGTTTGGTGCATCTATGTGTTGTATAATTGTTACATCTTCCTGATAATAGAGGCTTTTGTCAATGTATTATATCCTTCTTGGTCACTTATAACAGTATTTGATTTAAAGTCCATCTTGTTTGATAACAGTATAGCCACTGTAGCTTTCGTTTCATTATGTTTTGCATGGGATATCTCTTAGGATTCTTTCACTTTCAACTTATTTGTATCTTTGGATCTAAGGTGATTCTTTGTAGACAGTATATAGTTAGATAGCTGTATTTTAACTGGTGTGTTTAATCCCTTTATATTTAGAGTGATTACTTATAAGGAAGTGCTTACTTCTGCCATTTTGCTACTTTTTCTTTATGTCATATCTTTTTTTTGGTGTTGTTCCTCAGTTCCTCTAGTAAATACTGCCTAGCTTATTTTGTGTTTCTTTGTGTGTGTGTGTTTTCCCCTTCTCATTTTCCTTTTCTACATATATTTTTAAAGATTTCATCTTTAGCTAATCTCTACACCCAACATGCGGCTTGAACTCACAACCCCGAGATCAAGGGTCACATGCTCCCCTGACTGAGCCAGCCAGGTATTCCTTTTCTGTATATTTTTATGTTATTTTTTTAGTAGTCAACCTGGGGATTACAATTAACATCCTAAGTTTGTAACAATCTAGCTTAAATTGATGTCATCCTAGCTTCAATAGCATACGTAAACTCTACTTCTGTACAGTTCTTCCCCTTTCCCTTTATGTTGTTGGTGTTGTTACAAAAATCGTATCTGTATACACTGCATGGCCATTAACATAGATTTATATTTTTTATGATTTATCTTTTAAATCCTATGGAAACAAAAAGTAGAGTTGTGGACCAAAAATATAATTCTCTCTTTGATATTTACCCATGTAATTACCTTTATTGGTGTTCTTTATTTCTTTATATGGCTTTGAGTTACTACTAAGCATCCTTTGATTTAATCCTGAGACACTCTCCTTTGTTTTCCTTGCAGAGTAGAACTACCAGCAACAAACTCCCTCAGTATCTGTTTGTCTAAGGGTGTCTTAATTTCTCCTTCATTTTAAACTGATCATTTTACTGGATATTGAATTCTTGGTTGAAAGTATTTTTTTAGCACTTGAAATATGTCCTCCCTATCACCAGTTCTCACTTGCTGTTTTCAAGATTCTCTCTTTGCCCTGTCTTTTAATAGTTTGATTAGAATGTATTCACTGTAGGGATGCATGGGTGGCTCAGTCCATTGAGTGCCTGATTTGGTTTTCGGCTCAGGTCATGATCTCATGGGTCATGGAATCAAGCCCCACATCAGGCTCCTTGCTCAATGGGGAGTCTGCTTGGGGATACTCTCTCTCTGCCCCTCCTGCACTTGTACTTGTGTATGCTCTCTCTCTCTCCCTCTCAAATAAATAAATCTTTCTTTTTTTAAATAATGTATTCACTGTAGATCTTTTTAGTTTATCCCATTTGGAGTCCTTTCAGCTACCAGAATCTGCAGATTCACATCTTTCACCAAAATTGGGGATTTTTCAGCCATTATTCTTCAGTGTACCTTCCACCTCTTCCTCTCTCTTCTGGAACTAACATAATGTGTATGTTGGTATATTGGTGATGTCTTACAGGTCCTTTAGACCATTTATTTTTCTTCATTTATTTTATTTCTGCTACTCAGGCTTGATAATTTTAATTGCCCTATTTTTAAGTTTCTTGATTCTTCCTCTGCCTGCTCATATCAGCTGTTGAATATCTCTAGTAAATTTTTCATTTCAGTGATTATACTTTTCAGCTTTTTCTATTTGTTTCTTTTTTCTATTTTATTTCTTTTTACTGACATTATCTATTTGTTCATATATTATTATCCTTATCTCCTTTAGTTCTTTGTCCATCCACGGTTTTCTGTAATGCTCTGATCACCCCTAAGACAGTTGATGTAATGTCTTTGTCTAGTTAGTCCTGTGCCTTCCGCAAGGACAGTTGCTGTCAATTTCTTTATTTCCCCCTGTGAAATTTCTGTTTCTTTATACATCTTGTGATTTTTTGTTGTTGGTGGTGGCACCTGCACATTTTGGGTATTATAATGTGCTCACTCTAGAAATCAGATTCTTCCCACTTCCCATGGTTTTCATGTTTTTCCTTTCTGAGAGCTATAGTAATCATTTGTTTAGTGAATTTTTCAAACTAGTTCTGCAAAGGCAGTGGTTTTTTTTTTTCTTTGTGTGTGTGTATGTGTGTGTGTCACTGAAATCTCTGTTCCATCATTGCAGTGATCAGCCAGTGACCTGAAGAAATTTCCTTCAGTGACAACAAGTACAGTCCTAGTTTTTGTAGCTTGACTCTGAGCTGGGCCACGTTTTCAACACTTAGCCAGGCCACTTACAACTCTACCTTTGTCTTTATCTTCTTGCCCAGAACCCAAAGATCAGCCAGGAATGCAAGCTTAGTGTTCTCTCTGGTCTTTTGGAGCAGGCAACCAGCCCTGGGTTCACACATTGGACTCGTTTCCTGGGTGTTTGCAGTAGGCGTTTAGAGTCCTTATTCCCCTGAGAATCTTTCTCCTCAGCTTCCTCCCTCCTAGACTTTTTGGTGTACCTGCTGCTTGTCCTGTCCTATCTCTCACCCTAAATGGCTATGGGTAGTATATGTCTTTAAAGGCTACCAGCCGATACCACCTTGGGAAACCAAATGGGAGATAATCAAAGGCAAGCCCTCAGAACCACCAGATAGGTCAAAACATACAACCATAGTTTTAAAGAATAAGGTCTATAACCTCTCTAGCTCCACCTCGGCAAGCTGCATTAGGAATGCAGGCTGATGTCCCTACAGCTACTGCCAGAGAGAGTAGGCCAGTAAGCAAAACTGCCAAAATGCCTTTTTTAACTGAGATTTACCAGTCTCTTTCTTATCAAAATCAAATTTGATTAAAGAGTTCTTAGAAAAGTTCATTCTACCAGTTTTTGCCAATTTAAACATTGCTTGAGTGGATGGACCAATGCTTGAAGCTCTTTCTTCCATCATTTGTCATGATATTACTCTTGAGTTTATTATTTATTATTTTACTCTATGGGCTCTATATTGGAGAATGACAAATGGTATTTATTCCCATGGGAATGATAACGCTTTGGTGGTGATAAAATGTGATAATGCCATGACAGAGGCATGCAGGTGCTGTGGGAGCCTCGGGGAAAGATGTGACCTGATCAGGGGGTGATAGGTCACAGTTACTGAGTCTTGCAGGATTTAAGGGGGCAGTGGGCTTAGAGGGTTCCAGGCAGAGGAAATCGATGGTGCAGATTTGTAAAACAGTGTGAAATGCTAAGTGTGACACATAGTCTGGTGCAGCTGGAGGACTTGTGAAGCAAGTCTTGACTTCACTAGATTTTTTTCTGCCAAAAGCTTACCTGGTAACATGGTGGACACAGAGGAGGGTACTTTAGACATTGTCAGGCTGGAGGCAGAAAGAAGGGTCAGCAGGCCATTAAACACACACACACACACACACACACACACACACACAAAGATGAAAATTTTTGCTAAGGCAATGGCATGGGGTGGAGAGCATGCATGGATTTTATCCGAATTTAAGAGGTTGAATCTGTGTAACTTGGTGACCATTAGATGTGGCAAAAGAAGGTGTGGTAGAAAACAACTCCCAAATTTGGGGCTTGTGTGGCTAACAAAGAAAATGGAGGAAGCCTTGTATTTGACAAGGGAAAATGATGAGTTCAGTTTTAGGTCTACCATTTCTGAATTTCTATGGGACATTCAAATGGACTTGACTTTTCTTTTCTTTTTTTTTAAAGATTTTATTTATTTATTTGACAGAGAGAGAAAGAGAGAGAGAGAGAGAACAGCAGGGGGAGCAGCAGAGGGAGAGGGAGAAGCAGGCTCTCTGCTGATCAGGGAGCCCGATGCAAGGCTAGATCCCAGGACCCTGAGATCATGACCTGAGCCGAAGGCAGACGCTTAACCGACTGAGCCACCCAGGTGCCTCTGGACTTGACTTTTCAATTGATTTTTCATTTATTTTACAAATATTTGTCAAAGTATCTGGAACACAGGAGAAGGGTCTAGACTATTGGTATATATATAAGAATCATCTAATACAAAGTATTTTTTAAACTTTTCTAAACTATTAGTTATAACTTTTTAAAACCCAAACCACAAAAAACATTCTTGTGAGCTTTTTTTTTTTTCCTGGCCCCAAACCAAAACAAAGCAAACCAAACTAAAAAGCTCATTTTTGAAAGAAAATTTTTGCAAAACATATATGTATAAAAGGATGTAAATTAAGAATACATGAGGAACTCATGTACATGAATAATAAGAAAAACAACCCAATAAGTGGCCAAAGATTTGAATAGCTTACCAAAGAAGAGAACAGAGGGGCCAGTAAGCACATGAAAGGATCTCACGCTCCCTAATCATAAAGGAAGTGCAAACTAAAGCAGATATTATACCACTCTATACCCACAAGAATGCATAAAGTTTAAAAGACTGACAAGGCCATGTATCGATGAAGATGTGAAGCAACTGGAACAGTCATATGTTGTCTGTAGGAATGCAAAATGGTATTACTGCTTTGGAAATAAGTTTGACAGTATTGTATAAAGTTAAACATAGTTCTGCCATATGACCCAACAACCCTACTCTAGGCATCTACCCAAGGCAAATGAAAGCACATGTCCGGGGGCGCCTGGGTGGCTCAGATGGTTAAGCCTCTGCCTTCGGCTCAGGTCATGATCTCAGGGTCCTGGGATCAAGTCCCGCATCGGGTTCCCTGCGCAGTGCAGAGCCTGCTTCTCCCTCTCCCTCTGCCACTCCCTCTGCTTGTGCTCTTCTGTCTATCTCTCTGTCAAATAAATAAATAAAATCTTTAAAAAAAAAAAAAAAAAAGAAAGCACATGTCCACACATGTACTTTTATCATAGCCCCTTACAACTCACAATGTTTGTCAACAAGTGGTAAACTCAGCAAAAGAACAAAGTATTGACACACACAACACCATGGATGAACCTCTACAATAATGTGCAAAATGAAAAATGTAACAGACTATACGTTTGTCTTAGTCTGTTTGGGCTGCTATAACGAAATAGAATAGCCTGGGTGGCTTATAAACACCAGAGATTTATTTCTCACAGTTCTGGTGGTCCGAAGTCCAAGATCAGGGTGCCAGCATGGTTGGGTTCCAGTGAAAGCCCTCTTCAGGGTTGCAGACTTCCCACTTCTCACAGTGTCTTCACATGGTGAAAGGGGACAGGGAGTTCTGTGGAGTCTCTTTTATAAAAATACCAATCCTACTCATGAAAGCTCCATTCTGATGTACACCCCAAGGGCCCAAACTCCTAATATCATCATCTTTGGGGGTTAAGATTAGTCAGACCATAGCAATACCATATATTCCATTTATGTGAACTATAGTGACAGAAAGCAGATCAGTGGTGGCCTGGGGCTGGGGGTTAGGAGAGAGACTTGATTTAAATGGGCCATGAGGAGCTCTTCAGTGCCAATGGAATGACTTCATGTCTTGATTGTAGTGGTGGTTATGTGATGGCAAGCAACTGCCAAAATTCATCAAATTGGACACTTCATGTGGATGAATTTTATTATGTGTAATTTGTACCTCAATAAAGCTGAAAATAAAGAACTAATCCCAATAATAAAATGAAGTGAATATGAATGCACTTAATTAAGATCTTTATAAATAAGCACTTGTTGAAAACAGTAATTTGTTATCATGTTGACATTATTTTTGTTCTGCAATATCACTTTGGCTTCATTTGGTCTTTTAGAAGAATATATTTGCCAATAAAAGTTGTGTTGTCTCAGACAGTGTGACACAGCCCCACAGCAAACCTTATCTTTACTTAACTTTTTGAGATACTATTACGGGAAGCTCTCATTTTTGCTCCCTTGGTAATGGCTAGGGTCATGAAAATTCTTAATGGCACAGTGCTGTTTCATACCACTTTACAATAGCAGTATGGACAGCACTCTGTTGTCTTTCCCATCCCCCACAAATGGTTGGTGCCATCTCCTGGAAAGAACTGTCCCACTTTGGGTTCTAATTGTAAGCATAGCCCTCTTTACAATGACTCAAACGCGTCATTTGAAATGTGGCAGAGCTGTGAGTTTGTACTGCGGCCACTTTATACCTCTGTGATACATTAAAAGGTGTAATCCAACTGAAATGTAAATCACTGTTCTTGAAAACAAATCACAAATGGAGATAACAGGGCTGCAGAGCAGCTTTAGGCTTTGGAGGGCACACCTATTTCTTTCAGGTCTAAATTGCAGCCACACTGCTATCAAGGGTAATGGGGGTTGCTGAGGCATGCTGATTACAAGGTGATGGTAAACAATGCTTTTAAACGCAGGGCCTGAATAGAAGAACACACAACATTAATCATTTGAATTCAAAAAAACTCACAGGAGGAAAGAGTGGTTTTCCTATGTGCTATAGCTCTCCCTAAGCCCTGTAGATGGCCCACACAAGAATCCCCTGGTAGAACATTATTTCTTATTCTTTAGTAATCATCACCAACTTATGTTAGTTGCTAATTGCTAGTCCATTGGTAAGAAGAAAAAGCAATGATGAATTTTGTTTTGTTTATGACCATGATGAGCTATCATTACTGTATTATTATTATTATTATTATTTTTTTTTAAAGATTTTTATTTATTTATTTGAGACAGAGAGAATGAGAGAGAGAGAGAGAGCACATGAGAGGGGGGAGGGTCAGAGGGAGAAGCAGGCTCCCTGCCGAGCAGGGATCCCGATGCGGGACTCGATCCAGGGACTCCAGGATCATGACCTGAGCCGAAGGCAGTCGCTTAACCAACTGAGCCACCCAGGCGCCCCATTACTGTATTATTATTATTATTACTATTACTATTATAATAAATGAGGTTTAAGGATTTTAGAAGTTACAAGAGAGAGAGGAATTATACAAGCATCTCTTACTTTGACTTCTCTTTCCTTGGTAGAAGGTGATAAGGATGCTGCATGAGAGCATGGGTCCCTTCTGAGATAGAAAGTTTCCTGAATGGTTTCCAAGTCCTGGCTGCCATGCTTAGTTAACTGAAAGAGTAGTTTTAGCTTGTGAAACTCTAAACACTGAATGGTAGGCCTGAGCTTATCACAAGCTGGTATTCAAGCCAGATGGGCATGTAGGTGACTTGAGATAAGACGAGAGTCTTCTGGTTGATTGGTTTAGATTTTTTGTGTGTGTGTGAAATTGCTTACATAATGTTTATACCTCTAGAGAATACCATTTATAGTTTACGTCTTCTATATTTAATTAGACCAGAGACAGAGATAATTAGTCCCTACCAACTTCAACATGCGGGATCAACTACCTCAAAAATGTGTAGATCAAATCTCTTCCCTTCTCTTCTTAAGAATTTTAAGCAGGTTGTTCTGTTACATTAAACAAAATCCCAGTTCCTCAGTTCAGCATTCAAGCTATCAGTGATCTGGTTTCATCATTGTCCTTCTTGGTATCATCTTCTACTTGCTCTACAAAAGCTCACCCCAACTGACACCAGTTTTTAGTTGCTCTCTGAGTTTTCCCTCTTTCTTAAATCTATTCTCCCTAAAATACTTTTTATCATATTGCCTATTTGAGGCTCATTGAATGTTCTGCCCATCCATCCATCCATCCATTAGACAATCACTGAAGAGCGCATGCCTGGTGCTGTGGATGAGAATTGACATGGATAAAACATTGGCCCAATTCCCAAAGTGCTCATGGTCTACTTGGAGAGAACAGGTCGGAGAACCAACACAATCTTAGCCCATTTCAACAAATGTAGTGGTGAAAAGTTATATTTAGAACAAGATGGCATATGGAATTATCCCACCCTACTATCTGGTATTTCATTGCAGTTACTTAAATGAGTCACTGCTCACTCCACCTGTCAGTTATCCTCACGGTCCTATTTGAACTCTTCCTGAGGGGTTTATGACCCCTGAAGTTAGGAATGTGGATGAATCAAAGTGTGATATAAAGACTTCTTTCTATAGAAAACACTTACCATCTATGAAGGTATCTTAAAAACTTCCCAATTCACCAAACACAGGGTAAATAACTTTGGTGTGAACTAGGTCAGGTCACATGGGGAATGGCAGTTACGATCCATAAACATGAGTGTATCTTGAAGTCTCTGAGGACAAGAGCAGGGTTTGTGGTGCCAAGTTGCTTAACAAAGCTACTAAAAAATAAGGAAGAAAGGAAGGACAGAAGGAAGGAAGGATGGAAGGAAGGAAGGAAGGAAGGGAGGGAGGCAGGGTGGAAGGAAAGGTGGAAGGAAAGAAGGAAATAGCCCGGACCCTAACTCCAAAACTATCTTCCTCTATGACCTTGGGTAAATTCATCTATCTTCTTGAATCTAAGTTTCTAAGATTGATTGGAAAATACTGAGCTATATTATTTCTCAGATTCTATGTATGGATTATATACTGTTAGCTAAGAAGTTCTGGAGACTTCAGCAATTTCAGCAATATTGTTTTTTTTTTTTTAAGATTTTATTTATTTTTCAACAGAGAGAGAGAGAGACACCAAGAGAGGGAACACAAGCAGGGGGAGTGGGAGAGGGAGAAGCAGGCTTCCCGCTGAGCAGGGAGCCTGATGTGGGACTCGATCCCAGGACCCTGGGATCATGACCTGAGCTGAAAGCAGATGCTTAATGACTGAGCCACCCAGGCACCCAGCAATATTGTTTTAATGGGGAGAATTTAAAAATATATCTATATCTTACATATAGATATATATCTCTTATATATCTTATCTATATAGAAAGAGATATAATAAGATTTTAAATACTGCCCCCAGATGAGCACTCTTCCCTACATGTATATGACTGTCCTAGTGAATAACATCAGTGGCCTGTGTTTTCAAATAGTTAAATGTGTGAGCATTTTCTTTCTTTGTGATATAAACTTTGTTGATTCCACTCTTCATGCTAGAAATGATTAGAGTAGCTTTGATTTTGTAGTTTGAATCCTACAGTCTGCAACCGGTAGGAGAGAAATGGTCTAAGAGATAAGGTATAATTAGATTTCCTTCCAATGCATTTTATTCTTTGTTGCAGAATAAGATATGGCATAGTACTGTTTGTGGGGGTTGGTGATAATTAAATGGCAATTCTGCATAACTATTTTTGAAGGACTAAACCAGTTGAACATATATAAGAATCATATCATACCTAGCATCTCTGAAGCCACAGAATATACGGCTAAGGGTGCTCTGGCTGTCTTATAGAAAAAAGAATCACTTGAATCGAACTGTGGCTTATTTGGATGAGTGCCTTTAATTATGTTTTTATAACTGTGATTATTATTTTTCTTAAATGAGATGTAACTAACATTTACAGTATTATTTTGTTAGCCTTAGGAGTTGGGTGTCTGTATGATTAGTTGTTCAAATCCACTTGTGTGGATGAAAGGGGTCTGTTTAAAAATATGCATGGATGACAGGCATTAACCACGGGCCATCCCAGGAAAATGGGCCTGTGTTGCCATCTTATTTGTAAGATGCTTAGGTGTTTGAGGTAGAGAGTTGCAATGTTTTAGTAGGCAAAATTTCTCTACGCATATTCTCTAGTGTATGCTAATTTGGGGACTTATGTCACTTAGGGATGGGAACTCTGGTTAGCTTGTGAGAATCCATTAAGTTATAGTTTCAAGTATATGAATAATATTAATTTATTTCATAAATACAATTTATAACTTCAGAGATATGTCACAGAATAGAGATTTTAATCTTTCAGTGTGCAATTTAACTCATGTCGTCCCTAGATGACAACATAAGCAAAAGACATGTTTACAAAGTTCAACTCAAAATTTCAATTGTAATCAAACCTAATAATAAGAATATAACAGTAATATTAGTTTCTGCATACTATTTAATATAATGCTTTGTGATCGTAATATTTGCCGATGTATGAATTTGTTTATTTTACAAAGCTTTAGTAAAAGACATGTAAAAATGTTCTGGAGTGCTTTGTCTAATTGTGACTTTTATCCTCAGAAGTAACCATTTTCCCCTTGTCCATGACCTAAGATCTTTGAAAAGTATCAAGTTTGTCTTGTAATGATCAAAGTATTCAATAAAGTACACAAATGAAAGGTAGTTTCTATTTCATTACAAATTCAATTCAATCACAAAGGCAGCTGACAGTACAAATTTGTAACAAATTGGGCAATTCAAGAAGCCATATTAATGAATGCTATGAAACACAGGGATCATTTGTGAATGGAGTTGGAAAATACACCTGTTGTTTCCAGGCAGTGATAATAATCATATATCTAGGCCATAGGATAAGGCCGGCTTTCTTGGTTCATGCCCATTAGGAAACAACCCTTCATTGTTACTTTGCATGTGGAGAAGCCTTGCAAATGGTGGGGGCAACAGGAAACAAAGCTGTGGGAATTATTTAGTGCAACCCTATACTCAGACAGGTGCCACTTTTAGACATTTTAATTGATCTCATTTGTTAGTTATACCTGTAAATCACACTGTTATCATCCCTGAACAAGGAATGGAAACCAGAAATTGTCACAGACTAAAGATAGCAGACCAAGTCCCCAAATGGACCAGCCATATAGATTTACTGGCTTAGTTTCACAACAGTACATTTGATTGAAATTGGATACCTGAAAAAATCCAAATTACATGAGGCCTCTTGTTTCTTTATATCACATTGACAGAAAACATGGTTTAATATTCTATTGTGGCCAAGGCTGCATATAATATATTAAGATGTGTGTGTGTGTTTTGTGTGTGTGTGCGTGCCTGTGTGTGTGTGTGTGTGTGAAAGGAACTTTTGAAGTTGTAAAAGGGTCCTCTGTTTTAGTACAGTAAGTAGCACTGTGGTATCTTAAATATAATGCTTAGCCAAAGTCTTGTTAGAAAGTATCACTTTGCATCTGGTTACAGTACTCTCCAGTATCTGAATGATGGAAAGATATGGGCCAAGAATATCAACGGATTGAGAATAAAGAGGCATTCAAAAGTTGTAGATTTCAAGGGAGCCCCAGCCTGGGTGGTGGTGGCTGGGGGAGGTCCTGCTTTTCTATGTTCCTTTAATGAATTGCTCAGGAATAGATAACCTCCATAAGATCCCCTGAATGAGGATGCTGCTGAATTAAATGTAGCTTCAGCAGAAAGCCCATTACCAAAAACATAACCAACAACAGTCACTCAGCATAAAAACAAACCTATTCTGTCTTTCCAGCAACTTTTCTAGGTTTATTGGACTCATCAACGACAGTGTTGTTTAGACTTTGCGTTGTAGATCCATTCCCATGAACATCACCCCAAAGCATTTAGCGTCAGCATCTCTGCTGGCTGGGACTTTGCTTAACTGGAGGCCAAGCCAAATCCTATTTTAGCTTCAAGTCAGTGAATTGCTATGTGAAATACAATCAACTTTTCATCTGCAGTAGCAAGAATTGTGGATAACACAATGAAATCAGTGTTAAGTTATTAAATGTTCTAAAAGATTTTGTTGTGATCACACTTAACAATGACTATGGCCCATGCAAAATATTGACGTAACTGGCATATTGAGAAATGGCTACATTTGTACCAAGTAAGAGACACACAAAATATGTTCATTTGATCAAATCTGAACTTTCAATGATCACCTTATCATGTTATCATGCGTCTCTTTAATCCCTAATTTAAGTGGTAAAATGTTCCATTTGACTTTTGAAGTTTTCCTTTATTTAAAACAGATTAACTGTACCTATAAATGAGGTAAGAACAACATATAAACACTCAGAAAACATAACGTAAGAAATAATAGGGGCTCAGGTCATGATCTCAGGGTTTTGAGA
Organism: Halichoerus grypus; assembly: GCF_964656455.1. Classification (NCBI taxonomy): domain Eukaryota; kingdom Metazoa; phylum Chordata; class Mammalia; order Carnivora; family Phocidae; genus Halichoerus; species Halichoerus grypus. Next base: position 85,857,393 of record NC_135721.1, on the reverse strand, counting down.
TGGAGGCCCGCCTTGGGCTCTGCGCTCAGCATGGAGTCTGCTGAAGTTTCTCTCTCCCTTTCCCTCTGCCCCTCCTTGCTCTCGCTCTCTCTCTTTCTCTCTCTAAAATAAATAAATAAGTCTTTAAAAAATAAATAAAAATTAAAAATAATAAAAGACCTGAGGTGAGGCACTGTGGCAGATACTGTTGCTCAAAATGTATGAAAAATTTGTTATTCATCTGATCCATGATTCTTCACCTTTTAGGGACATGGGACTCTTTAACAATCATATTAAACTCTCTCCCCCAAAAGTGAAATCAACGCACTTTATTATACCAGCTTTTATATCTGGAAATTGATTCCCTTCACCTTCAGATTATTAAAATAATCTTTAGTTGTGTTTTCCACGAACAATGTATTGGCTTTTTTCTGGGAGATTTTGAAATTAGCTCACACTATGCAAATGAACCCAAATCAAATTTTATTCTGCTCAAATGAACATTTCAATGGGGAGGCTGCCATTGTGTGGTGGAAGCTGCATTTGCAAACTGGGGCGTGGTCTTGGACGAGGAAATGATCTTTAGCTTGAAATCAATTTAGATCTTTTGGTCTGACAGCCGCAAGTGCTGGAACATCTCAGCCGTACCTCTGCTGTTGCGAACTAACTCGGATGTCCCCTAGCTTACGTTGCCAGAAGAGAGGAAATTTGTGTAAAAAAACCACCTGAAATTTTGAAGTTTATTCAAGTTGAAATCACGCAGCATCATTTCTTTTGACCACAACTTCATTAGGTTACGAAGCCTGCGTTGCAGGTCTGGAGGGCATGCGGAGACTTTGCCAAGTCCTGAGAGTAGATTCCCAATGGACGTCCCTAGATGTAGAGTCGGCATTTCCTTCGGAGAAGTGGTTCTTGGTTTGTTACTATGTCTTGGTGGAAAATGACAAGGCCCATTGCCAACCATGCTGTCCATCAAGAACAGGGAGTTAACTGGATTGATGTTGACATAAGATCTGGCATGCCAGGGAGCATGAAATCATCCAGTGGATGAAATGTCATAGAGTGGATGAGGCTGGGGCCAGTCATGCCCATGAAGGATGCATGAGCCATTGGATCATATTCCGATTGTGCCCACTCTTGCTTCCCTACCACCCTCCTCCAGTGCACACCTATAGACTCATCAGAAATCCTTTCTAGGACTGAGAAAAAAAATCCAACATGAGAAACAGGGGCTGGCATCACTGAGAAGAGGGCTTAGGGGTGTTATAACTCCATTCATACGTGAAAAACAGTGCCGAATGGAAATCCTCCCCATGGGCAGAACTTCAAATTGTTTATGTTATTCTGTAAGAAGAGAACTGAAGTATGAATCTATACTAATTCACAAATTGTGGCAAATTGTTTGGACCGATGGTGAGGGATTTGGAAGGAACAATGTTAGGGGTTGACAATAAAGGGGTATGTGGATAGGAATCTAGGAACAGATTCCAAAGGTTCGAGAATATTTGTGTCTGATGTGAATGTTCAAAAAGGCTTCCACAGCAGAAGGGTCTCCTTGGTGTCAGTGGGCAAGGTAGCTCAGCTGTGGGTGGGTGTCAGACAGCCTCGTGCCACATCCTGTGCAGTATTTGCCCAGTTGGCCGTGATGGCAGAGAGGGGAGCTCTGGAGGGCTGAGTGATCAGTGAGGAGCTAGGGCTGCTGTTGTGCAGTGGGGTATGATGTCCCGGGGATGGAGCACAGTTGAGCGCCTGGGATTGCCCTTGTGTTAACACCATTCAGAGAGGAAGTTAATGGAAGAGGATGGTGATCCCTTCTCAGAAGTACCACTAAACAGTCACATACTTCAGAAACGAAACTATGGATCACCCCAGTGGGGTAAAGAACTCTAACCAACTATGTGCTGGTCAAATGTAAAATGAGGTTGATAATGAAAGAAGGAAGTCATATATGTGCCAACCATGACCATATGGGAAACAAAGAGTTTGGTTTCTATCTGTATTTCCCTTCTTTTGGGTTATATACAATAATATATAATATATTTATAAATATATGAAATAAAGATATATATTATCTTATTATATATTAATCAAATATTATATATAAATTATGTGTATATATATATATATCTTGTGGTTTCTCTCACTTCCCCAACATGGGTAGATTGGGGGTAGTTAAATTATTTAATTTTTTTCCAAACATCACAGAACACCAAGACCTGATTCCCACCCAGTAGGACGAATAGACATCATCAGGAATCCTGGGTTTGGAGCTAGATGGCGATTAACTGACAACACGTCGATGATTTCCTTTGAGGAGAAGATGAGTGTATTTCCACTTCTACAAGGGAGAGTTGCATTGAGTTCCATGCTGAGTGGGCACCTTTTTATTTGGAGGTGTTTCAAAGGGAAGAAAAGTGTGGCTATTAGGCACAAGAGAAACATTTTGTGCATATCTATCCCTGAGCCTGGGAAGGAGTGGGGAAACCAGAAACAGGGATGCTTTCCATGGGGCCTCTTTAGACAGCTGGAACTCCTACCTGGGAGGCCCTCTGGCTCCTTTCGCCTGCCGGATTGCCTCAGCTAAATATTCCAATAACCTGACTTGCTCCCTCATAAGCAAAGCAAGACAAACAAAAACATGACAAGCCATGCAATAAGACACAGCATTCGCAGAGAACAAGATTAGTCTGAAAGAGTTGACAAAAGACTACTTGGATTTTTAAAAATATATATATATTAAGAGTTCTAAGGAAATTCAAGTGTAGCACAAAGGAGACTTTTTAAGAATTAAAAAATATGGCTTTCCTACTACAAAAATCAATAATGAATGGAAGGAGTGGATGGGTGACTCTTGACCTAAATTAATGGTATGGGGCATAAAATGTAAGAAATAAATCAAAACACTCAACAAAAATATAAAGAAGTATTAGTCATAAAAACCAAGTTTATTATTAGACTTTCTGTATGCGACGCTGGAAGGTATCAGAGGACAATCTAATGAATGAAGAAGGATGAAGATGTGACATAAGAATATTTTTACCCAGCTGACACCTTTTAGGGAGAAAGAAAAATATTAGGGAATGTACTAGATTTCAGTGAATGAATCACCCTTGCAACAAATTTGAGGTAAATGACCAAAGAGTATACTGCTCAGACAACAAATGTACCAGGATAGAAAAGTTTTAGCTTTAATTTAATATAATTTAGAAGTCATTTTATTTATGGTTATTGCTTTTTGTGCCTTGTTAGAACTCCAAAGTCTTAAAGACAGTGTCCGATGCAACCGCCAGAATATGTATTGTCTTATTTTTTATGGTGAGAACTGTAGTCTAACTAGAATTGTATAGGTTGTGTGGTAGGGATCAAATTTCATCTTTTATCATTGGAATTTCCTAAAATTGGCTACCTTTTTTTCCGTACTGTTTAATGACCTCTACCACATTTATTAAATATTCTTAGAAAATAAGTACTAAAGTTATAACACAGTACTTTTTTTTTTTTTTAAGATTTTATTTATTTGACAGAGACACAGGGAGAGAGGGAACACAAGCAGGGGGAGTGGGAGAGGGAGAAGCAGGCTTCCTGCTGAGCAGGGAGCCCGACGCGGGGCTCGATCCCAGGACCCCGGGATCATGACCTAAGCTGAAGGCAGACGCTTAACGACTGAGCCACCCAGGCGCCCCATAACACAGTATTTTGTGGAGATTCAAAGATAGCATATTCTTTGATTAATATATTTATTATTTTGAAAATGTATCATGATTGAGATAGGTGAGAGATCAATTTAGACAACACAATTTCTGCTGAAGCCAGTAGCATTAATAATGTGTTAGACTCCCTTAGATAGATTATGCAGTGAATATGAAACTACCAAAAGATATTTTCAAAATAATTTGCAGTAGTCATGTGGAGTATAAGAAAGCACTCCACAGCTGAAAACTTGGAAAGCATTAGGAAATTCTAGTATATTTGTTTTTTTTTTTTTTTAAAGATTTTATTTATTTCTTTGACAGAGAGAGACACAGCGAGAGAGGGAACACAAGCAGGGGGAGTGGGAGAGGGAGAAGCAGGCTTCCCGCTGAGCAGGGAGCCCGATGTGGGGCTCGATCCCAGGACCCTGGGATCATGACCTGAGCCGAAGGCAGACGCTTAACGACTGAGCCACCCAGGCGCCCCTCTAGTATATTTGTTAATAATTGTTCATTAATAATAATTCAATTATATGGAGTCATAATGATAGTCATAATATGACTATATCCATCCATATCAAAGTCTTCATATGAATGTAACTTCATTAATACAGCAGTGTGACTGATATCTCGGTCTCCGTCTCTTTTGCTTATTAATTCTTTCCTCTATCATCACTCAAACTTTGGTGTTCCAGGCTTTCCCTTTCCAAGTACCAGGGAAAGTGCTTTTCAAGGCTGTTTGTTTCATAATTTCTAAAAGCGCATTGGCCAAAGTCATATAGTCCAGATTTAAGGGGTGGAGAAATAGACTCCACCATTTTACGAAAACAGTAGCAAGATCAAATTGCAAAGAGCATTGTGCAGAGAGGAAAATGGGAATTTGGAGCCATCTGGGGAGCTACCAAATTCATTGTATTGGCGCGGTACTTTTTGCAGCATTTGATCCATAGAAGGCACTCAATAAATGTTTGCTGCCTAACTGACTGACTGATTGAATGAATGAATGAATGAATGGATACTGTGAAAGTAGACATTCATGTTTCAAATTGAAGAATAACTTTACATACAACTACTTTTCTTCTTTTAAGACTTGGTGCCTTGAAGTGGTAACATGCTTAGCTGTTTAAGTTATGGCCACTCATTCTTATTTTAGATTAAGAAAAGCAATAAAAAGCATCCACATTTCATCACGGCAAAGTGTTAGACTACATAACAGACTTTTGCAGGTTAGAGGTTTTAAACATCAAAACGATGAGGAAGAAACAACTTCAGCATTTTGTTGGTAAGGGTAAAAATGGAATCCATAGTATCAACTGGAAGATATTTTTTTCCCCCTGAAGAGGAACAGATAGAATGGCATATGCTTTTCTAAATGTGGAGCTGCTGAGTGCTGAGTACAACCAGCAGAAGAGTAGCAATTAGATGACTCAGCTTCGAAAATGCTCCTTAACTATGCTATACAAAGTCAAGTGGTCTAGAATGAAATAGAGTGAAAACCATAGTTAAGACACTGTATTTATTTCAGGGTTCTGTTTTTTGGCTTTTGTTTTTTACTGGGTACCTGGGTTAGTTTGATTCACTAAAAAGCTTTTTTGCTTAAGAAGTCGCGATAGTTTTTTTTTTGCACCTGTTCGCGACGTGGCCTAGAAATGAAAGAGACTGTATTTCCCGTCATCTCCAACAGATGCAACAGTTGGCTTCCCACAGAATTGCTCCTCAGAAAAGGTTTTCGAAAGATATGAACTGAAACTTTCTGCGTGGCACTAGTATTGTCAGAGTTGTTCCATTGTAATCTTCACACGTGCTGGGTTAATGTCTTTAGACATACTTACGAAAGCTGCCATCAGCATCATATTTCTTGGTTCTATGATTAGGTTTCACAGATTTGGGTACAATTAGCTAGTTTTCTACTTCATCCTACTCTTTTAATTGCTTCACTCTTTTCTGTCATTCACCAACTCTTCTGCCTGGAGGTCAAAATGGGACCAGTTACTAATCAAGGCCAATGGCAACCATGACTGTATTGGGGCACCATGTTTCATCTGTCAAGGGGCATCTATCACTTCTCTCCCTGTCAAAAAGAAAATTAAATTAGACTAATATAAACCTCTATTTTTGCCCTGATTAAAGGCCTATGTCCTCCCTAGGCATTGCCTGACATGATTTTGACTTGTGAAAGACTGAATGTTCTTATAACATCATTTGAAGAGAGTGTGCCTGTCTCCCTGGGTCATTATTCTTCAGAGTCACTTGTTTTTCATGGACTATGGGCTAGATAATTTAGATCTCCTTTGGGGTGTTAATTAAAAAGAGTATCCAAAATTAATCAACGGACTCACTAGGGCGAAGGGGAGCTGTCTGAAGACCTTGGAATATAACATGCTTCTGGTGCAGAGAAATGAGCCTTCGGCTATTGACGAAAAGCAAATAAGTGTACAGACGGCAATGTGACATAAAAATTCATATATATATACAAGTATACACTCATTTTTCTTGTCAGCTTGTCAACTTTAATTATAAAGGTTGATTTGCTATTTGGCAGATCACAACATTGTAGATGTTGGCCATTTGAAAAGCATCATGTGGTCAAGGTCTTGGAATGATGGCATAAGAAGACAATGGATTAGTGATGTGTTTTAAAGTCTGCACTGAGCACAAAAATTCTTGCATTGTAGCTGAATTGTAAACACTCTGTGATCCCTTCAAGAAATAATGTATTTTATCTACAATAGAATATTGATAATGGATAAAACCTTGGTTTTAGAAGATGCAATTTTTTCATCATATTTTGCAGTATTCTTTTTTTTTTTTTTTTTTAGTTTCTTATTCTAACACATTTGTACCTGGTATTAAGAGCTTTTTTAAAACTGTAGGCTAAAAGTAATCTTTTTAGCAGATCTTGAGTTTTGAGCCTACTAAGAAATAAATAACTTCCATTCTTTAACTTCAGCAAGCATTATTTCACTTCTAACTTACAGAATCAAATATCACTTTTACAGCACTTATTTAGTTAAGTACATGGTAGTATCTCTCAACTCCTTGTTGCTCACTTCCACCTGAAGAGTAATCTTCACTGCCAAACCAAAGGTCATGGATTCTCATCCTCTAACTCAGATTTTCAACATCTTTTTCAAAGTTGAGAGATTAGAAACACCTGCTTTTATCCTTTAGCATTCTAAATGCTGTTTGTCAGATGATACACTTGGAGTACTTATATTCTATAAAGACAGGTACACCTCCAAAGCCTAGTCTTGCCTATAATGGGCAAGAAATGAAGAAGTTGTTCATTGGTCCCCATGAGTAATGTTTGGATCCTGAGCTATGCCCATTGATCCTGAGGTTTGGACTGAATCTGGTATTGGTAGAAATTGCAAAACAATATTTAGTACAATTTTCAAACTATTGAGATTGTTTAATTACAAAAACTAAGTAGTTTCTTACCTCTAACCTGATTTAGGTTTGCTAAAGATGAAAGAGAAGCAATTAAGGCAAGTCATTCTTTCTACTTTCTCTGGGGAACCAGACATGTATTCTAAGAATCAAATTCCATATCTTTATACTCTAACTTAATGTTACTTATTCAACAGCATGATTAAATATAATTTATTTCTAGTAGAAAATATTTACCTAAAGGTTATAAGATATTCCCACTTGATTGTATCAAGAACATTCTACTGAATTATATTTCTTTTTTTTTCTTTTTTTTTTTTAAAGATTTTATTTATTTATTTGAGACAGAGAGAATGAGAGAGAGAGCACATGAGAAGGGGGAGGGTCAGAGGGAGAAGCAGGCTCCCTGCCGAGCAGGGAGCCCGATGCGGGACTCGATCCAGGGACTCCAGGATCATGACCTGAGCCGAAGGCAGTCGCTTAACCAACTGAGCCACCCAGGCGCCCTGAATTATATTTCTTAACTCATTTTTTATTTAATCTTATTCATTCATAAAACTATTTTATGTATCATAATTTAGTGTCAATAAACTTACTATGGACAAGATAGAAATTTGTACAAAAGACAAGAGACATCTCAACCATCAGTTTGAAAGACACAATACAATTTTGTTTTGCTTTGATTTTTGCCTAAATGCATTTGGAAAAGCTTTAAAATGCAAAAGGAGTTTTCAAGCCTTTTATAAAATATCCTTTTCTTAAATTCAATATTCTGAATGTTGGCAACAACATAATTTATTAATGATATTCATATTTGTTTCTACTATTTCTTGAGATAATTGATAGTTTAATAGCCTCTTAAGTAGTTTCCCCAAGGACCATGCTCATTTCTACTTCTTTTTACCTTCACTTTGAAAAAAAATTCAGTCTAACTAAGTACATTATCTGCTAGATTAGTAACTTCTACCTATCATTTCAAAGCATAATCTTACAATCAGACCAAACATTCCCAGAATTCTCTCAGCTCATATTTGCCTCATTCAACAAATATTTACTGAGCTCTAATGTACATGATCTTACAGAAATTACATTCTCTTGGGCACATGATTTTCCTGTAACTATATGTACTATCATTTAAAAAATAGCTTTTAGCAACAGATAGTCATAAAGGAAGTGGATGTTTTTAAGTCATTCACTGGATATATTTTTGGGATCTACTTAACCAAAACAAATTCATTGTTTGTTAGGTCAGCATTGTTATTCCTACAGCTTCTAGGTAATATCGGTTCCATCTGAGGCCACTGCTTGGGTAATAAAGGGGAGCACAGAATAATATCTATTTCCAAAGGTCAGAGGGGCATATTCACCACTTGGAATATCCCCTTAATGACCCCTGAGTTGAGTATGTTAAAACTTTTGGAACTATAAAATGTGACTATGGAAAAGAAAGCAACATGACCAGTTGTGTGTGACATATCAGAATTCATATATTCAACCAGTAGTGAAAAAAGAGCATATAAACTGGAGACCACTACATGGGATAATGAAACACCCCAGAAAATGTAACAAGATAGAGAAAATTGTGTTTGCCAGAAACCTCATATGTATATTATCACATGGGATTGCCAGAGTTGGAAAGAACAGCCTCTTGGAATGGGAGAGGATAGTGAGATATCACAGAACCCATGATCTGGCCCAATAAATGGCTACCAACTGTCATCAGAGGAGGACTGGTTCTGTTTACCATAGAACTTTCTTTTGATCAGTAGACGTACCATATTAAGGTGAGGAATCTAATGGGCATTCCCTATGCAGTGTTAAGTACCTCTTCTAAATAAAAATACTGAAGAATTATTTAAAATTACTGTTAGACTTTCCATAGTGCCCATATGTCTCTGTTTGGCCTGGCACCTCAGGACTTTACATTTTTTCCAAATCTTGTGCCATTGTTCAAATAAGTCTTAGAAGTTTTCTTTGGAAGTTACTTGTGTGTTCTTTAAAATATTATCATTGATAGCAAATGTATTTTTGAGTACGTGTTAGATTCATTTAAAATTCATTTTAAGCAATAAAATGTCATTTGATCTTGATAAATAAATTTAATGACCAGGCTAACTGATTCACTTCTGGATCAAAAATATAGTACAACTATAAAATAGAGTACAAAAGTACTCCAAGACAATGGATTAGTGATGTGTTTTAAAGTCTGCACTGAGCACAAAAATTCTTGCATTGTAGCTGAATTGTAAACACTCTGTGATCCCTTCAAGAAATAATATATTTTATCTACAATAGAATATTGATAATAGAATATTGTATAATATAATAATTTTGTATAATATTGTATAATTGTATAATATTGTATAATAATAGAATATTGATTGCCTCTTCAAAGAAAAAATAGGGGACTCACAAATAAAGTATAAAGCTACTTCCAAAAAAATAGGGGTTTCAAAATGTTCTAAGCAAAAGTATTATTATAGTGAGTGTATGGTCTACCAAGAAGTTTTCAGTTAGGTCAGTATTTACTTGGATTTAAGATATTGTTTGATTGATTTCATATGTGGTATATTTTATATTGACATTTTGTATTTATATTTATAATGAATTTATTTCCAATAAAGTAAGTTTAATGGGTGATCTTTTACATTCCATAAAATAGTCACTCCAGATTTTGCCTAAAGATTTTTGATCGATGATCTGCTAAGATTAAAAACAATTTTTTGAAGAAACAATTTTAGAACAATCATTTTATACAGAGTTAGTAGATTTAAGGAAATTCTACCCTGCAAAACAGAACAATCTGAAAATACAAATGTATTTTTAAAGGTTAGATATGTTCATTAATAAACAATGCTTATTAATGCCTTAATATATGGCATTTTTAGAGTATTTTTTTAGCACAAAACTTACTGAACATACATTACCTACTTTGATTCTCATAGTAGTATGGAGGATATTATTAGCACTTTTTACAGATACAATGCTAAAAGATTAGTGAACCTCTTTTACCCTAACCCTCAAAGAAAAGAGACTGGAAAGCAAAGAAGTAGAGTTACAGTCAGAATGGTGAATTTCTGAGTATCTGAAGCACTAAGATTGCTTTAGCAGTGCATGAATACCTGGGGTGTTCATACCAGGATATCACACCTTGGTGCAAAAAATCACACATGTTGGAATATAAGCACACGTAGCAGAGAAATGTAAATAAAATATATATTATGTGCAACATAGGCATAACGATTCTCATCCCAAAGCCTCGAGGAGCATTAACATTTGTTTCTTGCCATCATTCAAGTACTGACTTATGTTTGGACACTTTAAACTCATGCTAATTTATAAACTCCCAGTAGGTGCTTCTTAGACTGTATTTAAAATATGAGATTTTTAAAAAAATCAGATACTTACTTAATTGATATTGATCCTAGATCCTTTGCCAAAAATTCCGAGTTGCAGTTGGCTAATCTAATGATTTAGAAGGAATATTTAGTTCAAAAAATTCTCACCAACTTGTACTTTCTTTACTATGACCATTGCATAATGAAGAAGTTTTTAATACTGCATAATACATTGCCAAATTACCAATAAAATGATGAACTAGTTCAACACAGCTGTAGTTGAATTAATAAATAAAATTAGTATTAATATAAGCACATATGTCTTCACTATCATTTTATTTTTTCAGGCAAATGACTCATCTTGCCTCTTCAAAGAAAAAAACCTGCAAACTATTTTTAAAGCTGTAATATTCTTTATTTTCAAAGACTGTATTGACTTTTACAAAATAAGGAACAGATCCACTAGAATATGACAGAAATTGATAACTTCTTGAAAACTTTAAGAAATGTGTAATCCATGTTCACTTCAAAATGAAATTGTGGGGGAGGCAGTTTAAGATGGTGGCACGGGAAGATCCTGAACTCACCTCTCCCACAGACACAACAAATCAATAGCTGCATACAGAACAATTCCCTCTGAAAAGAACTTGAGAGCTAGCTGAATAACTTCTCTACTAGGAAGGATAAAAAGGCCACATCAAGATGAGTAGGGGAGACAGAGATATAGTCTCATCAAAAACCCCACCCCTGGCATGGAAAGCACCATTTGGAGAGGTCTCACAAATATGAGCCCCTTCCTGAGGAGCAAGGGGTTTGTGTCCAACCTCACGCACCTCAACCCTTGCGACATGCACTGGAGAAACAAGTCCCCAAAACATCTGGCTTTGAAAAACAAAAGGACTTACATCCAGGAGAACCACAAGGTTATAGGGAATAGAAAGTCTTCTATTAAGGGCTCCTCACAAGCTCACTCACTGTGGGATCTAGTGCAAAAGTAGTAGTTTAAAAAAGAGCCTAGACCATATGTGAAGAAGATTCATTTACAATTTTTAAGCATCTGTCAGAGGGGCCAAAGGTTACTGAGCCTCTCTCCAGGGACAGAGGCGGTGACGAGTGCCATGCTTACATTCTCTCCCTTCCTAGCACTGGTGCTGGTGGGAGCCAGTTTTGCATTCTCACTCAACCCTGCTAGTGCCCCCCCATGCCAATACTGTGGCCCCGCAAGAGGTGGTAAGAGGGTGCCCCAATCTCTACCCCCTGCCTATGCTCCTGTAGCCTTACCAGAGGCAGTGGACAGGTGCTCTGCTTCCCTCACAACCCCCAAAACCAGCCAGTGCACACAGCGCACACAGAAGATGCGCCTTGAGTGCTGGGCTCTGGTGGCCTGGAAGGATTATGTTTTTGGACCCCATAGGTCTGAAACAATTCAAGAGGCAGTTTGAGAGACAACCAAGAACTGGGGCAAGTTTCAACAATAAGATTCATCACCTAATAGAGCTACCCCTACAAGATTAGTAGAGAGCTGTTTCACTGAATGTATAGAAACAAACATGGAGAGTCAATCAAGATGAGGAAATTGAGGAATATATTCCAGATAAAAGGACAAGATTAAACCCCTGGGGAAAAAAAAACTTTAATGAAACAAAGATAAGTAATTTACCTGATAAAGAGTTCAAAGTGATGGTCATAGGGGCGCCTGAAATTGAGGAATATGTTCCAAATAAAAGAACAAGATTAAACCCCCCCCAAAAAAAACTTCAATGAAACAGAAATAAGTAATTTACCTGATAAAGAGTTCAAAGTGATGGTCATGGGGCGCCTGGGTGGCGCAGTTGGTTAGGCAGCCGACCCTTGGTGTCCACTTGCGTCATGATCTCAGGGTCGTGGGATCAAGCCCTGAGTTGGACTCAGCATTCAGTGTGGAGTCTACTTGATATTCTCTTCCTCTCCCTTTACCTTGGCTGCTCTCTCACTCTCTCTCTCTCTCAAAATAAATAAATAAAATCTTCTAAAAAAAGGTGGTGGTCATAAAGATGCATATCAAACTCTGGCAAAGAATTGATGAACACACACAGAACTTCAACAAAGAGAAAATAAGAGAAAGTATCAAACAGAAGTCACAGAACTGAAGAATATAGTAACTGAACTGAAAAATACACTGGGCAGGTTCACATATATTGGAATATAAGCACATACACAGAGAAATGTAAGTAAAATATATATCATGAGAAGCACAGGCATAATGATTCTCACCCCAAATCTGTTGCATTTCTATACACTAACAACAAACTATCAGAAAGAGAAATTAAGAAAAAAATCCTATTGACAAGAATAAAATACCTAGGAATAAATTTACCAAGGAGGTGAAAGACCTGTACTCTGAAAACTGTAAGACATTGAAAGGAATTGAAGAAGACACTAATAAATGAAATGATATTCTATGCTCATGAATTAGAAGAATTAATATTGTAAAAATGTCCATAGTACTCAAAGCAATTTATAGATTCAGTGCATTCCCTATCAAAATTCCAGTGGCTTTTTTTCACAGAAATAGAACAAACAATCCTAAAATTTGTATGGAACCACAAAAGATCCTGAATAGCCCAACCAATCAATCTTGAGAAAGAACAAAGCTGGAGGCATCATGCTGCCTGATTTCAAACTATATTACAAAGCTATAGTAATCAAAACAGTATGGTACTGGCATAAAAACAGCCACATAGATCAATGGATCAGAATAGAAAGACAAGAAATAAATCCAAGCATATATGGTCAATTAATTTATGACAAAGGAGGCAAGAATATACAATGGGGAAAGGACAGTCTCTTCAATAAATGGTTTTGGATAAATTGGACAGCCACATACAAAAGAATGAAACTGGACCACTATCTACACCATACACAAAAATAAATGTGAAATGGATTAAAAACTTGAAAGTAGAACCAGAAGCCAAAATACTCCTAGAGGAAAATGTTGATGGTATGCTTATCGACATTGCTCTGCGCAATGGTTTTTTTGGATCCGACTCCAAAGACAATGACAGTAAAAGCAAAAATAAACAATGAGATTGCATCAAACTAAACAACTTCTGCACAGAGAAGAAAACCATCAACAAATTAAAAGGCAACCCACTGAATGGGAGAAATATTTGCAAATCCTTTATCTAAAATATACAAAGAACTCCTCCAGCTCAACTACAACAATGACAACAACAAAACAATCCAATTTTAAAATGGGCAAAGAATTTGAAGAGACATTTTTTCCAAAGAAGTTATATAGACGGCTAACAGGCACAATGTAAAGATGCTCATCAGTCATCATCAGGGAAATGCAAATTAAAGCCTCACATCTGTCAGAATGGCTAAAATCAAAAACACAAGAAACAACAAGTGTTGGTGAGGATGAGGAGAAAAAGGAACCCTTGTGTGCTGTTGGTGGGAATGCAAACTGGTGCAGCCACTGTGGAAAACAGTATAGAGCTTCCTCAAAAAAATTAAAAATAAAACTCCCATATGATCCAGCAAATCCACTTCTGGGTATTTAGCTAAGGAAAATGAAATCACTAATTCAAAAATATATATGCACCACTATATTCATCACAGCATTATTTACAATAGCCAAGATATGGAAGCAAATTAATTGTCCATCGATGGATGAAAAGATAAAGAAGATGTGGTATATATACAATGGAATACTATTCGGTCATAAAAATATAATGAAATCTTGCCATTTGTGACAACATGGGTGGACCATGAGGGTATTACGCCAAGTAAAATAAGTCAGACTGAGAAAGGCAATCATATGGTAATATGATTTCACTTATATATGGAATTTCAAAAAACAAAACAAATGAACCAATAAAACAGAACAAAACAAAACTCACAGATACAGAGAATAGATGCTGTCAGAGGGAGTCAGGTACAGGGTGGGTGAAAGGGATCAAGAGGTACAAACCTCCAGTTGTAAGATAAATGTCATGAGGATGTCATGTACATCATGGCGACTCTAGTCAATAATACTGTATTGTGTATCTGAGAGTTGCTGAGAGAGGAAATCTTAAAAGTTCACATCACACACACAATTTTTGTAACTTTGTATGGTGACAGATGGTAAGTAGACTTATTGTGGTGGTTATTTCAGTGTATCCAAATAACAAATCAATACGTTGTATACCTGAAACTAATATGATGTTGGATGTCAATCATACTTCAAGGAAGAAAAACAACAACAACTGAATTTTGAACACTTATGTTAACTAATGACACAGCAATATTTCAGAACTGTTAGAACTTTAGATTTTATATATTTCTAAAGTTGGTAAAATTAGAGATGCCATGGATATTTAAGCCTGTCCTTTCAAATTATTTCCTAGGCCATCCTCTGTGCTACTATGTAATTTGTAATACATATTTTTACCTAGTTAGTCTTGAAGATTCACCTTTTATTTTGGAGCACAAGTCATTATATGTAATTAAATAGACATAACATATATATTTGTAGATAATACTTTATCCATAATACATAACATATAGAACATAATGCTATATATAATATATAATGTTTATATAACATAATATTTTGTTATGATATGGAATACAAAATCAAAATGTAGCACATGTTCCCAAATATACACTCAAACCAGAGGTATTGGTAAAACTTGATAAAAAATGAGAAAGTGAAAATAAACTCATCAAAAATTCTTGTAAGACATCTTCTAAACTTTCTTTTAATTATTTTCCTAATAAAGTAAATATATAAGGAAACATTTCTAGTATAAATCAAAGTTTCAAACCTATATTAACTTTACTGTTTTTAATTTCTCCAAGTAAAAGTCATGATTGTATGGCTTGACATGGGTTTGTCACAGAAATAGAAACCTGAAATCCAAAAAGTCGTGAATATAGTTCAGGGCATTTGGTTAGCATGTATGAAGTATCTGTGTTGTCAAATACGGATTAGAAAGTTTTGAAAGAGTTAATATCTCAAGGATGACAAATTCCTCCCAAAGTAGAATTAAATTGCTTTTTATTTTTTTACTTTTTTTATTTTTTATTTTTAAAGATTTTATTTATTTATTTGACAGAGAGAGATACAGGGAGAGAGGGAACACAAGCAGGGGGAGCAGGAGAAGGAGAAGCAGACTTCCCGCTGGGCAGGGAGCCCAATGCGGGGCTCGATCCTAGGACCCTGGGACCATGACCTGAGCCGAAGGCAGACGCTTAATGACTGAGCCACCCAGGCTCCCCTAAATTACTTTTTAAAAATGAGTCAGCAGTTCCTTAATTCCCTATCTTGTTATTTTGATTAATAAAAAAGAACAGCATAAAATAGCGTGAGAAATGCATACACAAAATTACCAGATCGTTTAGAAGAGATTAGGTGGGCATTCTGTCAGTGTAATCTGATCGAGGCCATGGAGAGTTTTTCTACAAATGCACAAATATGCATATATTTATAAGCTATGTTCTCACACCAGCTTACATTCATACTCATAAATGATTTAAATTATTTTCACTGAGAAATGTGCCTTAAAGACCTATATGGCTTGAATATGGACTATTTGTAACATCTCATCAAAGTATATATTTATGTTTAAAACAATCTACTACTTAAAATGAGTAATTTACGTACCCCATGATTTAGATTCATGAATTCATGTATCTATGCATTCAATCATAGGAGTGCTTGATAATGAAACTGCATTTAAAAAAATTCAACAAGGTTCAATGCTTAAATGCATTGGTGGATATTTGCCACGTACTTAGATTTTCAAAGGGACTAATGATTATTTTAAATACATACACATGTGGGGTCTTGCCAAATTGCACATAAACAAGGTAACAAACTGAATCTTAGAAATAACCTACCTACGAGGGGCGCCTGGGTAGGGCTCAGTCAGTTGAGCATCTGACTCTTGGTTTCCACTCAGGTCATGATCTCGGTCTTTACCGGCTCAGGGTCATGAGATGGAGTCCTGGGTCAGGCCCTTTGCTTAGCTGGGAGTCGGCTTGAAGATTCTCCCCCTCTGCTCCTCCCCTCATTTGCCTGTGTGCACTCTCTTTCTCTCAAATAAATAAATAAATCTTTCTAAAAAAATGAAGAATAATCCTATCTACGAAAACAAGTAACTTGAATCTTACTACATAATTATTCTCTCTATTGCCTTTCTTAGAGTATAAAACTAACAGCAAATTTTACTTCTCTGTGAGGGACACTCTACTTTGTCCTGACTAGAAATGGATCAACAGAGCAAGTCATTTCTCCTTTCTACTTAATCCTGCCCCAATCATTTCTGAGGAAGAATACCTTTTCCTTCAAAATACATTTGTAATGAAAGAATGCATTATTTTAGAAGGGATGAGCGTATGAAAAGGTAATTTGACTAGTTTTTGAATGAAAATGAGATCAGTGCTAGCTATCAGGGAAAACCATGTCTCTGTTTCTATTAACCTTTTAATGTAAACTGTTTACTTGTGGCAAACTTAGAAAACAGCACTGAAATTCTATGCAGTGAATTAGACTTGACCAATTTTTCTTCTGAGTGATGTTTCCTCTTGGAGAGGGCAAGTCAGCCAGAGTAATTCTGGTGAAAAGCAGCCTGAATGACACATGGTAACTAGACTAACATTTGTGCTTGGTTTCTACAGACAGGTGAGAAAATGAAAGCAAATTTAAAATTAATGCAATTTCATATAAAAAATGAAATTACGTAATCTCTCCTTAGGGATTGTTATAGGCATTAAAATATACTCACCTTTCACCCAGAAAAAAAAATGGGGATTTTTAAAAATGTCTTTGAATCAACCTATTAAAAGTAAATTAAAAGAATTTAAAAAATGCTCATAAATGTCATGGCTTACATTAATGATAATCTTTCACCTATAATATGTGAGGATAACAAGTTTGTATTCATACAAAGGTGTTAATTAATGAATGGCAAACCTTTGCCAATTATTGACACATTCTTCTCTAATCCTGTTATGTGAAAGATTCTAATGAAGTCATAGTTTATTACTAATGATACACTTTGGATTTTTTTTAACTGTGAGATAGGGATTAAAATAATTTATTTGGTTTCAGCTCCTTTTTAAATCACAGCAAGTAAGAAAGCTGCATATTGTCTGCCACACCGTAGGCTCCAGGGCAGGTCGTAACCTCTGCAGGCAAATTCAGGACCTGGCCCTTCACACCTGGGTGACTTCAGCTTTGAACCTGCACATCAGTCCGTTCCTCCCCTGGCAACAAAGCTGTTGGCCAATTATCTCTGAATAAGAATTGTATCGGATCTTAATTTTTAGTAACAAATTCTGATAGTTTGTGAAAAAACAAACCAAAACCAAAAAACAAAAAACAAAAAAAAAAAAACCCACAAAAAAAAACCCCACAAACGAAAACGAAAGAACAATCCTTCTGTCTTTCTCAGACTGTTTCTCTCTAGAGCCAAGGGATGACATAACCCATTCAACACGTACGATGAATGGAAACATTAGCACATTATTTATGTTCTCAGCCTCTGTGATGGTATCTCCTTCATCAAGAGGACTCACTCAACTGAGATTGGACACTGTCTTCCAGCCCCTGGCTCCACAAATCCAGGAAGGAAAAATTTTCGCAAAACTCTGAGAATATCTGTAAGTTGTTAGTTCTATCATAACTAGAATCAATCCTCTTTTTAGAAAGTAGGTTTATAATTGCAGTTCTGGAAAACATAATACATGTGTCTCCTTTCAAATAAAATCATAGACTTCTCGAGAGGTCAGGATGAATACAGTTCTGATGTATCCTTTGGGGACAGCGTGTTCATGTTTCCTAAGATTTGAGCATTGTCTTGAGCGTTTTCAGAACAGAGCCACTTAAAGAACAACAAAACCCACCATAGACTTAGTTATTGTTCACATGGTTTCCCAGTCCGTGGGGTGGGCTGGCTTGAAGTTTGTAGATAATTGTTCTGTAAGTCGACTCTGTGACAAGTTTGAGAAAGGATAACATTGCTAATACTTGTGTCTGCGTCCTAAGTAATTTGAGTTCCCACGCAGGCGAAAGCCTTTTTCTGTCAATATTTGGAAGTCTCGCTTCTCCTGATCTCCTTTCCTGTGGTGCCCTTCTCCTCACAGTCTGTCCTACAACACAGTGACATTCTGCCAGCCCCTTTGCTTCTGCACCATTCCAGAAGCTCTCTAGAAGGGTGCAGGAATGATTGGCAAAGATGCTGACACTCTCCCGTCCCTACCCTCTTCCTTACTCCTTGTTTTTATGCCCACTTGGGGGAAAAGCAGTAGGTGTGAGAGATCCAGTTCCAGAGGATAAGTTGGAGGCTGGATGCAGGAGCTGGACCTCACTATTGCCTCGAGTAAGCTTGCCACCAAAAGTGAGCATCACGACGGAGGCTGGGGCACATCTAGAAATGAAAGCTGTGCCTTAAGGAGCCCTCGGTGAAGAGGAACTGTCACTGGTTTTTCTGACAGAGGCTCTGTTCTGTGGCAAAAGGACACCTGCTCTGAGTCCGTACTATTGCAGAGGTTGCAGGGGGAGGAGGGAGCTGCTCTCTTGCTCCTGGCTGATGGCATATGTTACCTATGTCCCAGTGATGGGCATGACCAAAATAGACAGAGGGGTGGCAAGGAGAAGCCCGCTCACTCCCCTGTCACCTCCATCCAGACTGTTCGTCTATCATTTCGACCCAGAAGCACATTCGCATGATCCCACACCCAGGTTGTATCCCGTGCTTTGAGGGTGACCTACACCCACAGCTCAGTGTCCAGCCCATTGCCTGGTGCATGGGGCCAGCCACACTTTGTCCAGCTGGCTGCCGGCACAGGACTGTCTCTCATTGCCACTTACTAGTAGGCCCAGCAGCCGAGCCCCACGGTGTTGCCTGTTGAACCAACGAGAAAACAGCTTTGGTAGCTTGCCAGAGGCCAGACAGATGGCAGAAGCCGAATGGAGAAGGGAAGCCAGGTCTATGAGGCACTGCTCTAATCCTGGGCACCACCGCTCCCAGTAAATACATGTTGCCTGGAAGAATTCTTACACTTAAACTTGAACTTCATCATTTAGTAAGTGGTGCCACACATCGTTTCTCAAACGGCCCTCCAAACCCCCTTTGAAGTAAATATGAACTTTGCTTCATCGTAGAGTTGGTAAGACTAAGACTGGTAGATGTGGCTTGTCGTGCTGGAGCCCCAGTGAAACAGGGGGCCGCTTCCGATGAAAGTCAGAGTCTTCATCACTTAGAAGTGCCTCTTCTGTAGCTCTCCGTGTCCTTGGCCCGACCGCCCAGGCCCCCAAAATGCTGATCCTTAACTTTGCTCTTCCCAGAGGGTGGAGTCGGAGGAAGGCATTTTCAGTGCCTTTTATGGTGCGGCTGGGCAATTTACACAGCCGATGCCTTTGGTTCCAGAAAGGTGCATCATTCATTCACCCATCAGGAAATATTTATGAACCCCAAGCTACATGCCAGACGCTGCACCAGACAGTGGCCTGCGACGCAGGGGAAACCAGTAAGCCCATAAGAGACTCCATTGCCTATCCCCTTTTCTCAAAATGGAATAGTAAACTAAGTCTTTCTAAAGGCTTACTTTCCACTTTTATGACACATTGCCAAGCAAATCTTTCAGGCTCTATCCCGTCTGGGCTCCACCTCCTTTACCTCCTCACCCGTGTAGAATACCTCCGACCCTGAAGATCTGGGCAGCTGGGTGGAGGTGACCTCAACCAAGGGCGGGGATATGATGGTCCGCAGGAGCGGCCGTGGAGCTCCGCGCTCTGAGCTGGATCTGCTACTTGGAGCCCCAGCATGTTGGGCATGTTCTCGAGGATGTTTTCTGAGCTATGACACAAGAGTGTCCTGAAAGAGTTTATTTAAAGGTGACACGAGATAATCCTTCGAAAAGATTTAGCACAGAGTTAGGCACCAGGGAGCACCTAGGAAATGCTAGTATTGCTCTTTCCCGTGGTTTCAAGGTAAAATGCAGTAATGCATGTAAATAAAAAAATCAATACAATATTAGTGGCATTATCAAGCTGTAGACCAAATAAACCATTAAGATACGAGAATGTTAAAATTTCTGAAAAAAATATCAGGATCTAATAATCAAAATTCTTGTAGCACTTGCTTTGTTAAAAATTGAATACCTGTCGTAGTTTCACAAAACGGGGTGACTATGTTTCAAGGATGCTTTTTTGCGTGCTGCTGCTGTCTTATTTACTTAAGGAGAGATTAAGTAAGTGTGAAAGTGGACCAACAAGAAGCTCTATTATTTTTGTAATACTCATTTTTAAAACCTCATGTAGGTTCTTTGCTCTGGGACCAAAGCAAAAAAGGTCTGCTATTCTAGAAACCTAAAAATGGTACATCACCGTAAAAGAGAACAGTTGCTTCTTTCAGAATTACACCACTAGATGACAAGTAGAAAAAGCACTATATATGTATATATTTTTATAATTTCTTGATGCCTGAATGAGTTC
The DNA here is from genome assembly GCF_964656455.1 of Halichoerus grypus. Taxonomy (NCBI): domain Eukaryota; kingdom Metazoa; phylum Chordata; class Mammalia; order Carnivora; family Phocidae; genus Halichoerus; species Halichoerus grypus. The sequence continues at coordinate 85,836,529 of NC_135721.1, read as the reverse complement.
TTGGCATGACAGTAGCATCTGATCATTTAATATGTAATTTAAAGGTTTCCATCATTTTCTTTTCTCAATGACCTCTTTACTTTGAAAAATGTGAACACAATCTGATCTGAAGAAGACACTTTAACATACAAGTTAACCTGCTTTCCCATGTTCACTCAGAGGATGTTATGGGATTCTGGTGACGAGGCTAGGAAACAAGAGATGGGTCCTGTGTTCTGCAGACTGAAGCCTATGAGCAGACAGGTGAGCACTCCCTCCATCGTACTTATTTCTGTCATGCTGTTTTGGGACACACATTTGGAGTTTTTTTTCTAAGTGGGTGCATATTTTTATGCATATCTCATCAGTGGGATTTCACAAGTTGAAAGAAAATATTAAAAACATTTTAAAAAAGAAATCCCATGACAGTGGAGACATCATATTTTGAATATTCTTTGCATCTAATCCAAAAATATATCTTTCTTGGGATGCTCTCTGTTTGACTTTGCTGAAGTCAGGGGTATTTTGGGGAGATGAAAGAAGAAAACCCAATTGAAACACCACCTTTCAATATCGTAGTGAACGGCAAGAAAAAGAACAATTCTCTAATAAGTTTTTAGAGATATTTGGTAATCACGAAATAATAAAATTGTGTCCATTTTGATTTTTGAAATCAGTTTTTGTTTTCTAGATCTTTTCTACAGAATATAATTCATTAGTAAAATAAGACCCTCAGTACTTTTTAGAAAAATTATTTCAATAGCAAGTTTGTTTGACTTTTTTGTTTGTTGATATCTTAAGTTGACTCTGACTCACGGAACTAATTAATTTGGTGTCTCAGAAACACGACCGTGGATTATTAGCTAGATATTTAAACAAGTGTTTTAATGTTCTCATCGTTTTGTTCTTATGCTTTGCCTCAAACTGATCATAGTATGCAATTGTTTTAAAGAAAAAAAAAATTTAAATGCAATGCTGGAGATTAAATCTCATCCTTCATTTATAGATTTCTAGAATAGAGTTTACTGTTAGAAACCAATTGTGTTAGTTTATAGAAGTTTTCTCTTCATTACTTCATTCCTTGGCTAAGCTTTAACTTTTAATATTTAATCATTTAAAATGTAACTCTTAAGTGACAACTGATGAAAATATTTAACACTGTGTATCAATTTCTGAATTCCTCCAGCAGATAGCAACGACTAGCTTACACTGAAGATTTCTCTCTACCTCTAAGAGAATATATGTTCAGTCGCCGCACCATGTGAAATACTACAATTGGAACCTATTCTACATTCAAATAAATAAATTATTAATACTCTGCTGCTGTTAAACAAGCATCACATTTGCGGCATTGAAATTCTGATTTGTCAAGTATTGGGGGATGTAACTATATTAAACAATGTGTCTATGCGAGGGGGAAAATATTCTTTAGGAGGGGGATCTTAATCAGTTTCACGCTGAGCAAAAGAAAATTGTAAACTATGCATTAAAAGAAGATTTACTGAAAGTTATTTTTGCTAGATCCACTGCATTCTAATTCACGGCTACCCTTTTGCTTTCAATGATAATATACGTAATCTTCCAGCCACATTCATGAGCAAAGTTTGATGTGGATTTACACTTGTGGAGCTACATTACAATGGGTAGATTTAAGGTATTATAAAATGAGTTTTTGGATTTGTTACAGAGGTACGGAGCCCCTCAGATACAGGCAGATAGGTTTTCCAACATATGGCAACCACCTTATTATAAAACAAAACAGTGTTAAATCAAAGTACCTGATTATGATTCGCGAGCGCCATGCAGCTCCGATAGCCAGGCTTATATTTAATACCTCAGAAACAATATCATTTATTTTTCTGTCTTCTCTTATCCCTAAGTTATTGGGTTTGTAGGCCTTGAAACCTTAAGCAAAAGGATAAAATACAAATTATAGAAAACATTGGAGTATGGAGAAATCAAATTACATTTTCCACAATCCTGAAAAAGATGGTTCACATTCCTCTTGTGCAGTCTGGGCGAATCCCCATTACCAGAGAGCTTTCGAGGGGATAATTAGTAGTCTTTGGGGTACACGGAGAGCATTCATATTGCGCTAGGAATAGTCAACTGCACTAAAGGGTTAATTTCTGAATTTGAAACAATAATTATCCAAGTTAAAAAAAATTATTGTGAGGATTCAAATAATCAAAAAAATTATCAGGCATTATTTACAAGCAATGTGTATCAGGAGAGGTCTAGAGAGGGTATAATTTATTTCAGAATAGTAGATGGGTTCTCCCTGTTTTCAGTTCTCTTTTAACTTGCAAATTCACTATGAAATTGTGGAGTTTGGGAAGTTGTTCAGGATCTGAACATAAAGAAAAATATAATCACCATCAACAGTAGAAAGCAAATTCCTTTGCAACATCCGTTTCTAATAAGTAAGACCTTGTGGAAACTGCAGGGAATGACAAAAACCTGGTAGTGGGTAGATACATTCAGTTGAGTGTAATAACTAGTTAATTTATAACCAATCAGAGTTAAAGTTCCATGGGCTTGTCTTGGGCTCTCTTATTAACAAGGCTTTAATTCCAGCACTGACAGACAAAAGCTTCGGACCCTAATGAACTGTCTGCTCCGTGCAGAAAGCTGGTGGTAATGTAGAATGTTAGTTACAATAATGATAATCTTTAGTATTTTTAGCTTGTCAGAACTTGCACAGCTAACAACAACCAGTCTTTTACTAAAACTCTACCTCATCAAACTAACTTAATTAGCAATTCAACTCCTTATTTTTGTTTTGGATTCCCCTCTGGCTACTAATTAAAGCTTAATCGAAACCGCTGAACTGAGGTTGTAAAGAATTCATTAATATTAAAATTAGCCCCAACAATTTTTTTGGGGCTGGTGCAATTTGTATTTGTTACTGTCAGGGGTTTGAAACTCAGTTGAATTGTTAAAAAAGCCATACCAGAAATTCTCAGTCTGCCATGCATATGAGCTGAGCACATATGACGAATGCCAATAGTTCTACAAACAGATCATTTCTGACCATACAAACTCAGTCTACTCGGACCATTTAAAAATATATTTAGCCAAAATATAACTTAGGATATTTTTTCTGAGGTCATTCACATGGCTTTATCCTCCTAAGTGGTTTCATATTTTGGATAAAAGAAAGGAGAAAGGGCTCTGGAAAAAATTTCAAGGATTGATTTTTATGTATTATCTTGACAAGATTAATATGTTTGAAAAACGAACAGATTTAGCTCTTCACTTTGATTTTTCCACTTTTTGTAACATCAAAGATTACTCAAACAGCGGTACTGGTCATTCTGAAAAGTAAAATCAAATGAGCACCAAACCCAACTGCTACATATAGGACACTTAAAAAAAAACCAAAAAACTGAAATCTGATCTTTTATCAAGAATGTTTGAAAAGGAAATGTAATACATTTTTTTCTCTAATAAAATGATTATGTCGGTGTATGCCTTCAGTTCTTTTTCATATTTCTTTTGATGGTTTAAGTAGTTAGGTGTTTTTTTTTTTTTTTTTTTAGCTCACATTAAAAAAAGTCACTTATTCAATATTTGGATATTTGTAAATATTCTCAGTTTCAATGAAACTACATTTTGTTTTCCAATTTGTGACATGTAAATGCAAATTGGAAGTGCTTCTCTTCTTGGTGAACAGGAAATGATTTTCATAAATCAAATCCTCTTTTCATTTTAATTTTTGATATTTTAATAATTTTGTGAGAAACATGTATATTTATTTTACCCTTTAGGAAAATTCCAAGTGTGTAGGAAACAAACCTGTTGGCAGTAAAATATACAGCAACTAATACTATTTAGCATATCTTATTAAACCTGAACGTTAAAATACCTTTCTAAAATGAAAAACTTTATCAAAATATACATGAAAATTATACTTACATCTAGGTTTCATTTAGATAACATTTGTGACAAAATAATCATGTGCACATTTAAAAATAAATATATGTCCATTTTAAGCCCCCTGGATTAAATCAACAATGGCATACAAGGCACACAATTTTAAATCTCGGTGACAATTTCCATGAAGTTATTCAAATACATTTTGACTTCTGACAAGAGGATGTAATTTATAAAACAGAACGTGCCTATCGGTGGAAACTAAATTAGCATAATGAGGATACTTTCATTTCTGCAAGCGCAGTTTTTGACATCCCAGTGTGGAGCTCTTAGAAGAAACCGGTAAAAAAAAAAGGTCAATATGCATAAGTAGAAAATTATGAAAAAAAAATACTTGGAAACTTTATCTGATTCGAGTAAACACAAAAATATTTTCAAAAAAAATCATGCTTCCTCATACTGATAAAAAAATATTTCTTAAATGCAGAAAAGTCGAATACAGCCTTCAGCTGCTGTCATCCCCGTAAAGTAAGGGAGGTGTTTTGAGGTTATCATTGCATGACAAGAAACATTGTTTGACATTACTGTTATGCGATTTTTTTTATCAGTGTTTTGAGTTAATTTCCTATTGTGTTTCATATAAATACACTGCAAGCATAAGTATAACCTTTTAAAAATTGTTTTCCAAATTTCTGTTTAGAGTGGAATGAGGGGGGTTGTTAGCTGAGTGATTTGGGTGATTGGAGAAACATACAGCAAATCGTTAAGGGAAAATGGATGTTTTTTTACTTTCAGCAATATCAAACTGTATTAACCAGCAGAAATGCTACTTAAACCATTAGGTTCAAACCTGACTTGAGAAAGAATGAAAGAAGCCACAAGTTCTCTGTACAGTATTCGAAAAAAAAGATGGAGCAGTTAAGCAAGTAAAATCAGCAACTGTATTTGTAGCTTAAGTTACAAATATCATTTGCTTCAAACTTGGAACACAGGAAAATAATGATATTTTCCCAAACACATCTCTAAAATATTACTGATATTTTTTGGATGCATGTGAGTTTGTCGGCCTTAGGTAAGCTATGAAATCACTGACATCTATATAGTCATACGAATGCTTTCATCATTTTATACCGAACCAGATTGGCAAATGCTACTTCGCAACGCAAATAGCTACAAAGGGAAACTTCCTGAAATTTTCTCCTAAAAGGCTACAGAGGAATGTGTATTTACCCAAGGAATTAATGTATTATATTTCAGAAATACGGTGACGTCACTTTGTCAGGAATGGGACAATTAAATATGAACGTGGTATAAAAATGATATGATTCCAAAGTAGAATATTGGCGATGGCTAAGAGATTATGCTATTTTAACTTTATTGTTTTAACTAGACTTTTATCTATAGCTTTTTTAGTGAGTCAACATTCCTTTTATTTATTTTTGATCTTAAGTGAAAGCGAGGGCATTCCTCCTGCACGATTAAGCACATCATTATTAGAATTATACAAAACCTGTATGTTACACTTGGATCCCAAGTTAATATTTCAATTTTTTCCACTATATCATCCTTGTTTGTCAGTACTTGATACTTTTTTTAATATATAGGTTGGAACCACTATTACATTTTCAATATTACAAAGATACAGTATATAAATATATCATTTTTGTTTTAAATGTAGCATTGATCTTAACTAGCATTGAGTCTTGTTACAGTGTTTTAGGATATCATAGAATAATAATCAGCAAAGGAAGCTATACCTAGCATTGATATAAAGATTCATTTTCTTCTCTTCTGTTATTCCTCCTTTTACTATATATGCTTAATCCAAAAAGTGGTATTATTCCTCAAATATTAGTAACAAAAGAAAGAGATGCCATAATTAATTTATATAGATATGTGGTACAAATACCACTTAATATTTATTTCTATAAATGGAATTGATGGTAAAGGGAATTCTGTCATTGTGAAAAATCAAATTCTATGAAATTAATAAAATGCTATATGTAAAATAATGACTTTTCATAAGTAATATATAAAATGGTTTTCTGAACACTTCACCGTGATTTTGCAGTAAAGTAATACCCCGAGAAGAAAAACTTGGTTTGTGTATATCAAGTACCACTGTCCTTTTTGTATCCTATTTTTCCTATGTGAGGACAGACGGGAAGAATGGGGGGGGGGGGAAGAATAGGCTGGGGTGGGGTAAGGGAGGACAGAAGGACATCTGGGAGACACAAAGGACTTGAACTGGCCTCAGGGTCTGCCATCAAATGCTGCATGGTGACTCAGCACTTACCACTTGAATGAGTTCACTGGAGCTTATCTTTACTGTTGTCCCCTGGGTCAGACCTGTGATGTGACTACTTTACAAGACATTTTTTAGAAAGACTCCTTTCACTATGTCCTACCAATTACAGTGTTGGAAAGTTAGCAACAGAAGGCATTATGGAAGGGGGAGAGTGGAATGGTGGTTGCCAAAGCCTCAGGGAGGGAGAGTAGGGAGTTAGGGCTTAATGGGTAGAGTTTCAATTTTGCAAAATGAAAAGAATTCTGGAGAGGGATGGTAGCGATGGCTGTCCAGCCATGTGAATGGGCTTAATGTCCCTGAGCTGTGCACTTCAAAATGGTTAAGACAATAAATTTTATGTTCCGTAGATTTTGCCACCATTAAAAAATAAATATAACAAGAAGAGAGCTTTATTGGAAAGCGATGTAACTTACATATTGTGAGCAGGAAATGAATGAGCAATAAAATTTCCAACAGCTGCAGCCGGAGGAGGATCCTCTGTGTGTGTTTTAGGAACAGGATCGGGGTCTCTGCCCTGGGAGATCAGGACCTGGAGTCTGCAGTCCCAGAGAAGCCCTGTTGCCGACCAGGACAAGGAGCAGGGTGGCGTGGGGACAGCGTCCAGGGTGGAGAAGTGCCACCTCGGTTAACTGACAGTGGGCCGTTCACGGATAAGGTTTTAAAGTAATAGCCAGGATTGCTCAGATCTGAAAAACCAGTTAAAAATCAAGGCTCTTAGCTCTAACAGGAATGAGTTAACGAAGAAAGTTTACGTTTTGAAATGTGAGCCAAGGCTCTCAGTGAGAACGAAAATTGTCTTTAAAAGCTTCTCCTTTTAAGGGAAGATCATTATTTCAATATGGAACGCAGAGAATAGGACAGTAGGCCAGTGGGCCTCTGGGCGGGAAGGAAACAGACAACAAATAAGACAACAGGATAGTTAGTCAGGTATAGGTTTAACCTGCAACTGTGTCACCATTCTGACAACTGCAGGATTGCATTGGATGAAACCTGTGGTTTATATGATAAAATGCTTGCTGAAGTTACCTAGTTAGTAAATTGCATATCATCCTTATTTCCATACTGTAATTTAAACTGTTGTTTAAAATTGGATTATGGAGTTCTGCAAAGCCTGAATAAAGATCCACCTCAGAGTCATTAATAATAAGGATCTAAACATTATCAGATCAAAATAACATACCCTAGGTGGGCAAAATGTGCCCCTTTCTGATGAGTTTAATAGGACTTAGTCCTTTCTTGACTTTATGCACGTTACAGAAACATGTGAGAAAATCCAATGATTTGTTGTCAAAGATTAGGAGTAAATGAATTATAGCCAGAATGCCTAACAATTAGGAGTTAACGTACCTGTATAATTAAGATCAATTCTACAATTTTTCAAATGATTTGCAATGGCTCTGTAACCGAACATTGCAACATATGTGTTTTTTTCCCTTGTAATTGTAAAACACACACAAAAGTGTTAAAGCTTAGCCCCACAGCCCCCCACACTCTTTACTCATGGATTTACAACTGTCCAGATCATTCATTGGTCTATCAGCTGAAGGATTACAAATAACAGTCCTTGTAACTGGAATACTTACTTCATTTTGGGTTTAAAATTCATTCTTCAAGTGAACCTTCAAAGCCTTGTTTTATTACAGTCTACTATTTCTTTCCTATTTCTTTTAGTTGTGCATTTAAATACATACTCTTCACTTATTTTTTAAAAGATTTTGTCTTTACGTCATCTCCACAACCAATGTGGGGCTCAAACTCACAACCCCAAGATCAAGAGTCCTGTGGTCTACTGACTGAGCCAGCCAGGGGTCCCATACTCTCTGCTTTTAAAAAGCAAAAACTTTTGAGTGATTTTTGACACACATTGCATTTTGATGTGTACCAAAAAAAAATTTCCTTTATGGAAATCTGTGAAATATTTAAATTAAGTTTATTAATCCCTTCCCTAAAACGTAAAACATTATAATAACATCACAAAGATAATGATATTTTTCTCCTTGGACTTCAAGAAGATATGAATTTCAAGCTCAGCTTAATAAGAAGTGTACAGGTATGCACAGATTACATTAAATTAACAAAATTATTTTAGTGATTTTGCTGTTTCTTTCTTATCTTTAAATTGACAACGAATGAGCATCTTCCTTTTCTCTGGATCACATATAATTATGGATAAAAATTCTGAAGAGTTTAACAAAACCTTCAAGGTTTGTTCAATAACTCCTTAAATTTTAAATAAATAATTTCAAATAATTTTTTATTAAAAATAAAAAAAAATTATCTTTAAATATATAAAGAAATATATGACCAGTCACATCATTTTCCCATTAAGCTTCGTTTGCAATGTTCAAAGCAGATCAACCACATTTCGGTAAAGATTAATGATTTAAAATCTTGATCATAATGGTGCCCATTGCAAAATGTCTCTATTTCTGTCAGAATTCATAAATAAAATTTATTGAAGAAGTCTTGAATTAATTTCACTGATTGGTTTATGTTTGATTCTTCAGCAACAGCTAATTATTCTCAGCATATTATTTGTTATGAAATGTAGCCAGCATCTCTTAGTCTTTTTACTTATGCTTTACTCATAGGACAAATGCTGGGGATTTCTCAGATGATATCAGATGATTTAAGCCTTCATTGTAAACCTGGCTTGTTAAATTGTTTTAGGGATATTCACAATGTTCTAATACAATAAACACAGACAAAAGAAAAACAACACTGACACAGCCCGAAGCAAAGGAAATTATTATCTAGCTATCCTTTCCCCTAGAAAACTCAAGAAGGATACACATAGAACTCAAACGATGGTGGGTCCAAAATATATTTTTAAATCCAATCACTCGAGGAAATCAGTTGAAAGCAGATGAACTTACTCTCAACCTGGCACACTATTTCAGCCCCACAATTATGACACCCTTCTGCTAATACCTCTTATGCAACCTCATTTGGAATGTTCTCCACAACTGTTATTAGGAACACTTATGTAGACAATTTTAACCCAAATCCAACTCCGTCTGCATCATCCAGGAATCCAATCATTTGAAGCATTTAGGTGAGGGGGCTTTTTCAGTGACAGATTTGACTTTACTAATGTGGGCTTTTAAATATCATAATGGCAAAAAAAATGAAAGAGGAAGGGGGAAGATAGATAGGGATAGGGATAGAGACTGAAATAGAGATGAGGGGTGGGGGGAGACAGATTGAGAGCTCCCCCTTAAGAAGAGCAGCTATTAGTCACTTTAAGTGTGGGTCCTGCGTGAATCAGTGGCTGAAGATGCAGTGGGAAGAATGGCAGGGGCACCAGGGTGAGAAACCATCTGCCCCATCAGGCACCGTGGCAGTACCCTGGAGTCCCATTGCCTTCTTTCCAGATCTTATTTCTCATCACAGTGCTTCCTGAGAAAGCTCCGTTTAAGCTCTTTCAAAAATGGAGAGTTACCAGGAGTCGCAAGGTAGCTCAGGAGGTCAAGATCCCCACGAGAAAGAAGGAAAAGGGCAAAATGGACCTTGGTTTACAAGCTTTTAGGATACAATTAATTATGTGTCAGTCACTTCAACATCACTATCACCAAAACGTTTCTTGGTGGCTACAGTTGTATGATCAGGAAAGCGTGTGGCAGAGAGTGTTGAAGAAGAGTTAAATGGTACGTATGGGAGAGGGAATGAGAGAAGAAGAGAACAGTGAACTTTTGCAACCCCCGTTAATATTCATCTCACAGATGGGCACAGCATGTGCCGACCGGCACACCTGGGCTGGAGAGCAGGCTGCCTGGATTTCTTGGGGACCCTAATATAATTATAAACAGACAAGTGGAGAGATGCAGTAGGTCAGCCAGCAGGGCAAAGGGGGAGAGGAAAGTGCCAAATTCTCAAAGTTTCCCAGGGAATAATAATATCCACAACTTTCCTAGCACCTTTCATCTGAAAAAGAACCAGAAACAGATCTGTCATCAAGGAAACAAGGTGTTAGCCAGACTCCATACTCACTCATTGCTCTGATTTACATTTACCCACATCACTTATCTTTTCTTGAGCAGATAAGAGAAGTCTCTTATCATTCCCCAGAAGTCCTTGTCATTCCATGTGGGGTCGCGCAGGGAGGCAGATGGAAAAGATATGAAATCGTTGGATATTGGATTTTCCTTAAGAGTGGTATTTCAGTGGAACTTCAGTTTGCCCACAGGGTAAGACGTCCCTGTTTTTATCCCTCATTCACTCCCTAGTGGAGACTGTCCACCAGTCAGGCCCGATGTGCTGCTCAGACTCCCAGTGTGAGGATCAGGGTCCCAATTCTGGAGTCTTATCTACTTCAGGATGTCTTTATCCACCTTTGCGTAACCTTACCGTGTTGCCCTTTTTCTGCCCAGATCATAAGGATGCTGTCCTTTGAACATTTATCATAGGGAGGTTGCTTTCTACAGTGGTATTTCGTATTGCTAGTATCTCAATTTGTGTCTCTTTTTTCTATTTCTATAGGTTCTATCTTTCTCTCCAGTGTTTCTAACTTTCACATGGCTCTGCATTCTTTGTGGAACTTAGTTCCGTCTGGGAGTAAAAAGGATGAGTGTTTTAAGTTAATCTTTGAAGACAGACACAAAGGAATTGTGCTCACTCTAATTCACCTAGAATTAAATGCAAGTAAGTTTTTCCGTAAGTAGACGTAGGAGTGGACAATAACATATAAACAAATAAATAAAGATGGACAGGTAATATTGTATTTGGTTTTCTAGTTTTGACTTTGAAAGCCAAGCATGCGAGAAGGCCAGGATATCAGTTTGATTGCTTTGGGCTATGAGTTTTAGAAAACCCAACAAATGGTGGCTTTAAAAAATGTTCACTTATTATTTAGTTAGTGAGAGATCCTGGATCGGGAGTCCTAGCATTGCAAAAGCAGCTCACCAGCCTGAAGGCCCCAGATTCTTCCAGGGCATCTGCTGAGGCTACTTCCCCAGCCTTTTTCTTTCTTCTTCTTCTTCTTTTTTTTTTTTTTTCTGGAAGCTTCCTTCCTCATTATGAGAGGATGGAGGCCACAACTATAGGTATCACATCACATCCTTGTCCCAGAGGAGATAGGGGGAGGGTGCTGACCCTCAGGTACAAGATGTTTCTCAGCTCCTTTTATCAAAAATGGAAAAGCTTTCTCACAATTCCTCCAGCAGACAGTTCCCTCTGACCTTAGTGGCCAGACCTGGGCCATATGGCTCCTATCAAGCTGCTGTGAGGGTAATTTTCTGGCTTTTAGCCTCTCCGATGGGACCTAGGATGGAAGAGGGGCTTGAGAATGGCTATTGAGAAGCTAACCTGCCGTAACCGCTCCAGCTATCCTTCTCAGCAGGGGCATGCTTAGAGTCCTGTACATATTTGGAAATATGGTAATGACTTCTGTTAAGTAAGGATATTTATTTTATGGGGGGGGGGATAAAAACAGCAAGGCAGCAAGAACAACAAAAAGATGCGAAGAATTAGAAATGAAGCCTGATCTCTTAAAGTGAGAAGGAATTTTCTGTAAGCAGAAGGCATACACACACACACACACACACACACACACACACACACACACACACACAATATTCCCCCTCATCCATGGGGGATAAGTTCCAAGACCCCTAGTGGAAGCTTGAAACCCATGAATAGTATTGAAAATATACGTATACCATATTTTTCCTATACATACACAGCTACCTATGATAGAGTTTAATTTATGAATTAGGCATAATAAGAGATTAACCACAACTAATAATAAAGTAGAACAATTATAATAATGCATTGTAATAAAAGTTGTGTGAATGTGGACTCTCTCTCAAAAGATCTTATTGTGCTTTACTCGCCCTTCTTCTTGTGACAATGTGAGAGGGTAAAATGCCCAGGTGGTGATGAGATGCAGTGAGGTGAATGACGTGGGCTCTGTGACGTAGCCTAATACGTCAGAAGGAGCGTCATCTGCTTCTGGACCATGGTTGACAGCGGGTAACTGAAACCAGGGAAAATAAATCCCTGGATAAGGAAGGGGGAGACTACTGTAATCTAGTTAATAAACAGGCTCGTTTCTTAGTGAGATTTACTAACAGACCTTCCCCACAATTTGCATTTATTCTCAATAAATTAACATCTATTAGATCATTATAGATAATCTGGATAAGCATTTACCTCATACTCCAGGAAAAATTGGTCTGATTAGAAATAAAAGAGAGCAAAATCTAAGTTTGAATAAATGAATTCCTTTTTCACCTAACCTGTGGGGCGAAGAGTGGGTGGTTTCTTTCTTAGAGAAAGAAATCATCAAACAGTGGACAGGAAGTCCTATTGCACGGGATCGCTTACAGCAACCAGCAGCAGCAATCAGTGAGTCACCTGCCACAACCAAGAAGTGGCTGTGGCATGGCTTTTTACTCAACTAAACCATGTCACTCAGCACAGTGGGAGCCGGGAACACCCAGTACCAATAGGGACCCCCATTTGAGTAAGCTAATTCCTCTCATGGGATTTCCTCCTGCAATTCAATCAGTATTTGAGTTTAGTTTCAAAAGCTTGAACCTGGGGACTTAGAATTCCAGTTCTGAGACCATATGGGGCATTTCAAGGTAAGACTCACTTTCACAGAGTCTTCTGGAGAATGTGAGTGTGAGTGACGAATGCTTGCTAGCCCTTCAGACCTAAGCTTTCTCTTTTCTTCTGTCCCGGGTGCTGCCAGCTCACTTAATCATTGGTAAGTTCAGATTCATTTCTCCACTTACAGAAGTTAAGCGCTCATGTTTTTTTCCTTCACGGTGGATGAGTGGAAGAGCTATTTTCATCCCCAATCGCTGTTTTTAATTTTTTTTCTCTCACATCACTAACCCAGAGTATACCCATCCTTCCTGACACACTTAATTCTCTGTGCTTCTGAAATGACCCAGAACTAGCAATGATTCATCACCTGGTTGTCCTAGTTTCCGGTGCCATCATAATAATACCCACCATTGATCCTTGCAGAAATTCAAATGGCTGGTTCTTAGTGTTACTAAACCCATTTAACAGGTGGGGGAATTGGAGCACAGTGCGGGGGGAGTCAACTCCCTCAAATGGCAGACCTAGGATTCGCACACATGCCCGGAGCCCTGACTCTCAACCACGTTCTCTGTGACCCCAAGGTAGGGTCAAATATAGAAGGAGCCTCCAGGAATGGAGGACCACCTTCACTCCACCAGGACACACTCCCTGCCTCTGCACCTGTGGCTCTCCCAGACCTTCCTTCTGTGCCACTCACCTGCATCTCTCCTGGCCATCTGTGTGGTGAGCAAGCTGATGTCGTTGGGAAAGTCCTGGCCAGGACCTGTCACCAGGAGCTCAGCTTCAGCCGCTCCTGGAGTCCCTTGGGAGAGACCCTTCTATCTCTGCACTGTTTCCTCATCTCTACCTGAGAGGTTAAAGCACAAACACCAATAGCAGCGTCCCACACCTGCCTCCTCCTAGCACAGGCAGGTTGAAATGCCCCTTCTTCAGGGAGGTGAACAGAAACCAAATGGAGTTTCTTTCCTTCTAGATTTCCTTGGGTTTTAATTTGAAGAAAAAGAGAGAGAACTGCAGGGGACCAAGCCATCTTTCCAGGGATTCATCAGCAGCCCTCGCCTCCTGCGGCTGTTCTGATTAATGGCTGCACCTCCCGCCGAGTCCCTGTAATAGGTGTCAGGAAGGTGTTTACTCAAAGTTTTACACCCAATTGTCGTGAAGGTCAAAACAATAGGGCGTCTCCCATACAGGTTAAACATCTTTTTATGAGTACATACTCTATTAGAGAAGACTCTGTGTTTTCAGGCGGCTAAACTCAGTGGGTTCTTCCTTCCAGGCTGACTCAGCAGGTCCCTGGTGGGGATCGGGGGCCCCAGCACATCAGCAACATTGACCCTGAACTGGCCCTTGGGCCTTGGGAAGTTAACCAGTGAGCTACCCGCAATCTCTCCAGCTTTGGCTCATGTGTCCAATCTGCTTTAAAACTCGGAACCATTTTATATACCCAAACAAGTACTATCAAAATTCCCTTCCCAGGGAAGAGCCATTCATGCAAAACAGAGATGGCGTAATTCCTTCAAATTAAAATGTCTCCTTTTGTCACATTAAACAATGACCTTGGACCCACAAAGTCATTTTCCTCTCCCTTATTATCCTCCACCAATTTTCTCTCCCCAGCCTCTCCACCTCCTGCACAAACGGGCCCTAAGAAACAGAGAACAAAATGCCACAAATTGGAGATACCGTCTCCCATCTGCTGCCCACAGGTGTGTGTTGGGGGGCAGGGGGGATTTTTGACCTTCTTTCTGAGGAAGAGGAAGCCAAAGGTCTAAGTGAATTTCCTAAATGTCAGATGCTTTCAAAGTGCTGCCTTATGTTAGTTCACACCATGCCTGCAGCCGTCTTCAGCTCTGGTTCTTCCTGTTACCCATGGGGTGTTTTCTGCAGGGCCCACAGTGCAAGGCTGGACCACAGCCCAAGATCAGAAGAGCCCGCTGGAGTGCATGAAGAACCCTCCAAGAAGCAGGGACTCCTATAGCTTTCACTGGGTTGATTTTAATCTTTTCAAAACCTTCCTGGATCTAAAAGCATGTTTCTCTTTCAATGAGTACCCATGCTGCCCTCCACCTGTGTGAATGGCCACGTCTACTTCTCCAAGTAGGGAGGTGACCACAGTGCTTTTTTGAACCATTATAGCTACTGGATGTGACTTGAGATAATAACAAGGCACGTGTCCAGGAGGAAATGAATTCTGCAAGTACTTATTGAGATTTTATCATCTGTTGAAATCTTGGGGATTAAGAAAGATGGAAGATATGCAATGAAAAAGAAGGAGGAGGAGGCAGGACGGGAAATGGAGCTGTGGGGGGTGGTTAGACATTGACTAGTAGAGATAAGAGGGAAGGGAAGGACCCCGGCAGGGTGATAAGCCCTTCACCTGCATATAACCCTAGGACCATGACCTAGCTTCTATCACCTTCCTCATATATGGATGGGGACACTAGCATCTAGAGAGGTATAGTGCTTGCTGTGAGCCATGCTGGCCATGGTTTACTGTCTTGTGCATAGCTAGACCTGTTTTGCTGGATGACTCTAGACTCAGCTTGTGAAATGACATTGCCAGGCATAGGATGGGATCAGGCAAGAAGTTAAGAGTTGTAAACAAAAGAGCACGATATCTAGTATTGGAGATAAATCTTTCTAATGGTACGTGAGCTGAACGTGGGTATCAGGCCAGGCCTGGTGAGTGAGTGGGGAGGTGGATGGCAGGCCATGATGTAAGTCCTACAGAGGAAGAATTTGTGAAACTCAGTCAAGAGACTGAATATACAAATGGACAATGGCCAGACCACATACAGAAATAGAACTCTGACTCATCATCTACAACAACCAGTCCAGGAAAACAACCATGATCTCTAGTAACGTTTCAAAAAGCAAAACGATGACCCCAATGATCATCAACCTAAAATGGCCAGGACTTGATTGATAATTGACAACTTTTCTAATTTTAGTCCCCATTTCCAACTTGGGACCAGCAAGGGAAAGCCAAATGTGAACCCCTAAGCAATCACATAGGACACCCCACGACTAGCTAGCTTGCTTCAAGAGGCCCCACTCCAACAGCCTTCGATCAGGACATACAGAAAACACCTGGAGCCTTCTCTTTTTCCCACCATAAATCTCTCCCCGTCCTCTGCCTGCCTTTGAGTCCCTGCCAAAATGCCAGCAATGGTGACTGGCTCCCTTGCTAGACCCAGCTCTGCTAAATAGCCTTTGCTGGTTCTCATTTGATTGGTCTTTGTTTATGTCCACATTGTAAGTGGTCATAAGATGTTGGGACAAAAGGAGGGGGCGTTGGAGGGGGAGGGTGAAGCTGAAGTTGCTGAGGCCAAGTGGTTGCTGAGGATGGAGGTTTCACCACGTGACCCAGGGCATGAGAAGGAAAAAAGCAGGGCTTTAGGAGAAACTGGACCCAGAGAAGAGTTCAGCTGTGAATTTCTTGGATTTCTGGGCTTGTTTGTTTCTGTAAGCATGACACCTATAAAGAAAGGTCCTTTGTTTTTAAGGCTACTATTTAAGGAATTTTTGTTATATATGGGGTTCTGAGCTAAGGACCCTACATAGTTTTATCTCATTGAATACTCGAAACAAAAACATTAAGTGGAAATGATCTTTTCCACATTGAAGATGACATGAAAGCTCAGAAAAGCAAAAGATAATGGGCACAAGATCACAGAGCTGGTCAGAGTGAGGATATAAACTCAAGTCAGACTGACACACCTATGCTTTCGTCCCTCCAGTATCGTGGGTGTTTCACCAACCACGTGGCCACATGCTTCTGGAAAATGGACTCGAGTGAAGGAGCTTCAGAGTTAGAAATTGACTTTGAGAATCACTTCTGTATCCTTTTTGTTTTTTTTAAGATTTTATTTATTTGACAGAGAGAGACACAGCGGGAGAGGGAACACAAGCAGGGGGAGTGGGAGAGGGAGAGCAGGCTTCCCACTAAGCAAGGAGCCCAATGTGGGGTTCGATCCCAGGACCCTGGGATCATGATCTGAGCTGAAGGCAGACAATTAACAACTGAGCCACCCAGGCGCCCCTCACTTCTGTATCCTGAACATGAGCTATCATTCTACATCTTAGCCCGTGGATGGCATCTGATATGTTTTAGAGGTAAAATGACATTTACATTGCTAATGACCTCTTTTTACAATGACACGAAAGATGAGATTCCATGGTATACGGTGTTGGGTTTGTACAGGAAGACCTTGTCAGCATTTTCCCTCTGCCATTCCGAGCTTAGAAAATTGGGTAATCTAGTCAACCTCTCTGGTCATAGATTTCTTTTTTTTTTTTCTCTTTATGCTAAAACTGTAGTGTAATTCCTGTCTTTTCTATCTGGGGATGAAGTTGTGAGGTCCAAATGACATCATGGGTAGGAAAGTACCTTGTAAATTATAAACTGCAGTATAAATGAAAGATAGACTCAAAATAATTACTATAACTATAACTAATTCTTGATTTTGCATGATTGTAAAAGAGGTATCAGATTTTACGAGAGTTTTTTTTCAAGTGCCTGCAGCCCATTCACCCTATCTGCAAACAGGCACAAGTGTCTCACATGTAATAACATACTACGTGGATCACTTGTTTTGCAAATAGGATGTGGAAACTGCCGAAGACCCAAGTACCAGCTTTGCCCCCATACGTACGATAGTGTGACCTTCAGTGCCTGATCTCTCGGAGCTTTAAGCAGACAGGATCATCTCTGTCCAGCCTACTTGTGAGATTCCCATAAAGTAATGTATGGGGAAGAGCTCTGTTGACTGTAAATGCTCACATAAATGCAAAGTATTATGTTGCTGCATTTGACAAGTGCTATTTACATGCCACTTACTATTATTGTGGTTATTATTATAGTTGAAAAGTAGAATGCATTTCAGCAACCAGCGATAGAGGTAGTGAACACAAACTCCCTGGGTGTCTCACTCCCATAAGTAGACTTCATTTCATTTGGGGCTGTATATTGATATAATTAACCTTCGCCATATGATGAGCGTTGCTTTTAATTCTGGATACATAACAGAATTATTTCATTGTATTTACCCCTATAAGTAGGACCTCCTTGATTTCTAAATTAAATAGCATTAAGTAACATGCTTTCAGGCTGAGTATACTTATCATTTTCCACAGATATATTATGTATGACTTAATATCTTTCTATGTGCCTAGCTTTAGCTAAGGCCTAGTGGATAGAAAGCTTTTATTTTGAAAAAAAAGTTAATATTTAAGACAGAGAAGGGAAATAAAGAATAAATGCTCCTTTGGTTCACCTATAAAATCAACCAATTTACTTTTCAACAAGAAGAATTTAATAATACTTTATCTATCACCTGGTGTTCATTTTTCACCTCAGGGTATCATCTTAACAATATTTCCTGATGATTCTCAAAATAAGTGTTTTAATCTCTGGGAAGCTTCATTAGATAATTTGTACAAACATTAAGTAACCAAGTTACGTGAACTGTACTTTGGGGTACGTGCTGTCTTTATGTTCTAAGAGTCTTAGCAAGAGTCTTAATTCATTTATCATTCTATGAGAATGATTCTTCAGGGACCACAGTTTGCCAGAGACTTCTAGGGATCCCGTGGCTGCAAGGGACAGGAACTCCACCTATCATAGCGTCTTTCTGCCCTGCAGCAGCCTCCCCACAAAAGCACCCCAGGTGGCTGGGTCTTGGCCCTCTTAGCTCCTTAATAATATAATATAAAATTAAGTTTTATATTATATTATTTCAGCCCCTGGGGGAGAGACTTTAATTATGCTTCCTCCAGTTCCAGGTCCACAAATTCGGGGTCAAGTTCTCATTGACTTAGTTTACTTAATTGCCCACCCTTGGATCGATCGACTGGGACCAGGGAGCGAGGCCAATAAATAATAAGATAACCCTTTTAATTGAACTGTGAAACTAGGTGGTGGGGAAAGGGGTCATTCCTACAAAGGCCTGATGGGAAAGGTCACGGTCAGTTGACCTTTGCAATCACCATCTTTCACACAGTATCTTGGACGGAATCTAAGTTCATGAAATGATTAGAATTTATTTTATTAGGAAAGTTCTCCAATTATCTAACACATGAAGTTGTGGAAAATTCTGTGGCAGAGTAACTACCATGGTAGCTAGTGCCTGGATGTGAGTACGATCTCATTTAATTCTGACAATAGCCCCGTTATCTTCATTTTACAGTGGATGGATCTGTAGCTCAGAGACACATCAGCAGCTAGCTGATCTTGGGGCCAGGACCAAAGCCACAAATTGCTCAGGAGTAAAGCTTGTGGCATATTCACCATTAATTTTTTTTTTTTTTAATTTCTTTCCAGAACATTTATGCTAAATTCAGATCCATCTTTTTTAATCATTTCAGTATCTCAAGGTTTCATTTCAGGGTTAATCTAACTTACTTGTCCAGCCCCAGACTACCATTAGAAACAGATGAAATTTGCCTCGCTCTTTCCAGCACTGCTTTCTGAGACATTTCTCCATTTTCGTATCTTCTGTTGTGTTCAGATTTTTGGACAAATGATAACCATCTGGCATATTTATCCTAAGATGTGAGATTCTTAGAGCATGAGTCTTCTTAAAGTAGCTACACTGTAGAATGTCATTCAATGATTATACATACATAGCAAAAGAGCTAACATATTATTGGTTACTTTTTCTTTAAAGCAACCAAATGTACATTATTTTTCCCATGGAAGTCTGATAGTAATGGGGAGGAATTATTTAAAGGCAAGTCTTTGCTGAAAGTTTTTTGATTTATATGTCTAATAAACATTTCTAACTTTTTGATCTATCATATGCACATAGAAAAGGTATGACATTTACAATTTTGGTAAAGAAAAGAATAGTGATGACGATGTCCCTAATACATACAGCTTAAGTGTCATCAACTGTTACCCTCAGATGAAATCAAAACATTCACTGAACTCTTGCAAGTAAAGAACAGAACACGTCACTCAGAGCAAGCAACTCGCCAAAAGATAAAATTTGCAAACTTGTTTTAGGGTTAAAAGAAAAACATAACATAGAGGCGTGACCATGCTTACCACTGGGGCTATGATAGATTTTGTGCCTCAGAGGAAAGGTATTTTGGGGTGAGGGAACAGATGTTCCAAGAAAAGAACTGTATCTTCTCTTCTGCTGGAAAGTGGAGGTGCTCTGTGTTTCTGCCCCACTATGGCTTTGCCTAACCCACCCAAATGGCAGACGACACCCCTGGCCTTGGGTGCAGGAGGTCAACCAGAATCTCTTTTTGTAAGTTCTCTTACATGGACATGGAACACTGTAATCGTAAGTAATTGTTCTATGCATTTTCCTCCCAGAGTCTCGAACCAGCTCTTCCCTTCAATTTGTAAGTTAAATTTTGCTGGACTTTCATCTTAAACCATGTCTACATGGGTCGGTTTCCCACCTCCACCTGCCCTTGGCATCAGCTCCTAGGCAGTGTGGTGGAGGGGAAGGCACCCAAGCTAGACCTTTGTCCCAGCCTTGAATTCACACTTTACTTGCCCTGTGATGTTGTGCAAATTACTTGACTTTTCTCAGGCTTGGCTATTCCATCTACAAAAAGGTGATAGTAGCACCTGCCTGACAAAGTTAAATTTTGGCATATAAGAGATTGAAAAAGAAAAATTTTATTAAAAGGATAAAAGAGCATGAGTAAAGTACCTAGTTTTGCATTTAGTGGCTAGTAGATGCCTTCGACAGTCCCATTCAGTCTTCTGTCAATCTAGTAAATATACATAGAGTGATGATGCTAGGTGTCAAGCAATGTGCTGGGCCCTGTGATCTAAGAGTGAATGAACGGGTGCAGTCCCTGACTTTGTGGAACCCATATTTCACTGGGGGATTGTGTGATCATAATCCCAGAAATATATCTGGGATTCAAAGAAGGAAGATGCCGGGATGCTGAGTAATGCAAGCAACACTTCGACCAAATGTGGGCAGCACAGAGTGACCTTTAAACTCAAATAAAAGGAATGAGAGCAGGGGAACTGGGAGAAGAGGAGAGGAACATTCTGGGCAGAGGGAATAGGAAGTGGAAAGGCCTGAGATGGGAGAATGAGTTCAGGAATTGAGAATTACATGACTTGGGGGGGAGGGGGTAAGGAGAATGCAGATCAGAGCCTGGGCTTGTAGACCTAGCTGAGGGATTGGTCCACTGGCCTGTGAATAATTGGACAACACTACAGAATTTCTGCCAGGTATGGCGGATCTGATTGGCACTCGGAGAACAGTTTATGGGAATACAGCTTCTCGGAGAGGCCACTCTTGCCTAGTGGAGCAATTAGCTGGGTGACTGCTCCGAGTTGACCATGAGGAGAGTTGGGAGCTGGGACTGGGGTGCTGGTCCTGAGGAGGAAGGGGGGGCACAGAGGTAATGAAGGATCAGACAACACAACCCATGTAAAGAGTGGTGATTTAGTGAGTGTGCCATGTGTGCTGCCCAAGATCACCTACTCTGTCACACGCTCATGTGCTGAGTTTCTGTCTTCATCCCAGGAAGATGTGGCATGCTCCCCAGTCCACAAAAATATAACACAAACTCATTTGGCAGAAATATCTGGACTGAATGGACCTGAGGCTACTTAGAGTCTTTGTTTATTCCACTTGCTTGGAATATCTTGCCATAAAATTATGTCTGTGTTTTATTATCCCAGACCTTGCCCGGGCAGTATGCGATATGCAGTGTATATATCATATTACCCATGTAAATTCTGAATTATTCTGAATTCTAAAACATATCTAGCTCTAAGCCTTTATGGACCAGTAATAATAATCTGAGAATGGGCAAACCGAAATTTCCAAGGTTGCTCATCCGAAGATGCCCAGCTGCCAGGATTTGACACCAGGTTTGTCCAGACCAGTGCTGAGACTATTCAGCACCTCGTTCTACCCCCTCTCCCCTTGGCCATTATTTGTTCACTTTTTCTTTTATTTAGGAGAAATATATCCACTGGCCAAGTGCCTCTAATTATGAAGTATGGATAACAGAGAAGCTAAGGAGACTCACCTAGGCCATGGAGGGAAAGAAGTTGCCTCCCCATGGCCATATTTTTCTCTTCTCAGAATCCCACAGCAGCCTCTTATCAATATACAGCAAAAATGTGTGCTCACCTTCTTTTTATCACAAAACTCCTTAAAAACCATCTGTTCTGCAAAACATTTCTGTTACGATAACCACTCAATTCTCCACATTGCTCACATTGCATTGTGTTTTATCGCTGTTCATTGTCTCCTGTGTCCTTGTGCGCGTTTATATTGCAATCCCCCCCCCCCCCCAAGGAAAATTCTTGCTTTGTTCTGTCTGGTGCAGGGGCGCACACACTGTAGGGCTTCACCCACACCTATGCCCTGTATAAATAAAAGATAAGAACAAAAACACCACCACAGACGTGTTTCATTTTTGAGGGTTAAGGAGCGGTATTTGTCATATCAAGAAGACATTATATAATTCAGTGGGGAAACATTAAAAAAAAGTGATTATTTATGTAGGTAGGATCTTTCATTAATTTTAAAGTAATTGAAATTATTCGGCAAGCCATTGGTGTGGGTAGATAATGAAGCATCTGTGAATGCCCATCTTAAATGACAGCCCCACACAGTATACAACTGCATTGGTTGTTGAAACAAAATCACCACGGTCACGTCATTAAATAAATAAAAAAAAAATAACAGTCACTGTCTTCCACATAAGAAAGAGGCAAATCAAGTTTTGGGGAGGAGGGCACAGGATAGAGACAATTCAGTTTTTACTCCGTAAGCATGCCCTTGGAGTTCTGTGCTAGACTCAAATACTGACATATTGTAGCTGCCCAGAAAAATAGAAAAAATAGGGAAAGTATCAAGATTCTCTTCTGTCGGAATGAATTGACTTGAAATGGGGAGACTTGTTTCAGTATTGGAGATATATTAGCCTCTTTGTGACAGTTTGTCTTTTTCCCTCCTTCTGTTAGTATTTTGCTCTCTGTAGTTTATGAAGGCCAAGTTTGATGGATCTAAGAGCCATGTTCTTACTTCATCACACCCTTATTTAAAATCTGATGATTACAGTGATCTGACACCTTTTGGGGCGTGTGTGTGTGTCTGAGGGGGGAGATTTTTAATATAAGGGATTATAATTTACCTCTTTTAGCTAAGGGGATACATAGGGGGTTTTGTTACATATAATCCACTATACATTGAATGTTTGTGTTTCTTCAAATTCATGTATTGAGATTCCAACCCCCATTATGGTGGTATATGGGGGTGGGAGTATTGGCAGGTGATTAGGTCACAAGAGCAGATCCCTCATGAATAAGATTGGTGCCCATGTAAAAGAGACCCTAAAATAATTCTTCTTTCCTCCTACCATGTGAAGACACTGCAAGAAGGTAGTTATCTGTGGTCCAGGAAACAGGTTTCTCCCAGACATTGAATCTGCTGGTGACTTGATCTTGGACTTTCAGTCTCTAGAATTGTGAAAAATAAGTTTCTGTTTATAAGTCACCCAGTGTGTGGTGTTTTGTTACAAACAGATATAGATACAACTACGTCACTGATTATCTTCAATACCAATTAACCACCTTTCAAACATTAATACTAATACTAATATCAATATTAATTACACCCAAGCAGGCAGACTTATGGCCCTGGACAGGTAAAATATGGCACCTGCAGTAGACTTCCAAAATTATATCTGGCACCAAATGCATTTCCCCTCATTAAAAAAAAAAGTTACTTTGCAAAATAGAAGCATGCCAAATTATAAGCAGCACTTGGACAGAAAATGCCAAGGTCTCCATGAAAGGTAAGTCTCGTATTTTAAAAGTTACAAAGCATAATTTCTTGAACAGGCGCCACAGTTCTCTGTTGGGAAGAATATTTGAGAAAACTGGACTTTCTGAAGTAGTAGTGTCTGCAGTAATCGTCGCCATAGTAGATTTTGTCCATGACAAATCACTACTATGAATGTCTTCATCCTTGCCCAGGAGATGTTACTATGTGAGCCTAGGGAGAAGTGAGATCAAAAATCTTACTTTGGGAGGGGTGCCACCTCACTCCTCCACCCTTACTTCCCCACTCTCCAGGAAGGGCCAGGCTGCATTGCAACTTGTCTCCATTGGTGAAACTTAAAAGAAAAATAACAGAGAAAATGAGGGTTTATGTGATTACCTCCATGTCAAAGAGTGAATACCAGCACCAAGGTTAGCATCGGAATATTTGTGACTAAAAACAAATGATAGAAATAGCTCATGTTTATTGAATTGCTATTGCATGCTAGATATTATTTTGCTTTAGGTAGAGGATCTCGTTTTATCCTCAATCTACATAAAGCAAATGGCATCATTAGCCACATTTTAGGGAGGAGGAAACTGAGTCATGGGTAAGCAATGGCGGAGCCGGTGTTCAAAGCTTGGGGGTCAGATTCCAAGAACACACACTTCTGCAGTGTGCTTTCTTTTCACTACTTTAATTTTTTCTAGAACATATTCTGCATCCCTTGCCTTTCCTCCCTTCTCTTTCTCTTCCTGGCACAATAGTCAGGGGTACGATGATAAGATTTACACCTGCACACGCCAAGCAACCACCTGGGGGCAGTAGATGGGCCTGCCAGGGACTATTTGCCTCAGGTATGGATTCCAGAAAGACCCTCCTCAGTCTGTGCGGACAGTCACATAAACTCTTCTCCTTAGAGAAGAGTGTCTCTACCTCTGGCATTTCCTTAATTTAAAACAGTGTCTACACTTACAAGGGCAGCTCTGTAAGGCGAAATCACGTACTAGATATGTTGGAAAGGCTTCCTTGGACCGAATGTGGGGGAGGGGATGTCTCCCTTCAGCAGCTGGTTCTACAGAGAGATTGAGGGCTTATGGGAGCAGGAAGCCAATTGGGTCCAGGACTCTCATCAGCCAAATAGGTGCCAGGCCCCCGATATCCGGCTACTGCTGGGTGAGCTTGTAGGAAGCTGGCACGACCGGTGAGGCCCTGGTCGATGGTAACATTCCAGCTGTGCTCAGAGGCATGCTTAAGGATTTTAAGTTCTTTCCTTTTCTTCCTTCTAATCAAGGTGAGATTTTCCAATGAAAGCCTCGTGGAAGCTTTCCTGCCTCTCTTAGAATGCCTCCACTTCCTTAGGCCATCCTTAGCTAGAACCTTATATTTATTTATTTATTTATTTATTTATTTATTTATTTTTGCCACCCTTTTTTTTTTTTTTTTTTTTGCTACTTTCCTATCTTTCTTACTGGATCTAATGAATGAATACATAGCATGTAATATATAGTCACATAATACAGTTGCTTTAAACAGAAACTAAAACAGAGTAAGGGCATAGTGGGTACTGAGAGATGGGAGTTGGGATGGGGTTAGCCTGGGTGGCCTCCCTGAGGTGATGACACCTGAATGACGAGAGGGTGCTGGCCATGCAAATACCCTGGAGTGAGGACAGCAAATTCAATTCCCTAAGGTGGAATGTCTTGTCCATGTTCAAAGAACACTGTGGTGGCCAAATAGTGTCCCACAGAGATCTCTATGGTCCTCATCCCCAGAACCTATGAGTAGGTTAGGTAACATAGTGAAGGGACTTTGACCATGTGATTAAGTTAAGGATTTTGACAGGAGAAGATTATCTCAGATTGTCCAGATGGGCCCAGTGTAGTCACAAGGGTCCTTTTAAGAAAAAAAAGAATAAAGTGTGAATGATGCAGGGAAGGGACCACGAGCCAAGGAATGCAGGTGGTCCCTAGGAGGCAAGAGAGGCCAGGGAATGGATTCTCCTCTCAGAGCTTCCAGAAGGAACCAGCCCTGCCGACAGGGCTTCACTGTATCTCAGTGAGACTGATTTTAGACTCTGCCCTCCCAAATTGTAAGATAATAAATGCGTGTTGTCCTGAGCCACAAGTGTGTGGTAATTTGTTACAGCAGCAATAGGAAGGTACCACGAGTATCCGTGAGGCCAGAAGGCCATGAGGCGAGAGAGGAAGGAGAGACCAGAGCTGTGGCAAACGCTGTGGTGTCCAAACAAGGCCTGGAGATCTGGATGAATACGTAACATCACGAGGGTGTCAGATCCCCTTGGAGAATCAATCAGTCAAACAAGAAACCAAGAAGTAGAGATGTTCCACCCATTTCAAATGATCTTTGATATTCTGAAGTTTGAATATGCCAAAAGAATTCAAAGAGTCACTCATATTATTCATAGAATCATATTATTCATAATAATAGAATTTGTCCTATGAACTGTATAAAACAGTAGATTTAACTTTATTTAGCCACAGATTCTTTTGAATAGCCGCTACTATTGATCCTAGATAGAAAAATACACATGCATAAAATTTGGATAAGATTTCAGTAGCTTTCTGGAACCATCTGAAACCCATGCATGGATCTCAGCTTACATATCCTTGTTCCGCATCCAGAATTGTTGAGCAAACCTTTTAAAAAAATCACAACTTCTATGTCATTATTCCTTTTGGTTGAAGTTGGCTGTCTTGGCCTGGCCCCCAAACAGAGGCTGAGACAAAATTTTGGATGCAGGTGGCTTACTTTGGAAGTAAGCCCAGGGAGCAGGAGGACAGGAGGGGAGGAAATTACAGAAGGGAAGGAAAGAAATGAAACTCAAGAACGTCTTACCGAGTTGGCAACCCGTCTTTCCAAAAGTCTTTTGAAAGGAATCTCAAGACGATCTGTCTAGGTGATGGAAGGGGGAACAGGCTCGCTTCTGGGTCCTGTCTCCCATCGGGACAGCAGCTTCATGCGTGGTAATTCTCCTGCACTTCCCATCAACAAGGGTGAATGCTGAGCTGCTCTTCCAGACCTTCCATGAGAAGCCCACAGTAGAAGACCCAGTAGAGGTGCAGCCTTGGAAGGAGGGCAGAGTGCTGAGCATTGCATCCTACAAAGTCAGGAGATGTCTGCCAAGAAGGAGTCTCTGCAAAAGGGCCGGAACAAAAGGAGGGGCACAGGGGACTTACGGTGATGGTCAAGGGTGTCCATCACACTGAATGTTCCCTCAAAAAAATCTTTTTTTTTTTTTTTTGATAGGAAAGCAAAAATCAATTTTCACATACAGTTACTTTTAACTCTCAAGTTTACATTTAATCATCAAAGCAAGTTGCTTTGACTTTAGTGAATACATTGTTTGAAACTGTTACATTTTTTCTTTATGTATTTACAGTCTATATCTAGATGATTTGGTTAAACTGCATTAATTAAGTTACAGTGGTAATGCCAGATAACATATATTGTACTGTACTTTGTGCCAGGCACTGTTACCAAGAATTTATATGGACTTTCCCAATGAATCTTTACGACAACCCTGTGAGATAAGTAATATTATTGCCTTTTCGTGGATGAGCCATATGAGGCTTGAAGAAAAATCATGCACCAAGGGACACATGGGTAGTTTTGGAGGCGGCCTTCAAGCTTAGGTTTTTCTAATACCAGGGCCATAAACCACTATGTTTCTCAGAGTCTAGTGTGTTTGAGAACCCCCTGGAGGTCTTTGTAAAACAGAGAATACCTCCCCATCTCCCCACGCGATTTTCAGCAAGTCTGTGGCAGAACCTGAGAATGTGCATTTCTAACAAGTTCCCAGAAGATGTTGATGCCAGGGACATGAGGACCGCACTTTGAGATCCAGTCACTGCTCCATACCAACTGGCCCATCCAAGTCCCATGCCATTTCACAATAGCAGCTTGAGATCCTTCCAAGCCATATCCTCCAACATCTGTTCTTCTGTTTTCATCTTCCACTTTAGTGAAAGTGCATGATACCAGGGAATCTTCTGTGAGGATTTCTTTCTGGAACAGTTAGTGATTTTGTTTTGTTCCCCCACTCAGCCTATGGCCAAGGGCTTTGTGCCTATTAGCGGTAGAAACCGGTTCAGCTCATGAGGCATTTTTTCTTGTTGGAAATCCAAAGAAGCACATCCATCTTACAAATGATGTTTTGACTCTGCCTAAAATATAAATATTTATGAGAGTGAGGTTAGCTATTTGGCATGCGATACATATTTTTTGTTAAAGTTTTCCCATTAGAAGACAGTTGCTTGGGAAAACCTTAGAAACTAATATTGCATTTCACTTCATAAAGACTGTGGAAAACTAGACACCAAGAGAATCCACATTCCAATTGTTGATGAGAGGTGAGGACATGTTCCCACAACCTCCTGGTGTTAATGAATTACAGTCACAACACGCAGCATGGCTCAGTGTTGTGTTTCCAAGCCATAATTAAGGGAAGAAAGAATTATAGTATTAGGGCTGAAGAAAAATTTATGAGAGGAGAGCCCCTGCAAGAGTTAGATGGTAGCAGGAATTGGCAGAACTGGGAGAAGAAGCTGTCTAAGGGAGGCCCGGTGAAAACCAGCCATGTTGACTGGGTCCCAGGATTCCTGTCTAGGCAACATGGATGCCAAATAGACACGAGGGTCCACTATGGTTAAGGACAATTTGCAGTCAGCCACACTTGGCTTTCCTAGTTGGAGTTTGTCAATATGGGGTGGAAAGATGGCTCCACCAAGTTGAAGTGAGGATGTTATATTCACGCCACATCACTGAAATGTTGGTAGGCTGAGGGAAGGAAATCTATACTCGGGTGCCTGGAAAATGATATAGGACATTTTTTCCCCCTGAGATATTAATTTCTTTTTCAAGAAACATAATGGGGGGGGGTCTGGGTGGTTCAGTCTGTTAAGCGACTGCCTTCTGCTCAGGTCATGATCCCAGGACCCTGGGATCGAGTCCTGCATCGGGCTCCCCCTGATCTGCAGGGAGCCTGCTTCTCCCTCTGCCCTGCCTGCCACTCCACCTGCTTGTGCGTGCTCTCTTTCTCTCTTTCAAATAAATAAATAAAATCTATAAAAAAAAGAAACATAATGGGGAACATATGGGTCTTGAGCCAAACAGACCTACTTTGACTCAGCTCTGCCTCGGGTTGTCTTGATGGGTTTGTGTGGGACTTGGCCTCACTGATTCTCAGTGTCCTCATCTTGGGATGGCCCTCAGCTTGCAGGGTCATGGTGAGGAGTATCTGAGGCATGATGCCTGGCACACACTATGCTCTCACGATTTGGCGTTGTACATGGAAATGAGCCTGTACCTAGAACAATGCCTGGCACACTGTAATGATAGGTAGGCAGTGTTAATATTGATAAAAACATGTGCTGTTTTCTAGCAAGGGAACTTAGAGGGAACATTTCTCTTCATACAACTTCTGCAAGTGCTTTTTCTCCATGTTTCTTGGGGCTGTGTCTGCTTCTATTTAGGGATTTAGACAGAGTGTTGGGGGGGGTAATTTTAAGTCACTGCACAAACATGGCCATATTCCTTTTCAATTGAAGAGGTAACATATAATACTTTTACATGTACCACTTAACAAACTGCATCAGAAGCTGAGATGGGGGGCGTTGCCTGGCTAGCTCAGTCATTAAGCATCTGCCTTCGGCTCAGGTCATGATCCCAGGGTCCTGGGATCGAGCCCCGCATCGGGCTCCCTGCTCAGCAGGAAGCCTGCTTCTCCCTCTCCCACTCCCCCTGCTTGTGTTCCCTCTCTCGCTGTGTCTCTCTCTGTCAAATAAATAAATAAAATCTTTAAAAAAAAAAAAAAAGAAGCTGAGATGGAGAGGGAAAACAACAAAGATGAGGAAGGAATGACAAGGGGAGGGCGGGGTGGGGCAGGGGGAAGAAGGGGGAGGAGGAGGAGTCTCATAGTATGAGGCTACCCAGGTGTCTTTAGGCATCTGCGACCACGAGCCCTGACCGCCTGCTTCATCTCATTTAATCTTTACAGCAGTTGACTAGCAAGTATGATTTTCATCTTCACTTTATTTTTTTTATTTTTTTATTTTTTTAGATTTTATTTATTTATTTATTTGAGAGAGAGAGAATGAGAGAGAGAGAGAGAGCGCACATATGAGAGGGGGGAGGGTCAGAGGGAGAAGCAGACTCCCTGCCCAGCAGGGAGCCCGATGTGGGACTCGATCCAGGGACTCCAGGATCATGACCTGAGCCGAAGGCAGTCGCTTAACCAACTGAGCCACCCAGGCGTCCCTCATCTTCACTTTAAAAACAAGGAAGCGAGGGGCGCCTGGGGGGCTCAGGCAGTTAGGCATCCGACTCTTGATTTTAGCTCAGGTCATGATCTCAGGGCCGTGACATCGACTCCCACATTGGGCTCTGCACTCAGTGTGGAGTTGGCTTGAGATTCTCCCTCTCCCTCTTCTCCTCCACCTGCTTGCGTGCTCTCTCTCTCTCTCTAAATAAATAAATAAGTAAAATCTTAAAAAAAATAAAACAAGGAGTGGAGGAGATAAGCTGGTGAGTTCCAACTACACTGCAAGGCATCTTGACACTGCACTCCACTGCCTCTGGGTCTTAACCTACCTTTTCCAATATGCTGTACCCTAAGTGCCCCATTTCTTCCCTGCCCCCCACACTTTGCAATATGTAGCATAATTATAAGGTGAAGAATGACAGGGCTGTGGATGATATAGTAGCCTGCTTTTCTTCATTGTGATCTGAGAAAGTTTGGGTAAAAGAGCACATACAGAATATGGTAGAAAGGTAGCAAGATGATCCAGCCCTGCTCTCTACAACTTTCTCTTCGTGAGTGTGCTGGGGGAGCATACAGGAGGTGAGGGTAATTTGAGGCCTTGGGGAGTGAAGAGGGGAGTCTGGAAATAATATGAAAAAAGTAAACAAAAAATAACAAAGGGCAACTTCAAAGCCCCTTATAATTTCATTATGATTTTCAACTTGAGAGAGGGCAGGAATATAAGGTTCTGTTTGAACTGTCAGATAATTTCTAGATGGGTTAGCACATTCTGAGATGTTCTGTTCCCATGAGGACCCATGGTTATGCTAACACTTCGGAGTGCGTAAAATTGTTCCTTAAGCTGATACTTCCTTTGAGTTCTTGTCATGAAGAAGTTTTAGCAGGACCCTTAGCCTTGTGACAAGCAGTCGGATTTCAGTAATTCCAGTGCTATTGATTTGAACAATTTTACGTTTGTTGAAATAACTAGATGTGAGGAATGATGGAATCATTCTTGGATTTGGACAATTTATTCATTCTCGTCTCTCATCAGCCAGTGCTCCACTTCAATCTCCCCGTTAGATTCTTAGAAGACCAAAAAGAGTCTTGAAATAGTCAACACACACACTTTTACATGCATTTACATGGACACCCACAGAAGGAATGGCATAATGAAGTAGCACATTTCAAGAGTTAATAAGAGCCACTGCTGTGGAGGTCTGATTTCCATTAAGAACTTACTGAACATCTACCCCAAGCCATACGCTGCATAGTTGTTGGAGATAACCAGGATAAATAGGATCATTGCTCTTAACTAAATAAGCATATAGACTAGGATACAGATAAATGAATACGATGTGCATTGAAACTTGGTACAAGCAATTATGAGTCATTAACTTGAACACATTGGATTCCTCACAATGTAGTTTGGTCTACAAGTAGGAGCAGAGAAGTGCAGAATTTTGCCAAATGCACAGGTGTTATGTTGTTGTTGTTTTTTCCCATGTCCCATGTCTAGCCTCTGCAATTCAATTTGGGACAGGTGAGGGTATTTCCCAAGCCTAATAATATCCATCATTTAAACACTGGGATTTCAAAATGATCACTCAAGAAGTACTTAACGAAGTAAGTACTCTTGGCACCTCTGAGAAAGACACAGCAGCATTTCTGTGAGGGAGTTGGAGAAAGTGGCCAGAAATGGAAGCCAAGTGTTTGCTTATACAGTTTGCCTTAGACAGGGATCACAAAATTTGGACTTCCCCCCCTCATTCTCTGCATCCAGTAATTCCAAACATATTACAGTTTTAAATTCTGTATGGGGCTGAAGGACTACTTAGGAAAGAAGAGAAGGAAGGGACTATCTTAT
This sequence comes from Halichoerus grypus, assembly GCF_964656455.1. Taxonomy (NCBI): domain Eukaryota; kingdom Metazoa; phylum Chordata; class Mammalia; order Carnivora; family Phocidae; genus Halichoerus; species Halichoerus grypus. The sequence goes on along the minus strand of NC_135721.1, from coordinate 85,804,928 downwards.
TTAATTTTTCTAAACCACTCCACTGAGCTCTAGAAGCTTCATGTGGAGTGAATGGAAAATTCACTCCTTTTAGGGCCCATCCTTACAGAAAGACACTTGACTTCAGAAAAAGCAGGCCTCTCTCCCCACCACTGACATACTCAAATCAATGTGGGATTTTAGGAGCAAATCCCTGATTTTGTGAAGTGGATAGTTTTTATACACTTTTATACTCTTTTGGTGCAGGTCCTTCCTTGCTTCCTAGAGTGCCTTAGCACTGGAAATAAATTCAGTCTCTTCCCTTTTATTTCCACAAAGTCACTCATTTGTTCTTCTGGTATGTTCTGTGGTGGTCCCAGTTTGGGTTTGCTGCTGTCATGTGGGAACACTGCAGCGTGCCATGGAATTGTGCTTCTCTTTCTAAAGATGTCATTTCGTTACTTTGCTGATTCTTTTGCGTTCCATTTGACATTCTCTTATTGACGTAAATTTCCTTATGTAAAGGAGAAATAACATTAAAAGCAAACAGAACTGGAACAACTGATAAGGACGAAAATCCATCGAGCACGTGCTGGGTTCTCTTAAGTGTTCCTGTGTTGAGAACACAGGGCTTGCCTCTTGGAATGGTATCATGTCAGCATCCCCACTGTCCCAGTCCTGGACCTCAAAGGTCTGCAGTCTTTCCTGCACTGGAGTTATCCACGCCTGGCACAGGAAAGCTGCCCATTTTGTGCTGAAAGCCAGATTTCAGGGCATGTGACAGGAAGGGCCTTGCTGTTGGGATCTTACTTTCATCACAGAAAAGGGAAACATCCAGCCATTGAGTAGGAGCCTGGGCATGGAGGTTCTGTGAACATGAAGAGGAGTCATATAATCTCTGTTAAAGAACTGGTGTGTTTCAGGGTGGGTTCACGGTAGTTAGCAGCTACGGGGCAAGGTAGAGAGAATTTTAAGAATCATGCCAATCAAGTTGGAACAGATTTTCTTCTTCGTATAGGGGAGGAGTCTGTCTTTTTGGTTATGTAAATAAAGAGGACTCCATCCTGGCAAGAGGAAAAGGTAGAACCTTCTGGCTTGCTAGAGCCCTGCTATTTGTAAGGGCCCTTGGTATGAGGGGGTTCTGGAGAAAAGGGCACCCCTGGGGTGGAGCAGTGCAGAGTGGGAGATCTCTATTCTCTGAAAGGTGAGGGGAAAGGTCCTGTTCTGGTGACAGGAACCCAAGGCCTCATGGGGGCGTTCCAGCTGGTGTGTGGCTAAGGTTGGTCCTTACTCATCACTTGCTACTTACGCATCACTTCTTTGTGCTTGGGGGACTGCACATGTCTGAAGGCACTTACAGGGCTTTGTCCTTGGAGCCCAGCATTGGGCACTGGGCATTGCCACAGCACGGGTGGGGGTATAGATCGGCAGAGGCATCTACAGAGGGCCCACCAGACGGTGATAACCTGGTGGCAACAGGAGCTAGTGTGACCCAGGGGCCAGAACAGTCGTCGAAATCACAAAGACTCTTACCATGGAAATAATTAACTGTGGAATCTAAAAAATGATTAGCAAACCTCCATGTCTTCTCCCTCCTCAGAGCAGAGTTGAAAAATGGACCGGTCTGCTTGGGTCTCATTGCAGAACATACATTTCTCCCCTCTACCTCCTTAGAGCAAGAGGCACGGGGTGGAGGCATGGTGAGATTCCAGAAGCAACCCCCCACACCCAAGCTTATAAATTATCTTTTCATCTCTTACTTAAGAAATGTCATTTTAAAACATGGGGTTCATTTTAATTTAGGGTGTCATCGAAGTCAGTCAGGCCGATGGACTGAAAGGGGCAACATGTGTGTGTGTGTGTGTGTGTGTGTGTTTATTCCATTGTAGGCACTGTTGGAAACTCTCTTAAACCCTCTTATGTCCCCACATCATTAAATTGTCCTGGTTCATCCTACAGAGGCCTTTTCACTTATAGGCGGGCCCAGGAGAGATTGAATTTTGTGCAAACTCTGCTACAGCGTGGCCCCTGGATGCCTCCAAGAAGCCTACAGTCAAGCCTACCCCAGATCCTGAAGACTACACCTACCCCAGATCCTGTAGACCACTACACCTAAAACTAGTCTCTCTTTGTGTGACATAGTCTTTGAGAGAATCTGTCTGGTTCTTTGCTCTTTCATCCTGGATGGGTCCTTTTGTGGAAACTTGAAGTGCCCTTAGTTTGAATGCTTCCTGTTCTGGTCACTTTCCTCTTATGTTTAAGTCTGAACATTCAAAGGACATTCAAGGAGGGAGGTTGTGTTGGTTACAGCCGCGTAACTGCGGACAAATCTGGCAAAACGAAGGCAGAGTACAGTGTCCTCTTATTGAAAGAGCATAATATTGAGAATTCATAAACAACTGAACCAGGCAGAATGTTCCCTGTCAATGCAGACTTTGGGAAGCAACGGAGGAAAGATTGATATTTGATGATGGCAACATGGAGGATGGTAACTGACGAGTTTAAACATCTGAGCTAAAGAATGCTGTACGTTTTATTCTAAACATGGAGCAAGTTAAAAATGCTCTAAGAATTCCATTGTTCTAACCTTCTTTCCATATATTTCTCTACATATGGAGCTTTCCTGCAATTTAAGGAGTCACGTGCCAAAACACCAGCTTTACGGAAAAGTTAAGTTAGAGCAGAAGCGAACTGACAATTAATACATTTATTCCTTTTGCCTTCTATATAAGTTAATGGGTGTTAATTAATAGGTACTAAAAAATTCAACATCGCAGGGTAGGATTATTAAACATTTTTGGGTCCGATACAGTAGCAACCGCTCCAATCAGTGTAATATACCTTCCTGTAAGTAGTGTTTAATTACAGGGATTAGCAAGCAGTGACTCTCTTAGTTAGCTTTAATTTTTCTAGACATACACCAGCCGAAAAGCCGTGGCTTTTACATTCACTACAGTGCAGATGATACCAATGATGAATCCAACGGCGAGAAGCAGCAGGTATAGGAGGATCTATGTAATTGGCTGACATAACATCTCCCAGGAGCAGGTGCTCTGTAATCTGGCAAATCAAATTAAAAGCAAAACAAACTATTTCCTTCTCACTGTGACCAGATTCAAATGTCCTTTTGGTATTAAAGAAGCAAAACATTCTTAATTGTTTATTGATTATTCAGATCATATAAACCTGAGATATATGAGTGTGGTCAAACTGTTTCTTTTGAAGACGGGCGCCAGGGCTTAATGGGAAAACAATGCACCCAGCCGCTGCGTGGAAATGTGTTTTGATGTGGCCTCTCTGTTTGGGACGATCTGAGGTGGGGAGTGCAGAGGCGGCACCTTCATTAACCTGGAGGGTGAGGGGGCCTCATAAGTGATCTTTCAAGCAGGCTGAGAATAAGCTCGGAGACATCTATATAGAAACTTCTGCTCGGTCTTTCTAGCAATGGAGACGCCTGCCAAGTAGTGAGCTGGCAAAGGATAAGAAAGCAGAGAGGGGTGGAGGGATCTTGAAAGATGCTCCTTTGCTACCCAAATGAGTTTTTGGTCAAAGTCTCTGAGCACAGTGTAAGAATAAAAAATGGAGTGGGAGGAATATTTTTCAGCTATTTTGCAATCTAATAATGTCAGATTTTAGGGTTGAGGAGAAGGAAAATGGGGGGGGTGGAAAGGAGGTAAAAATATCCCGAGATTACAATGTTATCTTTCAATATTGTGCTCCAACTCCACAGCGACCAAGGGCTGGCATGCTGGCTGCAAAGTCTGACAAAATCTTGGTTTCCTGGGGGTGGAAAGTAATGAACTGTCCCCTGGTACCACTAGGTGGAGATGTAGCTTTACCAAGCATTCACTCCATGGCTAAAAATGGCCTGTCATGGCTGTGAAATCCTTAACAAAAATTTAAAATGTTCAAGATTGATCAATTATGAATCATGTTGGTCACGAATTCACACTAATCTTTGGGTGGGGGGGGAGGTTTAAAAAAAAAATCCCACATCATACAACAACAGCAAAACCCCCCTCAATGTGCCGTTGTAAAGTTGTCCGTGCGAATTACTCTTTTTTAAGCCATAAGTCTGATGTTTAAGACTCTGAGAGAATAATCACACTATGTTATAAATTGTCTGCTGCCAATACACACATATTTTCCTTTATTCTCACACCAGCTGCTAGCTCATACTATCAGTGGTCAGGAACAAACAAACAAAAACTACCCCTAAAAAAAAAATGCAGAGCTTCCTTTCCAACTCCATCGGTGGACATGTGCCAGCAACTGGCAGGAGTTGGGAATTGTGTGTTCGAGTTTAAGGGGCTGCTTCTAAATGTAGTACTTTTTGAGAATCTCATTACCTCACATCTTGATGTGTGAAGTGTGATTCACAGCACAGTTTGCTAAAGGCTAGTTAGCTCTTGTCTTAACGGTCTTAGGTGTCTAATATCCCATTAATCAAACCTTAGTGAAATGAAGCATTTCACTTTGTTTTGGTGAAGCCTCTTCTGTCTACTTAGCTGACCCCTTTTCTTTTATGTTAACTTTTCTATGCCCATTGGTGGATGGCATGGGCTTCCAGAAGAGACAATTGGATACCAATCGTTTTCTAGAAAGCCAGGGAGTCATTTATTATTTCTCCTTTCACACTTGTCTTTCAGATAAAAATGCTCCTGAAGTTCATTTAATCATTCACTCACATTTTCTCGCTCTCCTATTCTCTTGGTCTCTTTCATGGAAAGAATACCTCGTCGATTTCATCTGTTGCCCATGTAACCCTACTCCTCAGAGAGTGTGGTTAGTCCACCTGCTAGGATTCCATTTAAAGACTCCATTTTCTCATGAAGTGAAGGAACTCTCCATTTATGTATGGCTGGCGAAGTTCAAATGCCAACGTAATCTCTGCTGCGTTACAACCATGGGAGTGGAGACTCTCCCATGATGAAGGTCAATGTTGAAAGAGAATGCATTGTGGCAGTAAAGCAATCATTGCAGTGAAAGAATTTAAGATGCTATTAAAGACCTTCTCCCTAAAATTTCAAAATAACTTTTTTTATTACTGTGCAAATTAATCTACGAAGAAAAGGAGGAAATGTTATTAGAGGCCAGGGGAAGAAGGAGGAGGAAACAATTAAAATACAAACTCTGGATTTACATCTAAGACATACCCTTTCATCCCACCATTAATCTCCAACTGTTCTTTTTTTTTGTTTTTAGAGGCAGGGAGGGGCATAGGAAGAGGGGGAGAGAGATAGAGAATCTGGAGCCGAACACCATCTCACAACCCTGTGATCACAACCTTAGCCAAAATCTAGAGTCGATGCTTAACCGACTGAGCCACCCAGGTGCCCCAATTTCCAACTATCCTAAACTAATATTACCGTAATCTTAAATTTATTTCTTTACCATAATCCCACAATTATGGCTATATGAAATTAGATAATTCATGCACAATGAGTGCCACGTGAGGAGGGGTCCCCTTTTCTAATACCACTCATGGGTTTTGAAAAGCGTATTTCATCGAGGCTCCTATCAGCATCACATGTATTAGTTATCTTCTGATTCTAGAGGGGAGAGGTCTATGTGTAGAAGCCATCCTCCACTGAATAGACCTTAAGTGAACATTATGAGCAAAGCATTGCCCTGGGGTGATGGGGATGCGGGGCTGACCGTCACCTGGACTGAAACTTCAGGAGTTCCAACTCCTCAGATGGATCATGTTTTGAAAAAAGCCAACAGCAGTGCTGCATGGAAATTATCTGTGTGATAATTCTTCTTTCTTTGTCATGTGGAAAACCTCAGAAGTCGCCAGAGTTTTGGGTAGAAACATAAAATCCTTTATGCAGGGGAAAAAATAAAACTCACTTTTATTAATAAGATACAACTTTGGTAAAAACAGCTGATTTTTTTTAATGTTTAACGTGCCAGGTGTTATTAAAGCACTTTCCATGGGTAAACTGATTTAATCCTACAAGATCCATCGAGTTAGTACTATTGTTACCCCCACTTTATGGAAGAGGAAATGGAGTTAGGGAGAGGTGCAGAAACCTGCCCAAGAAGACACAGCTAATGGGTCATGAGGCTGCGATTCATACCCAGGTGAGCAGATAGAAACACCTACCATCTTATCCCCTTGGCTATAATATATACATATACATTTGAATTCAATAACTTACAATTATTTTTTTTAAAGATTTTATTTATTTGACAGAGAGAGACACAGCCAGAGAGGGAACACAAGCAGGGGGAGTGGGAGAGAGAGAAGCAGGCTTCCCCCAGAGCAGGGAGCCCGACTGGGGGCTTGATCCCAGGACCCTGGGATCATGACCTGAGCTGAAGGCAGACGTCTAACGACTGAGCCACCCAGGCACCCCTACAATTTTTTTTAATAGAAAGAGTTTTCTTAGCTAATGTGGACAGATGTATGCTCCTAAGAAATACCTTATCCAAGAGCCACTTTTCCCAGAAGAGATAAATTTATTTTTCTCAATTCAAGTCCTCTTGATACATGGTGCTTTTTTAAAGATTGAAAAATAACATTTTTACCATGTAAGTAGTTCTCCCAAAGTCACCGTATGATATTGTGATTTTACTGTGGTGTGTGATGGGGACAGAACGGTGCACTTCTATGAGAGATGATATTGGGGAAAAGAGTCGTTTTTATTTTACTTTTTTAATTTTTTTAAATTTATTTTATTTATTTGACAGAGAGAGAGAGACAGCGAGAGAGGAAACATAAGCAGGGGGAATGGGAGAGGGAGAAGCAGGCTTCCAGCTGAGCAGGGAGCCCGATGCGGGGCTCGATCTCAGGACCCTGGGATCATGACCTGAGCTGAAGGCAGACGCTTAACCGACTGAGCCACCCGAGTGCCCCAAAAGAGTCGTTTTTAAAAATCAGTCTATATTCCTTCTTGGCATTGGTAAAAAAGTATTAAAATAACAAAATACTTCTGGAATAAAACTGTATGTTGCTTAGTGGACGCGACTGTTTTAAGCAATACCCATGAGACTATTACACACGCACATTCAATGCCATACAAGAGATTGCTCCTGAGTGGAATCATACAATCAACATAAACCCCCTCAGCTCAAAGGGAGACAAACATCATCTGAACCACGAACACGAACACACACTGGTCTGGTTTGAACACAGAGGTCAAGTTTTCGGTAGACTGAAACTTTGAAAAATTCCTATCTAGGAAAAAAAAAAAATCAGAACTTGCTGGGTTCCAGGAAGAGACTAAATTTCTCTCCATGCACACTCTCCTCAGTGAGACCCTGCCCCCCTTCCATCCGACATTAGTCTAAATACCTCCTAATCAGTGACAGATTGTGAGGAAGAAATGGAGTGCTGGCCTAATCAGCTTTCTCCTCAAATATTAAATATTAAGAAAGGTTTCTGGGAAATCAGTCCTTGATATGATAATGTGCTGATGTGCGTGTGTGTGGTACGTGTACACAAACATGCCTTCTGAGAAGCCAGTCAGTGTGAAAACTAAGAATCACAGAAAGAAGCCTCGCATGCAAATAAAAAAGAATTGGGTTGGCGGAGGGGGTGGAGAGGAAACCCGGGTACAAGCAAGCTTCTTACTAACCAATTATGGGAGCTTCTTCCATTATCTGTTACAACTCCCATCGGCCCCAAAGGGAAGGTTTGCAAAAAGGCAATCCCTTCAGAAGACACGGAGTAACGTGGACCAAAGAGGCAGACCTTGCTTTTAGGCTTTCACGCTCCTTTGCCATGACGGAGCCGAGTCAAGGAGGCTCACAGACTGTCACATTGAGTTCTGACCGAGCCATATAAAAATTGTCAGGCTGGTACACTTGATGACTGCTAACTTTGGAGGAGAAATGTATTTGCTCCACAATTTCATTTTTAATTCCTCAGAGTCCCTCCAGAGAAGCGTGGTGCCACCAAAGTGAATTTTGTGCACATTTTTAGGTGTTGGGAATGTCGGTCGAATCATATGGGAAAAGAAAAACAGGGGAGGGAAGATGTCCACCTTGAAGTCTTGTCCATTGACAGAACACATGTTTGATCAAAATGCGATGTCATTCGTCTTTTGTGGCTCTTTGTCGATCATGTTTGTAGGAAGAATAAGTGAACTCCATGAAAAGACATTTATCTAAATTATCCTCATAAAGTGCCGTCACTCTGGGTAAAAAGAAAAATGGGAGAAGGCCAGTCTGTACACTTGAACTATGTGAGGAGGAATACAAAGATCCATCATGGGTAATCTAAACATATATATTTAAACTATATATGCATGTATATATGTAAATATGTATGACAATCTATGTATGCATACCTGTGCATGAGCGTGTGCACGCACGCACGCACGCGTGGGCGTGTGTGTGTGTAAACTAGGATCTGCTAAAAGTTACGGTTGTGGTTAGCTGCTCAGCTCTTCCCCTTTGGAAATCCTTATAATGCACCAACCTAGCTATAAATGAAGAATCCTCACTGGCTCACTGATAGAAAGCCAGTAACCAAATTGTAAACAAATATGGGTAATGTCTGAGTCTGTGCCGACAAGTAGATAAGAAGATAAATGTAGAGTTTCTCTTAATTAGCCTTTCTTAATTAAAAACAGCAGCAGTATTGTGATCAAAATGAACTCTGGTGGGAGCGTGGTCACTTGGTCTTCTGGGTATCACTCAAGGAAAATTAGATTTTTTTTTTCCCCTTCTAGGATAAATTGTGCACTAAAGAAGGAATAAACGGTGTCTGTGAGCAGTGTCCCTTTGGTTTTTATCTGTGTGAGATGGATGTGCCTCTTGCCGTTTCCAGAATGGCGTGGGGGCAGACTTAGCCATCATTAGCACCCCAGGATGGATCCAATTCACTAATTACTTATGCTGTCCTGGTTCACTGAGATTTAACTACCAAGTCAATCCCATTATCTGCAGTCTCCCAAGCTTGCCGGAGCCATCCGTCTTTCATGGAAAAGAAGCACAAGGGTTATCAATTGGGCCCTGCAAGACTTGGGATTTTCTGACTTTGGGAGAAGGCAAGATTAGTCCCAACTCAAGTCCAGGCCCCTCTAATCCGCCACTTTGGATGTGATAAAAGTAAACGGTGACAATTATCCAGAACTACGCAAAGAAGCGGGAGGGGCCGAGCAGAGAGCAAAGGGAAGGGAGGGGAGGGGAGGAAAAAGGGAGGAGAGATAAAAACGCCGAGAAAAAGAACGCAGGCCCTGCTGTGACACGGGGCCCGTGGTTTCAGGCAGCTTGGCGCGTCCCCTCCGAGCTACAGAGGACCATTCATCTCTCACCAGCACATGATAATATACTCAGAAATTGGGAATTGAAATTTTCTGCAAGCCCAGGCCCCCTCTAAGAGCAGGGATGGCCGGGGAGAGGTGGCCAGAGAGAGAAAGGACTCGAGGAGCCTCTGCCTCGTGCAAGGGCCTCCTCTATCCACACGGGCCACGCTCCCGAGTCTGCGTGGCTCCCGGTCCCGGTCGCTGGCGAGGGCTGATTGGCACCTGCTCTGCCGAGGGGAAGGGCCCGGCAGCAATTGGCAGCACCATCTCGTTCATTTGCACACTTTAGGAAGCAGCAGTGTGGCTACTAATACAAAAAAGAATCTTCTAAGCAGCATGACATCTCTTGGAATGGAATATTTGTCTTTACAAATGATTGCTCTGCTGCGAGCACTTGACACGGTGCTCGCAAACATGTGTAATTGTTGGAGGTGTAATGATGATTATTTGCATATTTAATGTTCAAACAGTACTGAAGAAGCAACCTAGACTAAACCTTTTAGGGGAAGATTTGAATATGTTCAGCATCAGCCCAAGGAGTCCCAAGAAGTAGGAGGCATCCGATGGAGAGCAAATGCAGGGATAATTGGCTGAAAGTTCAACGCACCGCCGCCTTGGTGCTTTTATTCAAGGACACAATAGCACTCTCTGGACCCATGCGAGGTGGAAGTTCACCAACACCGGAAGACGCTTTCTTTTGGCTCTAGTTCAAGCATAAACTGCAAGACGCCCTGTATCAGCCTCGTTTTACATTAACCAGCTGTGACTCCTAGAACAGTAGCCAGGAAGTCAGGGTACGAGTTTTGATGCTACGAGGAGGGATGATAGACACTGAATTCATTATGCTTTTTATCCCCTGGCAAGGGGAAATTGTCCACCCGTTCCTGTACCCCAAAGAAATCATTCTCGGAGAACAAGCTAGCCGAACTATTAAAAATGGCATGATGTGCAAAACTGCAGGGAGAACATTTTATTCTCTTAAAAAGACAATGCACTTCTAAGATTCTCTTCTGGTTTTCACTTAGGTCCCTGTTCTTTTTCTCCGGATGATAACTAAACTTATTGCGGTAATCGCGGTATACTAGATACATATATCAAATCGTTATGTTGTACACCTGAAACTAATATAATTTTATGTCAATGATACCTCATTTGAAAAATGCTCTTTTTCTTATAATACTCCTTAAAAATAGAGCAGTTGGTAGTCTAAATGAAATTAGAATGCACCCCTGTTACCCATTCCCCATCTCTCTCAAATGCTGACTCAAATGCATCTTTGTGGGGCTCATAAGGTGTGAAGTTACATGCTTTGTCTTTCTGCTTTCCAGCCATGAACAGATGGATCTGGGAGGACCCCAGCGATTCCTGGGGCAGTTTCCCAAAGTAGGTTCCCTTGTAGGAAATGTCACAAGAAATCCAGAGCTGGGAACGTGCCCTGTGCAAATGACACTCAGTGCACCAAATTTCTCAATATGCACAAAGGCCTGGGCCCTGGGAACCCGGGCGGCCTGCCTGCCTGCCTTTCCGAGCCAGCGCTAACTAGACCCTCACAGCAGGCCGACCCGTGCTTACCCACATGTGCCTACACATCTTGAACAACTTGAAACTCAGAGGCTGTGCTGCATGCTCCAAATCAGCGGGAAAGGAGATTTTAGATGGTGGTAATCATCTCAGTGAAAACACGCCTCACTGAAATCAATAGAATAATTTTTGATAATGTGGCCACTTGATCAGGTAATTTGGCCTTTTACCTGTCGTGAACACTTCACTGGAGACTTCTGGAGCTATTAGATGCCTCTTACTTGGAGGCTATCCTGTTCTTGTCTTCCAAAGTACGTTGAATAATTAGCTTTTGAATGTAGTGCTGTCTCTCCTTCCTCTTGCCCCTGGCTCTTGTTGCAAGGCCCCGCCCGCCCCTGCTTCCTCTCAGGCTCCTTGGAGCCAGGCCTCTCTCCCCGACAGAAGCCATCGGGTGACAAGCCACAGCCCGTCACCAAAACAACACAGACCTCTGAGGGGCAGCCCAGTGCACCCGACTCAGTTATCATTTTCTAAACTGATTTTTAAAAAATTGGATGGGTTGGGATGCCTGGGTGGCTCAGTAGGTTAAGCGTCTGCCTTCGGCTCAGGTCATGATCTCAGGGTCCTGAGATCGAGTCCCACGTCAGGCTCCTTGCTCAGTGGGGAGCCCGCTTCTGCCTCTGCCTGCCGCTCTCCCTGCTTGCGCTCTCTCTCTCTGACAAATAAATAAATAAAATCTTAAAAAAAAATAAAAAATCGTATGGGCAATCGGAGATGGAAGGTCACCATCGCCACCCGTGTGGTCCCAGGCACCGCTCCTGCCAGGGCCGGAGCGGGAGTGCCAACGCCTCTCGTGAGCGTGGTCTGTGGGCTCACCTGCAGGGGACGAGGTCTGGCAACATTGCCTCTGCACCCCCGCCAGGGGGATGACTAACTCTCTAGGAATGACGACATACGTGAGTCTTGCTTTTGAGCGTCAAAGAGCTCAAGGTTTGGGGGTGATTAAAGGTGGAAGTACCAGGAGGGGGAACACTCATGGTGAACAGTTTTCGAGTTCCAGACATGTTTCTGCCTTCATGCCTCTTCATTCTCACTGCCACCTGATGAGATTGGTACCATATTCCCATGTCCCCATTTTAGAGATCGGCACACTGAGGTGTGGAGAGAATACATGATGAGCCTGGGGTCTGCCAGCTCCCCGGGGATGAGGCTGGGATTCACACCCAGGCATGGCAGCACCACCGAGGCAAGCCACTAAACGGTGGTGCCTATCAGGGTTGTCCGCTACACTCCCTGTCCTGACATTCACGTTGGGCATTACATACAGCTGCTAAAGCTGTCTCATATCTCCCTGGACTGCTTTCGTGCAGTATCACAAGACTGCTTGCCACTTCACGTGTCACTTTAGGAAGAAGCTCTTCCCAAGTGCACTTGACCACCAGCGACCCCTGGGATCAGTTCATTGCTCTCCTATACAGCCCAGAACACAGAAAGCTGAGGGTATTTTTTTTTTTAAATATAATATTAAAACAACCCCTGGGGATACAAAGTTGAATTTTATTCCTTGTTACATTCTTTGAAGAGCAAGTATTTAAAAAACACATGACAATAATTAGCAGTATTTCTTTAGGGGTTTGTTGGTTTGACCTCAGCCTCTTAATCTGTCAAAGTATGTTAATCAGCCTGACAGACAGACAGATAAAGTATGGAGGCAGATGCACTAGGAGTGAAAGAGGAAAAGGAAGGAGAGGATGGGGAGCCAAGGGGAAGTGAGGACACTATGGCCAATGGTCCCCGTGGGGGGACTCTTATGGGGTGGCCCCAAAAGGTTCAGAGCTAGACAGAGCCTCAGAAGCCAGTGACTGTTTGGATTCAAAGCCCAGCAAAGTGAACAAGCTCATTTGTGTACGTTCCAGAAATCTCCTTTGACTGTGAGCTGAGCTTAAAGTACATTTTGTAGGATAAAAAGTTGTGGATGGGATGGTAAACATGTAAAAGTCCCAATTTTTGCAAAATTTGTCTGCAATTCCAGCTGCATGTCTCACACCATCCTGTAACTTGAGCAGAGACATTTAGTGCTCACCAAATATCCATGGACTCTTCCATTTTTCCAGTCACCCTGAATCAGGTGGGTCCGCATGACAGGGGGAGTGGAAATGACATGTGTCATTTTGGAGTCCCAGCAATTAGGACCTTGCATGTGCCGTTCCGGCTTTCTCTTCTGCTGAGGGAGAATGCGAGGCCTGGGATTCACATGGTCCAGCTACCAGGCGAGAGATTCCTGTTTTCCTGGGTTCTTTAGCAACCGGGGGCAGAGGGTGGGAGGGAGAGCTGACACAATTAGACACATGTTCTATGAGCGAGAAATGAACTTTTGTTGTGGGAAACCATTGATTTGAGGGTTATTTTGTTACTGCAGCATAACCAGATCTTTTTCTGACTATAGACTTCTAGACCCACTTAAGTCTTTAGTACCTACATTGCACAGATCTTTTGAGTTCACACAACATCAACCGACCATTTAGTTCCTTACTGTACCTACCTCAGATAGGAAGAATAAAGGGGAAATTACTGAATACATCTTCCATCATGTGCATTGTGCAAGACGCTTTATGGAAGCTATTTCACTTTGGACTCCAAGGACAGAAAGGGTTAGATATTGACATTTCGTCATTTGTTCAATAAAAAGGGAAATGAAGTTCAGAGAGGATAAACACTTACCTATCGATATACAGTTCCTTCTCTTGAATTTCATGCATTGGCTCTAAAATCTGTTTTCTGCTTTATATTACCTAGCCTTCCTGCCAAGGCAAACCAGAGACTATTTAGGTACCTTAGAAGTCAGGGAATAGACAGCATGGTCTACTCACACTTTCTGAGCCCTTGGATCCGTGATTCCATGCTTGGTTCAGCAAGGTAGGACTCATAAGTTTCCTCTGCAGGAGAACCCCAAGTTTAAATTTCTTAATTTCTAAATTTCTTAAAGTGGGATTCCTGTCATTTGAGAAGGGATAGAAGTATTTGAAAAAGGACCCCCCCCCTCAAAAAACTCCTAAGTTCCAAGGGGAATGCCAGTAGCAGAGCCCCTACCTATTTACATGTATCTTCCAACCACCCCCTCACATGCATTATTATTACTGGCTTCTTGACGACCCTTTAGACTTCCTTGGAGTGCCATTATCTTTACATAGTCCACAAATAGTTTCATTATGCCAAATACCTTTGTGTGTGAGTGTCTGTGTGTTGGGCTATGTTTAATATATAAAGTAAATTAGTCGATAATCAATTATATACAGCATTGGCATTATTGTATTTATCCCTCTCTCAAAAATATGGCAATAATCCTGTTCCTGTATATGTCATCCTCACCCATCAAACACATATACACCCATACATTCCAAGACCTGTTACCTTCTGTCACACACACATACACAGGCACATACCCACATTTGTGCTGTGAAGAGTTCCATGAGTCCTAGGGCAGGAAGTGTAATGAAAAGGTATGAGAATCACTGAATTAAGAGTTCTATTTTCTGGATACCAATGTATAGAGACCAGAATATTGGAGATGTGTGGAGGTCATTAATGTGGCCAATAGGAAATAAGATATGGTGTTCAAGTTCATTTCCTCAAAAAACTTTTCTTTAGCACCTATGCTAATTGGCAAAACAAAGACAACCATGACACAGCCCATGCCCTCACGGAGGCTACACTTGAGGTGAGACACTGCTGTTCATGGTGTTTTACTCAAAAATTGATTCTTGTCTTATGCCACCACCACCTTATGTCAAAGTGAATGTCTTTTCTGCTGTGTCTTCTCCAATTTTCCTTCCTAACTATGTACATGATGATTTAATTCCTTTCCATATTTTCAGGGCTCCCTGGCTGGCTCAGTTGGTGGAGCATGCCACTCTTGAAGCTGAGGTTTTAAGTTTGAGCCCCATGTTGGGTGTAGAAATTACTTTAAAAAAATCTTAATTTTTTTCCATATTTGCATCACTATCTAAATGCTAAATGTAGTATGACCTACTCAGAGCTCTCTCCTGGAACGCTTAACTGGATGACTATGCTACCACTAAACCGATGCCACCGCCACCATCTCCACCACCATCATCATCATCCTGTGCCTTATTCATGTGATATCCTTTATGTTCCAGGCTTCACATCATGATTTCCTACACGCCCAGAAAGTGCTGAGGCCAAGATTGAAACCCATGTGTTCTTGACCCCAAGTTCCATTCTCTTCAAAGGTGTGTTGTACTCCCACACCAGCACTTCCACAACTTAATTTCTCCTCGCATCCAACCCATTCTTCTAACTTAGTAGAAGGGCCATTATCCTGCAAATTTTCTTAATGAGAAGGCTGGAAGTCATTCGCTTCCATCACTCAGCACATCCTGCACGTTTAGACTCCTTAATTGCTCTCGATTTTGCCAACCTCCTTCTGTTTCCACAGGCAGTGGCTCAGAAGAAGTCCCCGTCAAGCCTTCTCACCATTGCCTTGCCTCTAGTGCTTCTTTAGATTCACTGTTGGCATTGTTGCTTGAGAGATCTTTCTTTTTTTTCTTTTTAATTTTATTATGCTATGTTAATCACCATACATTACATCATTAGTTCTTGATGTAGTGTTCCATGATTCATTGTTTGTGTATAACACCCCAGTGCTCCATGCAGAACGTGCCCTCTTTAATACCCATCACCAGGCTAACCCATCCTCCCACCCCCTCCCCTCTAGAACCCTCAGTTTGTTTCTCAGAGTCCATAGTCTCTCATGGTTCGTCTCCCCCTCCGATTTCCCCCCTTCATTTTTCCCTTCCTACTATCTTCTCTCTCTCTTTTTTTTTTAACATAATATATTATTTGCTTCAGAGATACAGGTCTGTGATTCATCAGTCTTACAGAATTCACAGCACTCACCATAGCACATACCCTCCCCAAGTTCTATCACCCAACCACCCCATCCCTCCCACCCCCACCACTCCAGCAACCCTCAGTTTGTTTCCTGAGATTAAGAATTCCTCATATCATGGGCGCCTTGGTGGCTCAGTTGGTTAAGCGTCTGCCTTCAGTTCAGGTCATGATCCCGGGGTCCTGGGATCGAGTTCCGCGTTGGGCTCCCTGCTCTGTGGGGAACCTGCCTCACTCTCTCTCTCTCTGTCTCTCTGTGTATCATGAATAAATAAATAAAATCTTAAAAAAAAAATCCTCATATCAGTGAGATCATATGATACATGTCTTTCTCTGATTGACTTATTTCACTTAACATAATACCTTCTAGTTCCATCCACGTTGTTGCAAATGGCAAGATTTCTTTTTTTTTTTGATGGCTGCATAATATTCCATTGTATATATATACCACCTCTTCTTTATCCATTCATCTGTCGATGGACATCTTGGCTCTTCCCATAGTTTGGTTATTGTGGACATGGCTGCTATAAACATTGGGGTGCATGTACCCCTTCGGATCACTACATTTGTATCTTTGGGGTAAATACCCAGTAGTGCAATTGCTGGGTTGTACGGTAGCCCTATTTTCAACTTTTTGAGGAAGCTCCATACTGTTTTCCAGAGTGGCTGCACCAGCTTGCATTCCCACCAACAGCGTAGGAGGGTTCCCCTTTCTCTGCATCCCCGCCAACATCTGTCATTTCCTGACTTGTTAATTTTAACCGTTCTGACTGGTGTGAGGTGGTATCTCATTGAGGTTTTGATTTGGATTTCCCTGACGCTGAGAGATATTGAGCACTTTTTCATGTGTCTGTTGGCCATTTGGACGTCTTCTTTGGAAAAATGTCTGTTCATGTCTTCTGCCCATTTCTTGATTGGATCATTTGTTCTTTGGGTGTTGAGTTTAAGAAGTTCTTTAAAGATTTTGGATACTAGCCCTTTATCTGATATGTCATTTGCAAATATCTTCTCCCATTCTGTTGGTTGTCTTTTGGTTTTGTTGACTGTCTCCTTTGCTGTGCAAAAGCTTTTTATCTTAAAATCCCAATAGTTCATTTTTGCCCTTGCTTCCCTCGCCTTTGGCGATGTTTCTAGGAAGAAGTTGCTGCGGCTGAGGTCAAAGAGGTTGCTGCCTGTGTTCTCTTCTAGGATTTTGATGGAGTCCTGTCTCACATTTAGGTCTTTCATCCATTTTGAGTCTGTTTTTGTGTGTGGTGTAAGGGAATGGTCCACTTTCATTCTTCTGCATGTGGCTGTCCAATTTTCCCAACACCATTTGTTGAAGAGACTGTCTTTTTTCCATTGGACATTCTTTCCTGCTTTGTCAAAGAATAGTTGACCATAGCCCATTTCTGGGCTCTCTATTCTGTTCCATTGATCTATGTGTCTGTTTTTGTGCCAGTACCATACTGTCTTGATGATAACAGCTTTGTAATAGAGCTGGAAGTCCGGAATTGTGATGCCGCCAGCTTTGCTTTTCTTTTTCAACATTCCTCTGGCTATTCGGGGTCTTTTCTGGTTCCATACAAATTTTAGGATTATTTGTTCCAAGAGATCTTTCTAAAGACCTGAACTTCTCCAGTTTAAGCTGTCCTTGCCGGGTAAAGACCCTAAAGATCTGAACTTCTCCATTTTAAGCTGTACTTGCAGGGTAAGGGCCCAACCCTCTCTCTGGCAGACCTGACCCTTCTGCCCTGAGCTTGTCCTCTGGCCATAGGCTTGCTAACCCTGGCACCATCTCTACTGTCTCAACCAAAGGTCTCTGTGCAGATCTTTCTGCTGTGGGTAGGGATCCACCACCTCTTCTTCCTTGCTCATCTGTAATCAGAGTTTAATCCCTGAGCTCACTGCAGCCTTTCTACCACCTGGCCCTGCCTCAGGCTCATTTTTAGGATGTTCTTTTTAGGATGACGTCACAGCCTCACCACAATCCAGTATAAGTAGATAGGGCAGATGTTATTTTCATCACCATTTTACAGAAGTAGAAACTGAGGCTTGAGACATTTAAGGACCATACCCAGGAACCTGGTTGATATAAGAACTAAATCAATAGTCTTGGCTTCTAAATCCTGAGTTTTCCTAGGCAATTTCTTTAGATTAGAATTGAAAAGTGCTGTGGACATTCCCATTTTTTCTCCTTCAAGATGCTCTTCTTGCAGAAGGGGGATGTGCATCTTCCTGCATCTCCTTCATTGCTCTATTAGACACCACAGGTCTTTTTGCACTTAGCATCCTCTGTTTTCCTTTTTCTCTTCCTATGCAGGTAAGGTAGTGCAGTGTAAGGAGGAAAGCTTGGCTAGAATTTTCCAAATGGTTGCTGTGTGACTTTGGGAAAAGTCACTCCATGTCTCTGAATCCTGCAGTGTGATTGAGCTAGGAGCTATACCATATGGACTTGGACATCTCGTCTTGATACTGTCACTAAAATAAATACAGATACTGTCTGCACTGTCACTAAAAATCAGTCAAGTATTTTGGCCAATCCATTGTTCCACAACGGAAGAATGTTGCCCACCGAACAAGCATTTTAAATGCTTATTTTCATAAGTCACCTAGCACTCTTTAATAACTGAAATAGGGCTGCCATGAATAGAGGCTTGAATAAGACTCATCTTTCTTATTTATTTATTATTTTTTAAAAGATTTTATTTATTTGAGATAGAGATAGAGAGTGAGCAAGAGATAGAGCACAAGCAGGGGGAGGGGGCAGAGGGAGAGGGAGAAACAGGCTCCCTGCTGAGCAGAGAGCCCAAAGCAGCGCTCCATCCCAGGACCCTGGGATCATGACCTGAGCCGAAGGCAGATGCTTAACTGACTGAGCCACCCAGGGGCCCCAAGACTCATCTTTCAATTGGTGAATGGATACAGATCTATTGACTGAGGGAGGTGATAGCTAAGGCAGGTCTTGTGTTCAAATTCTCTCTCTGCCTCTGATTGGTAGTGGGTATTGGGCACAGCATCTTCATGTTGAGGATAATAGCAGCTCCACTCCCTACTTCATTTTGTCTATTTCTGAGACAAAGTCTATCAAAGCTTTTTGAAATGTTTTATGTTAGTAAAAGGTATCACTACCATTGTCTCTGTTAAACCACTTCCTGTCACTGGATCACAATTCCTTCCTTTCAAATAAAGGGATTTAGCTCATTGCCTTTTCAACTTGTCTTAGTCCTGGACATAAATGATGATGATGATGATGATGATGATGATGATCACATAAAGATTTAGTGCTCACTCTTCGCCAAGATCTATGCTGCACCCTTGAAAAGAACCATGGGCTCGCCCTTTGAAGGAATGACACTCAAATGGACTTTCAGGTCTTAGAACACAAAATTCAGAGTGGCAAACATGGGCAGTGATCAGAGGAGAAGGCACACTTGCTCTTGTGTCTTTCTCCTCACTTGACTTGCTCATCCCCAGGCTCAAAGTTAGAACCTACAACCATGTCCAATGTCTACTTCTTTGGAATTCTCGATTATGGCCGTATAAGCTTCCTCTGCCCTCACCAGACTAGTCAGCATTCCCCTAACAAACTCATGAATTGCTTTGATCTCCTGATGCCTCTACCCTTCCTCGTTTTGGAAGTCCTACCTTTCTTCTCCTGGAAATCTCTTCACCTCCAGGGTTACAATTTCTATGTCACTTCTCTTGAGCTCTCCTTTAGCAGGTTCCCTCAGCCAGATGGAGCCTTGCCTCCCCAGTGTTCCCAGGACGTTTGCAGGTCCATGCTGTGGTGTAGCTCTGAACTGCTACTGGTTTGTTTACCTCTTTTTTCCCTTTTACAACTGTGGTCTCCCACAATGCAGACACTGGGCATTCGCTCGGCTAGGAAGGGCTCCGCACTTGTTGGGACTCTGCAGAGTTTTATGAAATGATGACTCAGAAATTCAGTAAATGCTCTCCACCATCTTTGCTTTTTCCATTTTTCTCCAAAATACGTTTTATGCTTTTACTCTGCTGTTCTCCACTCCCAACTCAATGCCAGTGGCTGGAATAATGAATACAAATGGCTAATAAAGAAAAATAAATATGAACATTCAAGTTTGTCTTGGTTCTTCCACCCTTAATCCCAACTAACTATTTAAGTATATATTTACAAAATGCTAAAATCTTCACTTGATTTCATCTGCTAAAGGTCTTAAAATTCATCACATTTCAACAAATGAAGAATTTCCTCCATACAGGCCAGTTTTAGATGGTGTGAAGGATGCAACGAAGACTGCCACTGCCCCTGGAGTTGTAGAAACTTGTACAGAAATCGACACGAGTCCAGAGAATATGATTAGAGTCACGGGACACTGGGAAGCAAATTGTTATAAGAGCCCAGAGAGAAGGGAACAGATTATTTTGGCTAGGGGAATAGCTTACTCACAATCTATTAAACTTTGGTAAAATTAAAGGAAATGGCAGTCAGCAAAGGGTACAGCAAGAGTGCACAGTACTAGCAAAAACCGAGGGGGAAGGCCAGGCTACATGGAAATGGTTAGCCCTCATGATGGCAGAAGCAGAGCCCTCATGGGCAGAGGTTTAGACCGTGGAACTGGAAGGAGAGAATTGGGCCACACGACAATGATATTTGCATCCAGGGACAGGGCTTAGATTTCCAAATGGAGGGTACTAAGAGCTGATGGAGATTTTTGAGTTGGGAGCAGAGGGTCGCTTTGGGGTTTTCACTCTAGCCCAGCATATAGGAATGTTTGGAGAAAGAAGAGTCAACTGTGGCCTGGGAAGCTATTGTAATAGTTCAGTCATATGTATTGATTATTCCAGAACGATTATTCAAGCGAGTGTATGATTAACCTCTCATGGAGAACACTGGTCTGATGTAGAACAGCATTTCTAATCCACCACCTTAAATATTGCTATGTTATTAGCAAATGCAAGAGTTTGAACCTTTGAAGGAAAAGTCTGTGAATGGCCGCATCCAAAATGGCCCCAAAGTCATAAGGGCCCTGGAGTTTCCTGAAACACAGAGCATAGGACTTACAAAGACCGTCTACCCAATTCCTCTAGGTTTGGTCATTTTGCAATGGATTCTGGCTTTCTGGACTCTCACACATCCCCCTCCGGACAAGGAATCGCAATGCCCTTACCCTGCTTTCTGCCCACACCCCCTCCCTTACACACACCCTTTGTATCTTGGTCCCAGTCCAGAGCTCCTTCTTGCCATTCCCTTTTCTTTGCCCCTGAAACTCAGATACTCTGTCAAGTGCTGGGGTAGAATGTTAGAGAAGCAAATGCAAAGGGAGAGATGATGGGGGAAGTTTCTTTCTTCAAGAAGCAATATCTTAGAGGTGGGCTGTCAGGGATCCCACAGCATCTGAAGTTCCTGAGACTGAATGAAAAACACTCAGCTAACAAAACGGAGCGCTGCACAGGACGCTTCATCTGCTCTGGCCAAATCCCTTCTTTCTTTCCATCCTTTCTTTCCTAATAACAGCTGCCCTCTCATTCCCTGTTACTCTGCTGTGAAGAACAAAACCTCCCTCCGACTATCTGTTTTTCTTTTCTTCCCCAGAGTAGGTCTCATTACTGGTGATTAGCAGATGATTAAAACCAATTCAGCTTCCCCCAGTAGATATTTTCTCCCTGTTTGTGCCTAACGCGTCAGCCTTCAATGAACGTGCTCCTAAGCTTATTAACAGGCTCAGAGGATTAGCTGCCGCCAAGCTCGGTGGCTCCCATATTGTGATGCAGGGAGTGACATGGAACCATTTGCTGAGCGCAGACAGGACCGCTGGGACCAAACTATCTAAATCACAATTTTATTTTCCATGTAGAGCAAGATAAAAAAAAAAAATCCCAACAATAATTACAAAAATCAAACGTTTGGACAAGTCTGAAAATACCCTTAAACTCAGTGGCAGAAAACAGGCTAAACCTTTCATGAGGGGCATCAGTGTGTGTGTGTGTGTGTGTGTGTGTGTGTGTGTGTGTGTTGTTAGTTTACATGGATGTAGAATCACCCAATTTAGCCATGTTCACACCCGTGTATGAAGATGAAATTCCTCATTTAGCCTCTGCATTCACTTTGGTGTCCACACAGTACGTTTTTAAGTTGGCTTATTGGATAGATCTCTTTTTTTAATAGAGACAGAAGAATTGTCAACTTAGAATATAACACACTATAATTTAGGTCACACTCTAAAAAGCACCCAGTTCTCCAAAACTGTGAAATTTGGATATTGGCAGATATGCACAAAGGAATTCTAAGTGACTGGTTTCACTTCTATTTCAAAACCACAAAAACGCCACAGGTGAAAGTGTAGGAGGCATCTTTCCCTATGTGCAAGGGTTTTCTTTCAAGTATAACTAAATAGATGTTAATTACAATAATGATTACAATGACAATAGTGATATATTTATTAGCTGGGGTCACAATGAGTAGGTTAGGAAGCAAAAGGGGTTAGTTTCAGAAAGTTCTGAAAGAAAAACCTCAGGGTATGATGCTTGGTGGATGGAACTGTTTTATTGTTACAAATGGTCTCTTATTCTAAATCTTTAAGTTTTTCCCATTTATTTTTTTTCCACCTTTTCAATGTAGCTTAACTCTGAGCGTGCTGGAGCTTGAAATCTAGTTTCTGATTCATAATAGCAACAGGGTTTGCAGAAAATGTCAACAAATCCCTCATCACCAGGGAAAGTAGGAAATGTGAAAGGTAAGTCACATCAGTCTCCCCTGGCTGCATGATGGAGTACGTCTGCGGAAGAGGAGAAAGAAGAAAAATCCTAGCAAAACGGGTACTGCAACCAAGCAGTGAAACCCAGCAATGCCAAGAAAACAAAGGGAAACCTGACAAAACAATAGGGAAGTAATGAGGACTTAGAGAAAGATATTGTCAATCACCAAAAATGGCACAATCATATTTTATTTAATTTCAATCATTTAATATCTAAGGAAAATGACAGAGTAGGAGTTCTTATTGGTTCGATTTTACCAGCATTTAAAAAAACTCCGTTGATATCCCTGACCTTGGTTGGCCCCAGTAAGTAGGTAATTGCTAAAGGATCAATTCCCTCGTCATTAAACAATAGGCCCCAAACAAATGCAGTTTGTGTAATCAACTGACAGTACAGCACAGCAGAAGGTAACAGAATACAAAGGAAGCTTTAAGAATGATATTTACAAAAGTGCTGTGATAAATACCAGGAAAACGGTTAGAACCAAGGATCTGCAATAATGTAACTAGAAGGTGCAGGAAACAATTATGGCTGAAGATGCTTCTAAACATTTTATGACATGCTCATGAAGCATAACATATAGGAAGGAAGAATTGTCGTGATGAGACAAAGATAAATATTGTTTAATGAAATACTTTTGCTTGGAAGTATTTCGCTGGGACTTGAGAGAATTCCCATGGCCACGCGGAGACAAGTTCAGAAGGGGGGTCATGCCAGCCTCAATAGATGAATAAAAGAAACCGAGCCATGGGAAGGGAGAGTTATTTCTGTTCCCTCCTCAGCCAGCTCTGCGCGGTACAGGGCCAGTGAGTGCAACATTCTGAACTAATATCCTTTCACCTTCTGAATTAAACATCATAAAAAGAGGACGGCTTGTTTTTCTTCCACAGTTCTTCAAACAACCTTCACCTTAATGGTGGGCCACAATGCAATGGTCGTCCCGCTTCCGGCAGAATCCTAGAATTCTTTCTGACTCCTTGATATACGGGGTCATTTTTCCCTTCACAGTTTGTCCTATTTTCTTCTTTTCAGCATCAGAGGATAGAATTACACAAGGCATATGATAGCACCTGTCAGGAGAGGATGTACCCCACAAACTCCTTTTACCATTATCATCACAATACTGGGATGGTTAAGAGCTATGGTTTGGACCAGCCCTGGAAATTACTAGTGTATGACCTTGAGGAGTTGACTTCACCTCTTTGAACTTGAGTTACAACGTCTGTACTGTGGCGGAAATATTACCCATTCTCATAGAATTAACAAGGGTTAATAACATAACAAGGGTTTTCAGGTCATGTTCTCGAAGGACTCAGTCTACTACTAACACAGAGTCAGAGCCCCGTAAATGTTGGCCATATTGGTAATTAGGTCAGCAAGAGTGACAAACTGTATGAAATGCTTTCACATGTGTGGATCCTACCTCAGTGGGAGCATCCAAAGCGAACTATTTGAGTTAATTAAGACATTGTAAGAAGTTTGAGAGACAATAGCTACCTTCGCTAAGCCTGAGTCTTATAGGAGTAGAAGGCGGGAACAGGGTGAAGCAGAAAGATAGAAGTATAAGTAAGGGAGAGGACACACATTAAAAGATCAATAACCATCCAAGGCAGCACTGTAAAGTGATAAACTAGGCTAGAGATGATAAATACTGCCCGGGAGGGGAGGGGTCATGAAGGGCTTGGGCAGGCAGGGAAAGGAGATGGTGGAATTGGGGCTTGCTGTGAGGCCAGGCATTTTCTGTCTCGTCGTCTAGAGGTTTCTGTCCAGACAGCCTTCCCCTGGATACTTCCCGAGCTGAGGGGCTTGTATGCTATTATGTGTGAGTGAATATTCGGCTGGTGGGAGGGTTATTACTATTATTATTAATGATAATACTACTTGAAACCACAGCCAATTTAACCCAACCATTTGGAAGAGCTACATTGCCCTATTATCCAATTGATAATTTCAGGGTTTTATTCACAGGCGCAATCATAAGAAAAACAAGGAGAAGACTGTCTCTTGGTTGTGTACATATGCATAGACTTTGCCTTTTGAGAACATAATTGGGGATGGGAGTTACAAAGAAAAGATCATTAAGAGTTACAAAGAAAGAAAGGGGAAAAAAAAACCCCATTGCCTTCTTGTGCCATGTGCCAAGCCCCGGGAGGCCTGCTCGACTTCATTGAGCTGGAGGCGGTACCCAACCAATTGGGGCAGAAACAGGGCAGGGGACCTCAGAGGCAGCAGACATTGGGGCAGAGAAATAACAGGGACAGAAGGGCAAAGGAAAGTGCTGTGTTGGAAAAAAGCTGCAAGGGAATTTTCTTCCATTTAAACATTAGGCAAAAATAGCAAATATAGCTGCTGGCAGAGACCCCCTCCCCACTCCCACCCAGCTAATAAACACAATGTCTTCAGCTGCCAGGATCTCTAATAATCTACAGATTGGTAACTAAGGCATTTTGGTGATGTGTGGGTTAGCAATCCAGGCGATTCCTACCTGTGGTCTGAAACTGAACAAGGGTGAAACCAGGAGGGGGCCATTTGAGGGGACATGGTGAGCCCTCTACTACTAATCCTGGAAAGGCTCAAACCCTTGAGGGGGTGGAGGGTAATAGAGTGCTTGCAAGAGCAAACCCACGCCTGTTATCCACGTTGCTGCTCAGACGTAGAGGCTCGATTTAGCAAGATATGTCCCCTGAGAAGCAAACAGCTTGGTGGCTTTAGTTAAACATAAAAAGACAATTAGGAATATTGAAGGTTAAAATTGATCACTCATTTAAAAAATATAAGTAGATATTCCTAAGAACTTCCTAAGAAGTAGGGTAAGTAGCAGTAAAATCACTCAGTCTTAGATTATGCTGATAGAAATATTAAGAAGCGATCTTTATCTATTTATCTATCCATCCATCCACCTATATTTTTACCTTCCTACTTTTTCCCTATACTACTACCTGTAAGCCTTTCAAGGTAGAATCTATTACATCTTAGATTTTCCTACAGACCCTACCTTAGTGCAGTGGAATAAATATGTTTCGAATGAGTATATAAGTAAAATCAAATCCTGATAAGACTCTATAAAGAAATGACATGATGCAGATTCCGGATTAGCCCAGTTACTGAAAAATGATACAGCAAAGATGCCATACCCTTCCTTGACCTTTCCAGTAGCTTTTGACTTCTTATTCTGTTGTCTCACTGTGGGCATGATTGTAAGGTCATGGAACTGAGGTCTCCTGGACTGTGGACACTGTGGCAATACAGTGTTAACTTCTGCTCAGAAATACTCATAGCTAACACTCAAGTGCCAGGCACTGTCCCAAGTGCTTTGGAAGAGTACACATTTAACACTCATACCAATCTGTGGAGTAGGTACTCTTGTGATTTTCCTTCTGCACATAAGGAAAGCTTGTCTGAGGTCCTGGTGTCATAAATGAGGGTGCTGGAGGTGAACACAGGTATCCTAGCTCTTCAGTCTATGCGTTTAGGTTTTTCTGCCTCTGAGCATTGTTTTTTTTTTTCCTTGTGTTTTACAAAATTTCTTAGAACTGTCTGTCACTCAGTGTTACTAAGAAGTAGTCATAATGCTAGCAATAATTTTCAAATCCTGTATTCCAATAATGGTGGGAGATTATAGTGAAACACCTGTCCAAATACCTGTGCTACATTCCTCTTGCTGAAAGATGCAGACAACAAGAATATCCCAGACATTTTGGATGGAAAAAAAAAGCAATCATTATATTTTAGTATATATCGTAAGCTTGAACAGCTCCCTAGAATAAAGGGTGTAGACTTATCAGGTTGATCAGATAATTTTATCTTGTGATAACCTTAATACCAGTGCAAGGTCTGAGAACGTTCATTTGATCCTTAAGACCTACAAGGCCCACCTAGGTTTCTGTAAAGATATCTGATTTTTTTGGTAGGGCTAATTTTAAAAGTATTTATGACAATATTTATAACATTTACTACAAAATATCATAAGCATATTATATAATAAATATGGTGCATTAGAGAAGATGTTTAAGAGTTTAAGAAAGAATTAAGATGTTTTGCAATGTTTAAGGAGTTAAAGAGGTAGAGGGGAAGAAATAAAGAGAGAGAGGAAGGAAGAAAAAAAGAGAAAGAAAAGAGGGAGGGATGGAGGGATGGAAGGAGAGAGACAGAGGAAAAAAGAGAAAAGTATAGAGTCTACTCAAAAAGGTACAGAAGATGTGGTTTTTGCAGATACCTCAAATGAATTAATTGCTATATTTTTAAATGAAATTTGGATCTAAGTCTCCAAAACCTAAGGTAAAAAGGGAAACTATATAATGAAATAATTGTATTATGATATTTCATAGACATTATATTTTATTTTCATAGATCATAAATATTATGCTTAAAAGTACTTGTTATGTCTTCAATTCACAGTTTATTACTAGTGCTAAATATAACTGAACACAGATATTCGCATTCCACTTGAGTAAGTCTCTGCCTTTGTATGACGAATATAATGTAAGTCAGTCTCTGGAGGCTTCTGAATTGAATTATCACATCACTGATACCTTGTTATTAAAGACATCTTAGATTAAGATAAAATACCACTTGATGCTGAAAGGTAAGCTGATCAACTAATTACTTGACAAGTTTCAAAAGAGACTCTCTGAAAACAAATAGGAGGAACACTTTTCAAATTGAAATATAATTATAAAGTAATGAAGATTATGTAGCACTTAGATCCCTGAGTATTGACATTGAACAATCAAACATGTGCCTGAGAAATGGTGTGAATTTCCCCAGGCAAATAGCTTCCTCTTGGCTTTCCCGGATGGCTTCTGCAGTTGCAAGTTGGCACAGGCTTTTGCTATCTACAGAAGCCATGGACACTAGTCATCCTATGCTGGCACACCCTGGAGAGCCATCAGAGCCACATTTTAAACATACTCAGCCTGTGATTGATTGTTCGGTCAGTTGACTGATATCCATAAAGCAGGAGTTGGGAAGCAAGCCCATTTTTTATGCATGCAGGGCAATGTTCTTCCTCTAAGAAGCTAATCTTATGCAGGTCAATTATCTCTCTACACTTCAGTATCTACTTCAGTTTTTAATTTGAAAATGAGAAAGACAATTTCTATCTCATTTATTCATTCATTGAACTAATATTATGAAGGGAACAAAGGAGACACAAAGTCCTTTCCCTTATTCTAGTAGAGGAGACAGATAACAAACACGGATATAATATATCCAATGGTGGTGATTGCTATGGATCCAAATAAAGCAGGATAAGGGGGACCCCAAATGCTGGGGTGAGAGTGTTATGTGAAGGGTCCTTAGGGAGGACTTTACATAGAGGGGATTATTTGAACAGAGATCAGAAGGATGTGTATTTATGGATAGGAAGATTATTTCCGCCAAAGGAGACAGCAACTACAAAGGCCCAGAGGCTGGGGCTTCCTTGGCATGATGGAGCAATAGTAAGGAGGTCACTGTGCCTGGGAGGAAACGAGTGAGAGGAAACATAGTGGGTATATACTTGGGGAGGTGAAAGGAGATCAAATAATATTGTTAAAAGGACACTGGTTGGGCGCCTGGGTGGCTCAGTTGGTTGGGCGACTGCCTTCGGCTCAGGTCATGATCCTGGAGTCCCTGGATCGAGTCCCGCATCGGGCTCCCTGCTCGGCAGGGAGTCTGCTTCTCCCTCTGACCCTCCCCCCTCTCATGTGCTCTCTCTCATTCTCTCTCTCTCAAATAAATAAATAAAATCTTTAAAAAAAAAAAAAAAAAAGGACACTGGTAAGGATCTCTCACTGCAACAAAATAGAGTAGTGCATAATTCCCAGTCCTCCTCCTTACAACTAAAAATGCTGGACATTACACACCAAACAAGCATAAAAGACTCTGAAAGGTGGAAAGATGGACTGCCTAGGGTTCTTGGACATGAGAAACATAATGGTATGTGGTGAGTTCCCTGGGTTTCCTTTTTGTTCCCATATATCCTGTACATGACCTGCAGGAGCCTCCATCCAGAACTGTCAACAAGCGCCAACAACAACAACAACAAAACCCCCCAAAGCCAAAAAACAAACAAAGAAAACCTACAAAATGCCTTTGAGAAAAGTCCGTTCCTCCTAACCAAAGGACTGAGAAAGTGACCTATCAACAGAAAACCTTTCTGGCAGTACTCCTACTTCCCTATACACACTCATTCAAATACCAGTGGAAACTATATTGTCTCACTACATCCTTCTACAAAGAGGCATTGAGCTCCTATCCCTTCATCTAGTAGTGTTGGTGGGGCCACACAGGAAGTTGATCTTTCACTTCCCATTCTGTGGAATCAAGTGTGCACAGATTCCTCTGCCAGGATCCCTAAGCAGGATCTAGCATCAAGCTGAACCTCCAACTCTACCTAGCAACAAGGGGAATTAACAAGGTGATTAGAGGCAGGGCTGGTCAGACAGGGCTCCTTTTCCCTCACTTCAGAATCAGCAGAGCCCAGTGGGGAGATGGTCCTCTATCCCTGACCATTATTAAAAAGGCTGAATGAGGTGATAAGAAATCGGGTTAATTTCACTCCAATTTCCCCTCTTTCTGAGCCTGGTGTCAGTGGGGCCTAGTGAAGGGCTGAGCTTACGCTCACACCATGCAATAGCAAGGCAATGTGAGTCAGCCCTTTGTTCCCCACCCCCATGGTATTAACACTTAATGGGGAGCTGATCACATCAAAGAATTCATGTGAGGTGTTGCTCCAAATAGAAAGAAAAGTATCAGTAGGGCCAAGTGGAGCTAAACTTCCTAATGAGGCAAGTATGAGTCAATGCTTCATGTTTGCCCAGGTGGTGATGCCAAAGTACATCAAGATACCACCTTACACAAGACAGAAAACAACAAGTGTTGATGAGGATGTGGAGAAAGGGGAACCCTCTTACACAGTTGGTGGGAATGCAAGCTGGTACACCCACTCTGGAAAACAGTATGGAGGTTCCTCAAGACATTAAAAATAGAACTATCCTACAACCCAGCAATTGGACTACTAGATATTTACCCCAAAGATACAGATGTAATGAAGAGAAGGGGCACATGCACCCCAATGTTCATAGCAGCAATGTCCACAATAAACTGTGGAAGGAGCCAAGATGCCTTTCAATAGATGAATGGATAAAGAAGATGTGGTTCATATAGACAATGGAATATTACTCAGTCATCAGAAAGGATGAATACCCACAATTTGCATTGACATGGATGGAACTGGAGGGGATTATGCTAAGTGAAATAAGTCAAGCTTCTGAGAAAGACAATTATCATATGGTTTCACTCATATGTGGAACATAAGGAATAGCATAGAGGACCATAGGGGAAGGGAGGGAAAACTGAATGGGAAGAAATCAGAAAGGGAGACAAACCATGAGAGACTCTGGACTCTGGGAAACAAACTGAGGGTTACAGAAGGGAGGGTGGTGGGAGCATGGAGTAACTGGGTGATTGGTATTAAGGAGGACACATGTAGTGATGAGCACAAGGTGTTATATGCAACTAATGAATCATTGAACACTACATCAAAAATTAATGTTGTACAGTATGCTGGCTAATTGAACATAATAATAAAAAAATTAAAAAAAGAAAAAGAAGCGGATCCTGCCCATCTGGTCCTCATGCAACACCTAAACAGTGCCTGCTAAAATAAGATTAGATAAGAGCCTGACCATTTTATCTTCTTCAGCAAAAAGATATCTATATCTATATCTATATATCTATATATCTATATACCTATATATCTATCTATCTTTATATAACCATATGGAAAGTATAGAACTGAAAAATATAACAATCAAAAACAAAACAAAAAACAACTCATGGGATGGGCTCAATAGCAGAATGGAGATGACAGAGGATAGAGTCAGTTCACTTGAAGATAAGAAAATAGAATTTGTCCAATCTGAACAGAGAGAAAACAGAGAGAAAAAAAGATTGACAGAGGCTTAAGGCTTTGTGGGATGTTAACAAAAGAGCTAAAATTTGTGTCATCAGAATTGGAGAAGGAGAGGAGAGAGCATGGGATTAAAAAAGTATTCAGAGAAATAGTGCCTGGAAACCTACCAAATTTGGCAAGAGATGCAAACCTATAGATTCAAGAATCTGAATAAACCAAAGAGGATAAATCCAAAGAAATCCATATCAAAACACATCATTAAACTTCTGAAAACTAAAAACAAAGAAAAAATATTGAAAGCAGCTTGAGAGAAACTTATAGGGCAATGCCAATTCAAATGAATGTCGGTTTCTCATCTGAAACTGTAGAGATGAGAAGGTGGCAAAACATTTTTCAAATACCAAAAACATTTTTCAATACCAAAAAATCAATGTGAACTCTACGCCCCATGTAAATATCCTTGAGAAATAAAGGGAAAGGGGTTCCTGGGTGGCTCAGTTGGTTGTGTCTGACTCTTGATTTCAGCTCAGGTCATGATTTCAGGGTCGTGAGATCGAGCCCCATGTTGGGCTCCATGCTCTGTGTAGAGTCTGCTTGTCCCTCTCCCTCTGCTCCCCCCAAATCTCTCAAATAAATAAAGAAGTAAAACTTTAAAAAAAAGAAATAAAGGGAAAATAAAGATGTCCCTAACAAATGAAAACTCAGAGGACATGTTGCTAGCAAAGGTACTCTTAAAGAATATCTAAGGGACATTCTCTACATAGAAAGGAAATTATAACAGAAGAAGGGTTAGAAATTCAGAAAGGAAGATGAGCATCAGAATGAATAACCATAGGAGTATATATACTTCACACCAGTTTCTTAAATCATATCTGGTGATTGAAACAAAAATTATAATGCCACATAATGTGGTGGTCAATGTACATCGGAGAAATACTTGAAAAACTTATATTTAAAAAATATAGGGAGGGGGTGCCTGGTTGGCTCAGTCGTTAAGCATCTGCCTTCTGCTCAGGTCATGATCCCAGGGTCCTGGGATAGAGCCCCTCATCGGGCTCCCTGTTCAGTGGGAAGCCTGCTTCTCCTTCTCCCACTACCCCTGTTTGTGTTCCCTCTCTCGCTGTGTCTCTCTCTGTCAAATAAATAAATAATTTTTTTTAAATTTTAAAATGGAAGGATAAAGATACTTAAATGCATATAAGATTCCTGTATTTCATTCAAAGTGGTAAAATGTCTATACCGATAGACCATGATAAGTTAGGCATGCATCTTATAATACCTAGAGCAACCACTAAAAAAGTTACATGTATAATATACTTAAATAAATATGAAATAAATAAAGACAGAATCTTAACAAATGTTCAAATACCCTAGAGGAAGGTAAACAAAAAAAGAAAAACATAAGAATCAGAAGAAACAAAGAGAAAACAAATAAAATGCCAAAGTTAAGCCTCACTTTGCCAATAATTACTTTAAATGTAAATGCTCTAACTATACCAATCAAAAGACAGTAATAAAATGGACAAAAAATAGATCCAAATATATACTTGTTATTAGAAATCCACCTAAAACTCAACGGCATAAGTATGTTGAAGGTGGAATGAAAGGGAAAAGATGTACCTATAAATATGAATCGCCCAAAATCCAGGAGTGGCTATATTAGTATTAAATAAAGTAGATACCAGAGCAAAGAAAATTATTAGAGACAAAAAGGACATTACATAATGATCACATTATCAGTCATAAATTGAAAATACATAATACAGAAAAAATACAAAATACAGTAGAAATGGACCAGTTCCTTGAAAAGTACAAATTACCAAATCCTGGAGGGTATTATGCTAAGTGAAATAAGTCAAGCAGAGAAGGACAATTATGATATGGTTTCACTAATATGTGGGACATAAGGAATAGCACAGAGGACCATATGGGAAGGGAGGGAAAACTGAATGGGAAGAAATCAGAAAGGGAGACAAACCATGAGAGACTCTGGACTCTGGGAAACAAACTGAGGGTTACAGAAAGGAGGAGGGCGGGGGGTGGGGTAACTAGGTGATGGGTATTAAGGAGGGCACATGTTGTGATGAGCACTGGGTGTTATACTCAACTAATGAATCATTGAACACTACATCAAAAACTAATGATGTACTATATGCTGGCTAACTGAACATAATAATAAAAAAATTACCAAATCCAATCATGATGAAATAAATAACCCATATAATTTTACAACTCTATTCTATATTCTCTATATATATCTATAAATATATTCCATAATCCATTATAGAAATTGAATTTATTTTATTTTTTTAATTTTTATTGTTATGTTAATCACCATACATTACATCATTAGTTTTTGATGTAGTGTTCCATGATTCATTGTTTGTGCATAACACCCAGTGCTCCATGCAGAATGTGCCCTCCCCAATACCCATCACCAGGCTGACCTATCCTCCCACCCCCCTCCCCTCTAGAAATTGAATTTTTATTTTAAAATCTCCTGAAAAAACCTCCAGGCCAAGATGATATTATTGGAGAATTTTACCAAACATTTAAAAATTTACAATTTCTTCCAGAAAATAGAAGAGAGGGGGGCATTTCTCCATTTCTCAGTTCATTTTTTTGAGGCTAGTAATATCCTGTTACCAAAATTAGACAAAGACATTATAAAAAAAAAGAAAGAAAAGTACAAATTAATATCTTTCCTGAATTTAGATGTTAAAATCAATAAAATTTTATCATATCACATCTAAAAATGTGTAATAAGAATTAGAAAATGTCACAAAGGGGTATTCAACAGGTATGCAAGATGGGTTCAACATTTGAAAATCAATGTTACCCATAATATGAATGAGCAAAAGAAGAAAAGTCATATGATTATATCAATAGATGTAGAAAAAGAATTTGACAATATCTAGCACCCATTCATTACAAAAAATATAATAAAAAAAACAAAACTCTCAGCAAAGAGAAACAGAAGAAAGTTCCTTAACTTGACAACAATTATCTACCAAAAAAACTCCACCGAACACCATACTTAATGGTGAAAGGTTTGTCTCTAAGATTGGGAAGCAGGCAAGGACGTACACTCTAACTACTCTTATTCAACATAGTACTAGAAGTTCTAGCAAATGCAATAGGGCAAGAAACAGAAACAAAAGGCACACAGATGAGACAGAAAGATATAAAATTGTCTCATTTGAAGCGACATAATTGTCTACATAAGAAGTCACAAAGAATTTAAAAAATTAAACTATCAAAAACAAACAAAGAAGCAAAACAAGAAAAAAACCCTCCCAGAGATAATCAGTGACTGCAGTAACTTCTCAGGATACGAGATCAGCACATAAAACTCAATCACATTTCTATATACTAACAATGAACATGTAGAAAGCAAAATTAAAAACATAATATCATTTATGAACACTCCAAAGAAAATTAAATGCTGGGTATAAACTTAACATAACATGTACAGGATCTGTATGCTGAAAATTAAAGATGTTGAGAAAGGAATAAAAAAAAAAAGTCCTGAAAAAATAAAGAGACATATTGTGTTAGTAGCTTGGACCATTCAAGTGGTAAAAAATGTCAATTCTTCCCAAATTGATTTATAGAT
This sequence comes from Halichoerus grypus, assembly GCF_964656455.1. NCBI lineage: Eukaryota > Metazoa > Chordata > Mammalia > Carnivora > Phocidae > Halichoerus > Halichoerus grypus. The sequence goes on along the minus strand of NC_135721.1, from coordinate 85,771,054 downwards.
CAATGCAATTCCTATCACAATCCCAGCAGGTTTTGATAGAAATAAACAAGTTTATTATAAAATTTATATAAAAAGGAACAGAACCTGAGATAGTTAAAACAATCTTGAGAAAGAAGAATAAAGTGGGAGGAATAGCTCTATAGATATTAAAGGCTATTATATAGCTACCTTAGCCAAAGTAGCCAGGTGGTGTGGTATTATGAGAAGGAGATATACATAGATCAATGAAACAGAGTGGAGAACCCAAAAATAGTTCCCCACCCAATTGTGGCCAAAGACTATTTGCAAAGATGCACAAACAATTCAACAGGGTTAAGAGAGTGTTATGGACTGAGTTGTTGCCCCTCACAATCCACATGTTGAAGCTCTAACCCTCAACGTGACTGTTTTTGGAGATGGGGCCTTTGGGAAGTATTGAGGGTCAGATGAGGTCGTGAGGGTAGGATCTCTATGATTGGACAGGGGCTTTAAAAGAAGAGAGAAAGAGATCACACTCCGTGTGTCATGTGAGGACAGAGAGAAGGCAGCTGTCTTCAAGTCACCAGGAACTGAATTGGCCTGTACCTTGATCTTGGGCTTCCCAGATTAAATGTCTGTTGTTTAAGCCTCCCAGTCCCTGGAGTTTTGTTATAGTATCCTAAGCAGACTAATACAGAGAGTCTTATCAACAAATTATGCTGCAGGTCTGGACATCCATAGTAAAAAAGGATGAAACGTAACCTCACATCTTATACAAAAATTGACTCCAAAGGGATCACAGACTTAAATGTAAAATGTAAATCTATAATCTTTGCTCTCTAGGGCTAGGAAACAGTGTCAGACTTGACATTAAAATCATGACTCAGCAGGAGAAAAATGGACCTCGTCAAAATTAAATTCATTCATTCCAAAATTCAATTAGACCTCATCAAAATTAAAAACTTTTGTTCTGTGGAACCTGATGTGAAGGGGATAAAAAGACAAGCTACAGAATGGAGCACAGTATTTGCAAACCACATATTTGATAAAGAAGTGGTATCTAGAGTATATAACAGATTCTCAAAATTCGATGCTAAAAAATAATTCAATTAGACAACAGGAAAAATAGATAAACATTTCACAGAAGAGGATATACAGATGACAAATATATTAAAAGGTGTTCCACATCATTAGCCATTAGGGAAATGAAAATTAAAACTACAGTGAGATACCACTACATGCCTGTCAGAATGGCTAAAATTGAAAAAAAAAAAAGTTAGTGAAAACACCAAATGCTGACAGAGATAAAAAGAAATGAGTCATTCATACATTGCCCATGGCAAAGCAAAATGATCCAGCCATTCTGGAGCACAGTTCAGCAAGTTTCTTATAAGAAAGAGTGGGTATGCAACTACCATGTGACCCAGTGATTGCACTCTTGTGTATTTATCCCAGAGCAATGAAAGCTTCTGTTCACACAAAAATCTGTATGTGGATATTCACAGCAGCTTTATTCATAATAGACCTAAACTGGAAACAACTCAGATTCAACAGGTGAATTATAATGACACTGTGGTACATTCATATCAATAATTTTTTAAAAATTACTATTTTTTATATATATTACATATATATATAAATTTTTTCAAATTATCAAATAAATTATTTATTTGAGAGAGAGAGCATGCAAATGGGGGGGCAGAAGGGGAGGAAGGGGGAGAATCCTCAAGCAGACTCTGCACTGAGCACAAAGCCCAATGTGGGGCTCGATCCCAGGACCCTGAGATCACAACCTGAGCCAAAACTGAGAGTCAGCCGCTCAACCAACTGAGCCACCCAGGCTCCCCTATATTGATAAAACTTTGAATTAACTACTGATACATATAATAGCATGGATGAATCTGCAGGGAATTATAGTAAGAGAAAAAAAAAAAAAAACCCAGTAACTACATACTGCATGATTCTATTTCTATATCATTCTTTCAATGACCAGAATTATAAAAATGGAGAAGAGATTTGTGCCTAACAGGGGTTAGGGAAGGGGAAGATGGGAGTGATAGCTGGACGTATCAATAAAAGATCAAGGCAAGAAAGTCTTGTGGTGATGGAAATGTATTGCCTCAATGTCAATATCCTGAGTATTGCTCTGCACTTTTGCAATATGTATGTTATCATCTGGAGAAACTGGGTAAAGGGTACAATTATTTTTTATAATTGCACATGAGTCTACAATGATTTCAAAGTGAAAAGCTTAATTTAGAAAAGAAAAGGGACGTGGTCTTTATTCCTTTATTCTTTGCACAGTGGAAAGTTAGTCAATCTCTACGAAGGCCAGGAGTGGGATGATCTGATGTAACTTTGGCTTCTGCACAGGGCAATGGTGGAAGTGAGAGGTGAGACAGAAGGTGTGGCATCCCTCCCAAAAACTGGGGAGGTTGGCTTGAACCAGGGATGCAGTAGTAGATGCAGACAAATTCTAGATCTCTTTTGAAGACCTCCTGACAGCAATGGCCAGTGGATTGGATTTGGGATGCTCAACTCCCATATTTCTGTCTCCAAGTTTGTATCCACTCATCTCTTCATGTGCATTTTGTTGTACAGAGAGGTTGCTCTCTTTTAAAATTTTTCTAGTGCATCTAACTTGTGCATCTTGACATTGGACTTTGGAGGTTCCCTCTATCCTTTCTTCTCCTGAATAACTTCTACTCATCCTTTAGGTCCCAGGTACAGGCCAAGTTTTTTTTTTTTTTTTTTTTTTTATGTTATGTTAATCAACATACATTACATCATTAGTTTTTGATGTAGTGTTCCACGATTCATTATTTGCATACAACACCCAGTGCTCCATGCAGAACATGCCCTCCTTAATACGCATCACCAGGCCAACCCATCCTCCCACACCCCCCTCCCCTCCAGAACCCTCAGCCTGCTTTTCAGAGTCCATTGTCTCTCATGGTTCATCTCCCCATCCGATTTCCCCCCCTTCATTCTTCCCCTCCTGCTATCTTCTTTTTTCTTTTTTAACATATAATGTATTATTTGTTCCAGAGGTACAGATCTGTGATTCAACAGTCTTGCACAATTCACAGCGCTCACCATAGCACATACCCTCCTCAATATCTATCACCCAGCCACCCCATCCCTCCCATCCCCCACCACTCCAGCAACCCTCAGTTTGCTTCCTGAGATTAAGAATTCCTCATATCAGTGAGGTCATATGATACATGTCTTTCTCTGATTGACTTATTTCGCTCAGCATAACACTCTCCAATTCTATCCACATCGTTGCAAATGGCAAGATTTCATTCCTTTTGATGGCTGCATAATATTCCATCGTATATATATACCACTTCTTCTTTATCCATTCATCTGTCGATGGATATCTTGGCTCTTTCCAAAGTTTGGCTATTGTGGACATTGCTGCTATAAACATCGGGATGCACGTACCCCTTCGGATCCCTACATTTATATCTTTGGGGTAAATACCCAGTAGTGTAATTGCTGGATCGTATGGTAGCTCTATTTTCAACTTTTTGAAGAACTTCCATACTGTTTTCCAGAGTGGCTGCAGCAGTTTGCATTCCCACCAACAGTGTAGGAGGGTTCCCCTTTCTCTGCATCCCTGCCAACATCTGTCATTTCCTGACTTGTTAATTTTAGCCTTTCTGACTGGTGTGAGGTGGTATCTCATTGAGGTTTTGATTTGGATTTCCCTGATGCTGAGCGATGTTGAGCACTTTTTCATGTGTCTGTTGGCCATTTGGATGTCTTCTTTAGAAAAATGTCTGTTCATGTCTTCTGCCCATTTCTTGATTGGATCATTTGTTCTTTGGGTGTTGAGTTTAAGAAGTTCTTTAAAGATTTTGGATACTAGCCCTTTATCTGATATGTCATTTGCAAGTATCTTCTCCCATTCTGTTGGTTGTCTTTTGGTTTTGTTGACTGTTTCTTTTGCTGTGCAAAAGCTTTTTATCTTGATGAGGTCCCAATAGTTCATTTTTGCCCTTGCTTCCCTTGCCTTTGGCGATGTTTCTAGGAAGAAGTTGCTGTGGCTGAGGTCGAAGAGGTTGCTGCCTGTGTTCTCCTTCAGGATTTTGATGGACTCCTGTCTCACATTTAGGTCTTTCAACCATTTGGAGTCTATTTTTGTGTGTGGTGTAAGGAAATGGTCCAGTTAAATTCTTCTGCATGTGGCTGTCCAATTTTCCCAACACCATTTGTTGAAGAGACTGTCTTTTTTCCATTGAACATTCTTTCCTGCTTTGTTGAAGATGAGCTGACCATAGAGTTGAGGGTCCATTTCTGGGCTCTCTATTCTGTTCCATTGATCTATGTGTCTGTTTTTGTGCCAGTACCACACTGTCTTGATGATGACAGCTTTGTAATAGAGCTGGAAGTCCGGAATTGTGATGCCGCCAGCTTTGCTTTTCTTTTTCAACATTCCTCTGGATATTCAGGGTCTTTTCTGGTTCCATACAAATTTTAGGATTATTTGTTCCATTTCTTTGAAAAAAGTGGATGGTATTTTGATGGGGATTGCATTGAATGTGTAGATTGCTCTAGGTAGCATTGACATTTTCACAATATTTGTTCTTCCAATCCATGAGCATGGAACGTTTTTCCATTTCTTTGTGTCTTCCTCAATTTCTTTCATGAGTATTTTATAGTTTTCAGAGTACAGATCCTTTGCCTCTTTGGTTAGATTTATTCCTAGGTATCTTATGGTTTTGGGTGCAATTGTAAATGGGATGGACTCCTTGATTTCTCTTTCTTCTGTCTTGTTGTTGGTGTATAGGAATGCCACTGATTTCTGTGCATTGATTTTATATCCTGCCACTTTACTGAATTCCTGTATGAGTTCTAGCAGTTTTGGGGTGGAGTCTTTTGGGTTTTCCACATAAAATCATCTGCAAAGAGTGAGAGTTTGACTTCTTCTTTGCCGATTCAGATGCCTTTTATTTCTTTTTGTTGTCTGATTGTTGAGGTTAGGACTGCTAGTCCTATGTTGAATAGCAGTGGTGATAGTGGACATCCCTGCCGTGTTCCTAACCTCAGGGGAAAACCTCTCAGTTTTTCCCCATTGAGAATGATACTCACTGTAGGTTTTTCATAGATGGCTTTTATGATGTTGAGGTATGTACCCTCTATCCCTACACTGTGAAGAGTTTTAATCAAGAAAGGATGCTATACATTGTCAAATGCTTTTTCTGCATCTATTGAGGGGATCATATGGTTCATGTTCTTTCTTTTATTAATGTATTATATCACATTGATTGATTTGCAGATGTTGAACCAACCTTGCAGCCCAGGTACAAATCCCACTTGGTCGTGGTGAATAATTCTTTTAATGTACTGTTGGATCCTATTGGCTAGTACTTTGGTGAGATTTTTTGCATCCATGTTCATCAGGGATATTGGCCTGTAATTCCCCTTTTTGATGGGGTCTTTGGTTTGGGGATCAAGGTAATGGTGGCCTCATAAAACGAGTTTGGAAATTTTCCTTCCATTTCTATTTTTTGGAACAGTTTCAGAAGAATAGGTATTAATTCTTCTTGAAATGTTTGGTAGAATTCCCCTGGGAAGTCATCTGGCCCTGGGTTCTTGTTTGTTGGGAGATTTTTGATGACTGCTTCAATTTCCTTAGTGGTTATGGGTCTTTCAGGTTTTCTAGTTCTTCCTGGTTCAGTTTTGGTAGTTGATACATCTCTAGGAATGCATCCATTTCTTCCAGATTATCTAATTTGCTGGCATATAGTTGCTCATAATATGTTCTTATAATTGTTTGTATTGCTTTGGTGTTGGTTATGCTCTCTCTTTCATTCATGATTTTATTTATTTGGGTCGTTTCTCTTTTCTTTTTGATAAGTCTGGCCACGGGTTTATCAATCTTGTTAATTCTTTCAAAGAACTAGCTCCTAGTTTCTTTGATCTGTTCTACTGTTCTTTTGGTTTCTATTTCATTGATTTCTGCTCTGATCTTTATTATTTCTCTTCTCCTGCTGGGTTTAGGCTTTCTTTGCTGTTCTTTCTCCAGCTCCTTTAGGTGTAGGGTTAGGTTATGTATTTGAGACCTTCCTTGTTTCTTGAGAAAGGCTTGTATTGCTATATACTTTCCTCTTAGGACTGCCTTTGCTGTATCGCAAAGATTTGGAACAGTTATGTTTTCGTTTTTATTTGTTTCCATGATTTTTTTAATTCTTCTTTAATTTCCTGGTTGACCCATTCATTCTTTAATAGGATGCTATTTATCCTCCATATATTGAGTTCTTTCTGACTTTCCTCTTGTGATTGAGTTCTAGGTTCAAAGCATTGTGGTCTGAAAATATGCAGGGAATGATCCCAATCTTTTGGTACTGGTTGAGACCTGATTTATGACCTAGGATGTGATCTATTCTGGAGAATGTTCCATGGGCACTAGAGAAGAATGTGTATTCTGTTGCTTTGGGATGGAATGTTCTGAATATATCTGTGAAGTCCATTTGGTCCAGTGTGTCATTTAAGGTCTTTATTTCCTTGTTGATCTTTTGCTTAGACGATCTGTCCATTTCAGTGAGGGGGGTGTTAAAGTCCCCCACTGTTATTGTATTGTTGTCGATGTGTGTCTTTGCTTTTGTTATTAATTGTATTGTATAATTGGCTGCTCCTATGTTAGGGCCATAGATATTTACAATTGTTAGATCTTCTTGTTGGATAGACCCTTTAAGTAGGATATAGTGTCCTTCCTCATCTCTTATTACAATCTTTGATTTAAAATCTAATTTGTCTGATAGAAGGATTGCCACCCCAGCTTTCTTTTGGTGTCCATTAGCATGGTAAATGGTTTTCCACCCCTTCACTTTCAATCTGGGGGTGTCTTTGGTTCTAAAACGAGTCTCTTGCGGACAGCATATCGATGGGTCTTGTTTTTTAATCCAATCTAATAGCCTGTGTCTTTTGATTGGGACATTTAGCCCATTTACATTCAGGGTAACTATTGAAAGATATGAATTTAGTGCCATTGTATTGCCTGTAAGGTGACTGTTACTATATATTGTCTGTGTTCCTTTCTGGTCTATGTTGCTTTTAGGCTCTCTCTTTGCTTAGAGGACCCCTTTCAATATTTCTTGTAGGGCTGGTTTCATGTTTGCAAATTCCTTTAGCTTTTGTTTGTCCTGGAAGCTTTTTATGTCTCCTTCTATTTTCAATGACAGCCTAGCTGGATATAGTATTCTTGGCTGCATATTTTTCTCATTTAGTGCTCTGAATATATCATACCAGTCCTTTCTGTCCTGCCAGGTCTCTGTGGATAGGTCTGTTGCCAATCTAATGTTTCTACCATTGTAGGTTACATATCTTTTCTCCCGATCTGCTTTCAGGATTTTCTCTTTGTCTCTGAGACTCATAAGTATTACTATTAGATGTCAGGGTGTTGACCTATTTTTATTGATTTTGAGAGGGGTTCTCTGTGTCTCCTGGATTTTGATGCCTGTTTCCTTCCCCAAATTAGGGAAGTTCTCTGCTATAATTTACTCCAATATACCTTCTGCCCCCTCTCTCTTTCTTCTTCTTCTGGGATCCCAATTATTCTAATATTATTTCGTCTTATGGTATCGCTTATCTCTCGAATTCTGCCCTTGTGATCCAGTAGTTGTTTATCTCTCTTTTTCTCAGCTTCTTTATTTTCCATCATTTGGTCTTCTATATCACTGATTCTCTCTTCTGCCTCATTTATCCTAGCCATTAGAGCCTCCATTTTTGACTGCACCTCATTAATAGCCTTTTTGATTTCGACTTGGTTAGATTTTAGTACTTTTATTTCTCCAGAAAGCATTTCTCTAATAACTTCTATGCTTTTTTCAAGCCCAGCTAGTATCTTGAAAATCATTATTCTGAACTCTAGTTCTGACATCGTACCAATGTCTGTATTGATTAGGTCCCTGGCAGTTGGTATTGCCTCTTGTTCTTTTTGTTGAGGTGATTTTTCCGTCTTGTCCTTTTGTCCAGTGGAGAATAGATGAATGAGAGGACAAAATGCTAACAGGGTAACAACGCCCCCAGAAAATATACACTCAGGGCGCCTGCGTGGCTCAGTTCGTTAAGCATCTGCCTTCAGCTCAGATCATGGTCCCAGGTTCCTGGGATCAAGCCCCGCATCAGGTTTCCTGCTTGGCAGGGAGCATGCTTTTCCCTCTCCCTCTGCTGCTCCCCTACTTGTTCTTTCTCTCTCTCTCTGTAAGATAAATAAATAAAATCTTAAAAAAAAAAAAGAAAATATGCACTAAACAAATCAGAAAAGACCTGAAACCTGGGGAGAGGAAAGGGAAAGAAAGAAAAAAGAAAAAACAAAAAAGAAAAGAAAAAACAAAAAAACAAAAACAAAATAAAACAAATACCAGAATATTATCAAATATGATCCGGCTGGTGAATAGATTAGTGCCACACACTAGATTTTGGGCTTATTTTGGTCTGTTAGAAGAAAGTGCCTGCCAAAATTTTAAAGAAAGAAAAATTTATATATGTACAAAAATAAGGGTTAAGACAATGAAGGAATGGAATATGAATGTAAAGGAGCAAATTATAAAAGATTTTATAAAAGGAATTGATAAGATAAGAAGTTGGTTGAAAAAAGAAAGAAGAGGATTTAAAAAAAAAAAAAAGGGAGAGAATGTGATCAGGCAGGAGACTAGAACAAAGCCACACACTAGAGATTTAGGGTATATTTTGATCTGTTAGAAGAAACTATCTCAAAATTTTAAAGAGAGAACAACTTATATATATATAAACCAATAATAAGGTTAACTATTATGAAGGGATAGAATATTACTCTAAAAATGAAAAAATAAAAAATATTTTTTAAAAAAGGGATTGATAAGAGTGCCTGGGTGGCTCAGTCATTAAGCATCTGCCTTCATCTCAGGCCATGATCCCGGGATCCTGGGATCGAGCCCTGCATCAGGCTCCTTGCTCAGCAGGAAGCCTGCTTCTCCCTCTCCCACTCCCTCTGCTTGTGTTGCCTCTTTTGCTGTGTCTCTCTCTGTCAAATAAATAAAATCTTAAAAAAAAAAGGGATTGATAAGATTTTGGTTGAAAAAGGGAAAAAGAAAAATTCAAAAAAAAAAAAAAAAGAAAAGACAGTTAAAAAAAAATTAACTTGAAAGACTAAAGAATCATGGTAAAAAAGCCATGAATTCTATGTGCAGTATTCCTCTAGCGCTGGAGTTCTGCGGTTCTCATTGATGGGTAGACTTGGTCTTGGCTGGATGTTCTTGCTGATCTTCTGGGGGAGGGGCCTGTTGCTGTGGTTCCCAAATGTCTTTGCTGGAGACGGAATCGCCCGCCCTTGCCGGGTCTGGGCTAAGTAATCTGCTTGGGTTTGCTCTGGGGAGCTTTTGTTCCCTGCAAGAGCTTTCCATGCAGCTTTGGAGGAGGAGAGTGAAAATGGTGGCCTCCCAATCTCCACCCCGGAGGAGCCAAGAACTCGGGCCCCACTCCTCAGTAAGCCCTCAGAGAAAAGCAGTCAATCACTCCCGTCTCCCTGGTCTCCCCCTGCACTCCGTGCTCACCCGGCCTGTGACTGGGCATTTCTATCTCTGGCACCCAATCCCGTGTGGAGTCTCCAAACCCAGCAGATCCCTGCGGTGTGCTCCCGTGCCGCTCCTCCCGGGGGAGGAAGGGGAGTTTCCCCGGATCTGCCACTTGTTGGGTCCCTGCTGGAAGAGCAGTGGCCCGACTGTGCCTCGGATCATGGTTTATGGCAACCCTAAGCTGAGAGCCCACTCCTCGGCTCCGTCTCTGCAGCCGGCTTCCCCGCCCTGATACCTGGGAGCTCTGCTGCACTCAGGCACCCCCAGTCTTCCTGTGACCCCAAGGGTCCTGAGACCACACTGTCCCAGAGAGGGTTCCACACCCCGCTTAGCCACCGGAGCGACGTCCCTCAGCGGAGCCGACTTCTAAAAGTTCTGATTTTGTGCTCCGCCACTCTATCACTTGCCAGAAGCGGCCGATGGAGCCCTCCTCCCCTGCCATCCATCCTCCCGAATATTGCCTCGGATTCACTTCTCTACATGTCCTACCTTCCAGAAAGTGGTCACTTTTCTGTTCAGAGTGTTGCTGCTATTCTTTTCTTTGATCTCCTGTTGAGTTCGTAGGTGTTCAGAATGGTTTGATCCCTATCTAGCTGAATTCCTGGGACCAGAAGAAATCTAGGTCTCCTCCGCCATCTTGTTCTGCCTCTACAGGCCAGGTTTTGAAGAGAGTCTTTTCAACAGTTTGGTTTTTAATGAAAACATCTTAAAATTACATATACTATCATTAAATTCTCAAAGTACAGGGAAGGACATGATGATACTTTTGGAGTTAGGGAGTTGAAGACAGCAACAGTGGTATTTCAAATGTTATCCCCTCTTTCTGATTAGAAAACACTTAACACCAGCTTCATTGGGCATACTTCCTATGTTGCAGAAATTATGCAAAGTGCTTCATATGGATTATTCAATTTAATTTTTGAAATAAATTTATGAAATAAGCACTTCTGTTTTGATTTTACAGATAGGTAAACTGAGTCCCAGGGAGACTAAGTATCTCTCCTAAGGTAATGAAGCTGGTAAGTGGTAGAGCAAGTACTCATTAACTCCAAAGCCTATGGGCTTGAACACCAGCCTGTCTCCATCTATGGCTTCAGTCTCACCTCTGTCTCTCTCCCTGGTCCCCAGGGACCTTAAGGTGGGGTTCCCTCTTCTTAGAGGTGTCTTATGATTTACCATTTCTATTGCATGCTCATATCCATCTACCCACAGCAAGTTTTCTTCTATCACTTTAATATTTTGTTCTTCTTCCTGAGTGATCTGGTAGAGGTTTCTCCTTAGACATATTCTCATGTATGCCTCGGGTATCACTAAATGGCCCCACACTTTAATCTCCACCTGGCTGAGTAGTGACTTTTGAAAACTCATTGGAAGCAAATGTTTTATGCACTTTTTATTACTTGGTACATTAGCATTCACTTCAACCCAAGCCCTTAAAATCATCTGTGATCTTCAAGAACATGTTGGTAAACCAATCTTTGTTTGTTTGCACAGATCCAGAAAACTCTGGAACTTTCCAAGTGAGTAAGCAAGGCACTTGACCCTACTTGATGACAAGGGATCCTTCCAAACTCCTTTTCTTTTGTATGGCATTTGGCAGTCAAATCTGCTAGGTCTCCACTGAAGCTCACGGAGCTTATTCTAGTCTCTGAACTCAAATGGCCCTAACAGGTTAAGCACGATTCAGAGTTTGTTGGTGTTCACATGTGTATTTTTTAGAGGGCTATGCGAAGAAAATAAGCAGGGGGAAAAGTTCAACTTCCACGGAAAAAGTTAAGTTTTGTGGGCTCAGAATCTCTATCATCTATCTATCTATCTATCTATCTATCTATCTATCTATCATCTATCTATCTTTCTATCCTTATTTATTGGGCTAAAGTCCAGAATATGAGATCAGTACCTTCCAAACACTTCCAATACCTGCCTGCAAGCCACAGAGGCTCCACAGATAATCAGGATCTTTACATGCACCTTTTCAGAAATTTCTTTCTCATGGGGGGTGGGAGACTGGGTGTACAGTAATTTGGTTGATTCTGTCAAATACACTCTGCTTAAAAAGATTTCCTGAAAAAGGGGGTCTGGGTGGCTCAGTCGGTTAAGTGAGGGACTCCTGATTTCAGCTCAGCTCATTATCTCATGGGTCCTGGAATCAAGCCCCACACTGGGCTCCACACTCAGCGGGGAGTCTGCTTGAGATTCTCTTCCCTCTGCCCCTCCTCCCACTCGCTTTCTCTCTAAAATAAATAAATAAATCTTAAAAAAATATTTCTGAGAAAATATAAGCAGCAAACTTTATTCAAGGGGATCTATCATGATAGATGGAGGGTCTACTCCAATGGGGGTTTTCTGTCGGGGGAGAGATTGGGTTCAATCCCAAATATAACAAAGAAAAATGGGAATTTATAGCCAAGAAGCAGGGTGTGCATGTATGGGGTCAGCGGATGGAAAATTCCTGAGAGGAGATATCAGGAGTATTAAAGGGATTCTGGCTAAACCAGAAGGTGAAGGATGAGGAACTTGATTGAAAATCAAAGGTGGTAGATAGCAAAGATGGGAGATTCTGGTAAACTGACTGAGCAGGATTCTTACTGCAATCAGACAATGCACAGATGACCACAGAATTCAAAAAGTCAGGACCTACTTGAAAAGAGAATTCAGAAAAGCCTGAGTAGAATTGATCAAGGAGAGAATCTTTGTCTCACTTAATTAAAGAGAGTTGCAGAGTGAAGCAGTCTGGGGTTCTCCCAGACAGATCAGTGTATTCTAGCCAGTGCCTCTTTAGCCACATCTGCATCTTCATCTGGGGGCCCTCCAAATCCAAACCATGGCACATTCACATAGGGAGACCAAATATGCCAACATATTTGTACATTTGTCAGTACCTGTGAGATCCATCAGGGTACCATGGAGTACCTTACAGGGGCAAACATGTCTATGGAAAGATAGGAACTAATCTTGCTTTCCTTTTCCTTCTAAGAATGTGTGGTCATTTCCTCAGCTGGGGTGTCTCTGAGCACGAATGACTCTCTCCAGTGGTTCTTTCATGTGAGAAGAATCCCGTCCAGAACTTCCTGCTGATATCAGGTGCTATTGTCACATCATCTGCCACAGCCATTCACCTCTTGGACAAAGTGACTGTCTTTAAAGAGCTTTCAGAAATGACTTGATCCAGGATTGGCAGCCTTACATCACTAACGCACAGGTAACAGATACCTGAGATTTTCTGACTCATCCACCCACCCGTCACATGTTTTAAATAAAATGAGGAGACAAATACAGCCTGTTTCCACACTCAGGGGTAATGAACACTATGATGGAAGTATTGTGTAAGCAAAGTTGCCGACCTGATTTGCCCAGAGACAGCAAGAAGTAGAACCTTCTAGTCCAGAGATTGACACATTAATAATTCCTCCTTGTATTATAGTAATACTCACCCAAATTTCCTTTTTCTTTTTTGCTTTCAAACATCAACATAGGATTATGGCAGCTAAACCACTTGTTGAGAATAATAAATTCATATTAGTGAGATAGAACTAGGTACATTGTAGTATAGAATTAATTTAAGGATAAACATGTCCAATAACCCAGGAATGCTGTAAGTGAGATTTCTGTATATGAACTTTTGATTCTTCAGTGTGGATTATGTGACTGAGAGTATCAGGTCATTTCCATTTCACTACTTTTAATTCATATGGATTAAGTCTTTTTTTTAGACATAATATGATATTCAGGGTGTAATTATAGACCATGTAGGCCCATTTTTACCCCCTTAACATAAGGGTCACACCCATAATTTATTAAAGGTTTCATGTGAAAGTATGGTGAACAGTGTTCTCAGAACAAAATTCTTTGTTAAGACTATTGAGGGAATAATGGTGACTTTTCTATAATTGAAACTTCTCGATAAAACATCTATTTCTCATCCCATGCAGAAAGAGGTTATTTTAACATGAGGAACAGTTTTTAAAGACCTTTGTTTTAGAGCATGGGGAAGTCTAATGTTGTTTTAATTCTACCATCTTTTATTTTTCTTGTGCTCATTCAATTGTTGGTGGAGGGCTTACTTCTGCATATAATATTGGATATGGGGGTGCAGGAGTTTGTGGTCTGAGTAGCAGGCTGTTCTGATTTCGGGAGCCATTGTTGTAGTGATTAGTGGTAATGTAAATAAATGCATTCAGTGGTCTGGCAGACAAGAGTTAAGAATTCATATTTTTAAGGGAACAGAGAGTAACTCACAGAAAAGGCACTAATATGGCCAATATTTAGCACTGTGACATTTTTTTAACTACAGCTACCTGGTGAGAAATATTGGTGATAACATATCACATAATAAGCATAATCTTTAAATGCTCTCTGATATTTCTCTGGAGTTTAAAATAGATTGGTTTTCTTAGAGAATGTCTGAAAAGGTTAAAGACTCTCTCAGGAAAAAATACTTAAAGATGCAGAATGTGTTAAAAAAAAAAAAAAAAAAGCACACCACCCGGATTGAAGATGCTTATGGAAGCCATTGTTAAAAGCTGGATTACCACTCTCCCTAACTGAATTCAAGTATATTTTTAAGATGTGCTCTAAACATCTAGTTTTATTTACTTTTTATTTTTTAAAGATTTTATTTATTTACTTGTCAGAGAGAGAGCTCACAAGCGGGGGGGGGGGGGCAGCAGGCAGAGAGACAAGCAGACTGCCCGCTGAGCAGGGAGCCTAACACAGGGCTCCATCCCAGGACCCCGGGATCATGACCTGAGCTGAAGGCAGACACTTAACTGACTGAGCCACCCAGGTGTCCTGAAACATCTAGGTTTAAATAAGCGTGGTGGAAGATGGGATTTCAAGAACTGAGTGTAAAAACTGAAAGCACCATCATCAGTATCACTAGCCCTGAAACTGACAAAGAAAAATGTTGATTATTTACCTAACTTGAGAATGAGCAAGGGGTTCCTAACTATAAAAGTGAGGACAGAAATTACATAGAAAATTATTAATCTACCTTAAAGATTTTATTTATTTATTTGACAGAGAGATAGAGAGAGCACAGATAGGCAGAGCAGCAGGCAGAGGGAGAGGGAGAAGCAGGTTCTCCACTGAGCAAGGAGCCCGAGGCGGGGCTTGATCACAGGACCTTGGGATCATGACCTGAGCTGAAGGCAGACGCTTAACCGACTGAGCCACCCAGGTGCCCCAAAATTATTAATCTATTTTAAAAGCTAAATATTTCTTTATATCGAAAACTTTCATAGGCAAATGTAAATGAAACATTGGTAATTGGGCCATATTAATGACAAATATAAATAAGTGTTAAATTTCCCATGAGTCAATAAAAAAATCATTAATACCTTGAGAGGAAAGACTATGAACCATTAATTGTTCACTCCTTATTTGGTCTAGATAATATCATTCGATCTAATGCATTCTCAATATGGTACTGGTTAGCACACATTCTCCGAAATGACCGCAGTCATGGGAACCCCTTCTCCTCATTCCCAAACGTCTAAGCATCAGGGTGCTAGTGTTGGGTTTTCCTTACATGGACAGAACAAAAATCAGAAATCTGGCACAGGGACAGAACACTAATTTGCTCCATTTCACATTAGTAAAAGTGATTTTCTAAATGTTTCAGCTTAACAAATAATCTCATTTCATTTAAAACAAGACCTTTTAAACATATATTGTCAGGGTTACTCATTCTGACTAATGGAAAGCCATTATTTTGCTTGTAAGCATACACAATTGCAAAACAGTGTGTTTGGCCACAGAATCTACATCCTGATCCCTGGAACTGTGCAGTACCCCCTTCCTGGTGCTATTCAGCCTTTGTCTGGGTAACTCCCCTATTCCCCCAAATCCTTCAATCCTGCATAACTTAGTAGGCATGGTGAAAAGAAACACAAGCATTTCCCTCATCAGGGGATAATATTACATGGCATTCTCCGTAGAAAGAGGTCTTGACCTGTCTTAAGATCGTTTGCTTCTATCTTCTGGCAGGTTTATCCAAATAGGACTTACTATTCACCACATTTTCAGCATTATTTTCCTTCTTGTGTCAGCCAAACATCAGTTTCTAGGTTTTTCCTTCTTTACTTCTGGGAAGCCAACTGGCTAGCAATTCTCTCTAGGGGGTCAATGGAAATTGTACACTCAGAGTAGCAGTTGGGGGCCACAGAGCAACACAAAACAGCAAGAGTCTCTGAGCACATTATCAATAATATCAGTGTGTGGGTATATCCCCTCAGCTAAGTGGTTTGCAATAGCCTACTTAAAGTGATTATTTAAAAAAAAATAAACTATAGAGTTAGCTTCTGGATATTCAGCTTTCTAAAATAATAATTATTATTTTGTACACATAAAGAATGGAGACAGACTATGGTCTTTCAGAAAACAGCAGTATCAGAATAAGATTTGCCTATTAAGGCTTGAGCTTAAACGACTACAACAGGGACGCCTGGGTGGCTCAGTTCGTTAAGCATCTGCCTTCAGCTCACGTCCTGATCCCAGGGTCCTGGGATCAAGGAGCCCCAAGTTGGGCTTCCTGCTCAGCAGGGAGTCGGCTTCTCCCTCTCCCTCTATTGCTCCCTCTGCTTGTGCTCTCTCTCACTCTCTCTCTCAAATAAGTAAATAAAATATTTTAAAAAATGAACTACTGCAACATTTCTTTGCATGCTTGCATCAGGAAGCTGGATGTATAATACTGAACAAGTGGTCTCATTCAAACACTGGTTAGGCTCAACGGAATCAATGTGTATCATTTAGATTTCAGCTTGAAGTACTATTTCCCCAAATATGTCAGGCACAAGGAGTAGTGGGTTCCAATGCAAGATCCATGACTTTAACCTCCACTCAGGTTCTTGGAGTTCACACCGATAGCTGGGAGTTTAGGACATGGGAAACTGCAGCCAGTACATCTATGTGTCTAAGCCAGTTCTATCATTCCTAACAAGGGCACTGTGAGCAAGTTATTGCGCCTTGGTGTCCCTCAATTATCCCTTCTTTAAAATAAGGATAAAATAGCACCTACATTGTAAGACTGTTGTGAAGCTAAAATGAGGGGTTCGATAGTCAAACACTGGCAACAGTGCCTGCCACAGAGTGAGGTCTATAATTATCACCATCATCATCATCATCTGTACTTACTTGTTAGCTCTAGAATCTTCCTTAAGGGGTTGTGCACTGTGGTGAAAGAGAAACTTTGTCGTTCTTTCCCTTCCCTGCAGGTGTCCGATGGCTAAAGTCCAGTACCCCACAGTAAGTGACAGCTTTATGGACACTGTGGGAATTGTCCAGTCTTTTTTTTTTTTTAAGGAAAAATTTTTCTTTTTAAAGATTTTATTTATTTATTTATTTATTTATTTATTTATTTAGAGAGCTCGAGCAGGTGGGGTGGACAGAAGGAGAGGGTGAGAGAGAATCTCAAGCAGGCTCCACATTCAGTGTGGAGCCCAATGATGTAGGGCTCAATCCCTTGACTCAAGATCATGACCTGATCTGAAATCCAGAGTTGGACACTCAAATGACTGAGCCTACCAGGCACTGTGTCCAGTCTCCAACTAAGAGTACTGTTTCTCTATGTGGCTGAGAATGCCATCCTCTGTTAGTGCTGCTTCTCTCAGCAACCATATCTTATTCCCGAGGGCAGTTCAAATGCTAGGGGGTGGTTTTGCCTTCTAGAGACAATATGCTTTTGGAAGAAAAAAAAAAAAAAAAGAGTAAGTTAAATGCTTAAGGAGCTTGTATGGGCAGGCCTGTATAATAATGGTCATGATCGCTATAGCTATATAACTATATTTACTGAGTACTCTGGTCTAAGCACTTTGCTAAATGCTCTACATAAATTTTCTTAAATAATTCCTTTAACAAGTCTAGAAGGTAGATATTACTATTGCTGCCATTTTTTACAAAGGAGGAAACTAAGACATAAATATTAGATAATTGACCTGAGAAGAAACACGTATTCATTAAACCTCAGAGCCAAGGAAAGAACTTAGATCTAACTCTAAAATCAAGACAGTAACTATAATGCCATGCTACATCTAACCTGGTATAATGGCATTATGAATTGCACAGAGAGTGTTCTGTCTCCATAATTTTCCATGAACACTGATTAGGAAGACATGGCTACCTGATCAGTTTGGTTATGACATGATTTCCTATTTCTCAAGATGCTCCTCTTGGCATTCTTGAATTTCTGGAAATGCACCATTTCAGATATACCTGATTCTGCCGAAATGCCCTCCAACATGGATGGGTACACCAAATTACAATTCCATTAGCCATGTCTGAGAGTCTTATATCTCAACAACTTCACCAACACTTGATGTTGTCAGCCTTACTTTCTTCTTTTCTTTTTTTTCCCCTCTTCTTCTTTTTTTTGCTAATACCTAAGTAACTTTTTCTTTCACATAAAACTTCTACTTTTAATAGGCGTGTGTCCCTTTGCTACCTGGTTAATACTTTTATACTCAAGTTTTCTCCTATTCTTTGTAATAGCATACATAAGTAGAACAAATATTTCTTGCAAAATAGGAAAACAAGTTAGGCCCCAAGTTAATTTACTGCCCCATAGGAATAATCAGGATTTTATTTTATTTTTTTTATTTTTTATTTTTTTAAAGCATATCTTTTTTTTTTTTAAGATTTTATTTATTTATTTGAGAGAGCGAGAATGAGAGAGAGAGAGAGCATATGAGAGGGAGGAGGGTCAGAGGGAGAAGCAGACTCCCTGCTGAGCAGGAAGCCCGATGCGGGACTCGATCCCGGGACTCCAGGATCATGACCTGAGCCGAAGGCAGGAAATAGCTAAAATTCATTTAGAGTCATAGAGACTGATTAAGGTGGGTGATTCTGTGAGGATTAACAACTGAGCCACCCAGGCGCCCCGAATAATCAGGATTTTATTATCAGCTTCATTAGGTGTTCTTATTAGATAACAAACTCCAAATGTATACATACATACATATTTTTAAAGGTTCCTGGAGAAAATTTGTTATAATCTCCAGCCCTGTCCCAAAGATGTTTAATGAAGCCCTTTGAGGCCTTGGAGGCGGTAAGAATAAAATCATGCTCCAATAATTTGTGCCCCTTGTTCTTTGTATATATGGACCTTGGGGCTAAGTATTTGTCCTCTGTCCAGTGGGCTTTGCTTGATAATAGCAGAACAACTTTTTCATCTCTGACTTTATCTTAAGAGTGGGATTCAAGATCCAAGGGAGTAAATAAGTAATAAGAGAGAAAATGTGTATTCTCATGGGGAACTCCCACATTATTTATTACACGCTGTTTATTTAATTCTTTCTACTTCATTTTCCAATTTCCCAACTTCATGCCAAAATTGGTTTTGAGGTGACTCTCATCAAATTCTGGAGTTTAAATCTCTGCCATTACTCTCTTTCATAAAGAATACACCAAGAAAATAGTTCAGAAAGTATATTCCTTATCAAAATGTGGTTTAATTAAAATACTCTTTGATTCTTGGGGCACTGGGTGGCTCAGTTGGTTAAGCATCTGCCTTCGGCTCGGGTCATGATCTCAGGGTCCTGGGATTGACCCCGACGTCAGGGTCCCTGCTCAGCGGAGTGTCTGCCTCTCCTTCTCCCTCTGCACCTCCCCACCACTTGTGCTCTCTCTCTCTCAAATAAATAAATAAAATCTTTAAAAAAGATAAAATACTCCTTGCTTCTTCACCTTAGAATACCATCTGATTCTTTGCATCCTTGGAGTGACTTGGTGGTGTGCCAGGAGGAGATGCACAGGCTGATTATCTCTAAGGATCTCTTCAACTTTCCTGCCTGAAGATTTGACAAAGCAGGGAACTCTTAAGGCAGGTCAGTGCTCTTGGCTAGGTCCTGTTGCTAACCGGGCAATTCTATGGGAGGCCTGTTCCTCCTCCTCTTCTGCTCCCCAGGAGCCATTCTTTCAGCCCAGCACCAAACCCCACATCATTCTTCATGTTCTCTGCTCTCTTTTTCCTTCTTTCCTACTCAGGGAGCTTCTACCACAGCAATCGTCCTGTTCCTGTTGCAGTAATCATAAGACTTTTGAGAAAGAAAACACAACAAATCCATCACATACTTACATACATACATACATACATACATACATACATACAAACATCACAATCCACAGCAGAGCTGTGGTCTCTGGTACCAAAATAACATGAAATTAAGTGACCAGTTCAGAAAACAAAAGTACTAAACCTGGGCATTGAATAAATGTTGTCTGTTTCAAAAACGTTACTTTGGAAGATCAAGGATAATTTCAGACTTTGATGTCAGGTACTGTCAGAACCTAAATCACATTCTTTTGGTTATTCTCACATAGGACAACTGGTTTTTGAAGACAAAAACAGTTTTTGGAAATAGCTAAAATTCATTTAGAGTCATAGAGACTGATTAAGGTGGGTGATTCTGTGAGGATTAACAAATGAGGGATCAATTTCAAGCAGCCATAAGGAGCTATAACAGTGAACGTGGGAATTTATTGTGCATGGGATACAAATCAACCATTTGGATTCCCCCTGTGTGTGTGTGTGTGTGTGTGTGTGTGTGAGAGAGAGAGAGAGAGAGAGAGAGAGAGAGAGAGAATAAAGCTACTGGGTTGGAAATATGTTGGCACCTCACTGTAGCCATTCATATATGTTTTCTAGAGAGACATCTTGATCAGTCCCGTCCTCACACTTATTGACATGGCACATGACTCCCGCCTCTCCAGTAGTGTAGGCTCCTTGAGGTAAGATCTTTTCCATTCACCATCACTTTACTCCCCGCATGGCGCAGCCCTTTGCCTTGTACACCATAGGTACTTCCTGATTTCATCTAAAGGGATAAATGAATGAATATGTGGTGTGCCTCTTATTGTCCTAACCTCGGTTCCATGTTTTGGCCTGGGCTCCTGAGCGCACTTCTCATTCAAACTGTTGGATCACCCTGAGTGCTGATTTTCATGTTTTCTACTATGTGGGTCCCCTTTTCTCCTTTGCTGAGCTCTGCTCTCAAGACCACTCTCCAAAGGAAAGATCTCCATGTTCTTTTCCTATTATATATCATAACTATTCTGAAAGTAGACAGACTTTGGTGACTGACTGGATCAGGGAATGACCTCTTACACCTCGGTCTTCTAGAACAGTTGATGTTTTCACCATTCATTGTGTAGTTAATCATATACTGCCTTAGGGGGTCTATGCAACCAGGCAGAATCTGAGACTCTAGCATCATGTCTCCAGCTGTTGGTCACAACCCTCCTATCTTCCCCTGGTCAGCTCTTCCTTATATTTTATTCTAGTGGGCATTATAGGATAATGGATAAAAGTACTACCTTTGAAATAAAAAGTATTAGATGTATTTCTCCCTAATTGGCAAGTTTCTAGTTAAGCTTCAGTCTCCTTCTTTTTCTAAATCCAATATGAGAATACTTCTCAGGGATGCTCTATGTTTGGAATGAAACAATACTTTTATTTTAATTTATTTTATTTAAAGATTTTATTTATTTATTTGAGAGAGAGAAAGAGAAAGAGCACAAGCAGGGGAAGCAGCAGGCAGAGGGAGAAGCAGACTCCCCGCTGAGCAGGGAGCCCGATGCGGGGCTTGATCCCAGGACCCTGGGATCATGACCTGAGCCAAAGGCAGATGCTTAACTGACTGAGCCACCCAGGCGCCCCTAAAACAATACTTTTAAAAGGCTTTATAGGGTATCTGACACCATAGGTACTCAATACCTCAATGCGTTATTTTAGTATAATTATAACAACAACTTTCCTGCAAAGCAAATAATTTGAATCTTCTCCATGTTTCTCAAATGTCTCTCTCTGAGTAGATGGTCTTCCTTATTTCACAGAGAAAAATAGGAAGTTTTGTACAGAAATTTTCAAAATTTTCTTTCACCAACATACAAAATTACTTGCACTAGCACAAATCATTCTTGCCACAGAGACGTGTATCTAATTATTTTCTGAGTACCTGATCCTTGAGTCCCTTCCTTTCCTTGTCCCCAGACCTCTTCATATTATTATTTATATTTCTATTATTCATTCTCTCTCCTTCCTATTATCACTTAAACAAATGCAAAATATCTTTCCTGTCTTAAAGAAAAAAAAAGTATGGTTTGCCCCTATTTCTCCTTTGACCTATCTCTATTTTCATAGTCAACAATTTTGAAGAGTTGCTTGCTCTTGATTTTTCTCTTTGTCATTTCCCACATGCACCTCACCCACTGCCAGCAAGCATCCCTCCTCACCCCTCCCTTGAAACTGCTCACCCCCTGTTCACTGAAGACCTATGGCTGAAGGAAACAACTACAATTTAATAACGGGAGCTGCAGAGCCAGGTACTTGGGACTGAATTCTGTCTCCGACATTTGTTACTCTGTGATCTTAGGTGGGTTGCTTAAACTCTCCACGCCTTAGTGTCCTGATCTATAAAATAGAAACAAAATTATTGAGTGAAATGCATGTAAAATACTTAGAACAGAGGTCAGCAAACTGTAGCCAGCCCGTTGACTGATTTCTGAAATAAAGTTTTATTAGAACACAATTGTGCTGCTCACTCCTTTATGTGTTGTCTGTGGCTGCTTTTGCACCTACAGGCAGAGTGAGTAGATGTGACAGAGATTATATGGCCCACAAAGTCTAAAACACTTACTTTCTGGCTCTCTGAGGCAGTTGCTGAACTCTGGCTTATAACTGTGTCTGGTGCATAATAAGCACTCAGAAATATTAGATGGTGTTGTAACTCAGACTCTGGGTAATACTTGCCATTCTACAGATAAGAAGACTGAGATGAGGGGGAATAAAGTGATTTGTCCAAGTGTATCTAGTTTTTAATTACTGGAGTCAGGACTTCAGCACACACTTAATATTTCTGACCCCTAAACCTATGATACTGACCATAATCTTGTATTGAGTTCTGGCTCATTACGGAGCACACTGGGAAGCTTAAGCATTATCTTATTTAAACTTTGTCTTGCCTCATATCCTTATGCTGTAAACAATGTTTTTGTAAATGTCACATTTTCTACTTCTGAGTCAAGCACACATGTGTTCAATAAAAACTTGCTGGTTCATTTATTCTAGAGCAAGAATGTATCCTCCATCAGTTTTTATACCTACCCCAGTGTGAGTGGAACATGGCCCGGTATTATAAAAACACTGTATTCACTGGTTTTTGGCAACATCTCTAAATCACTCCCTCTCTCTTGCATTCTGTTTAGCTTGTAGATACTGCTTTTTTTTTTTTTTTTTTTTTTGGCTGAATCAACATGTGAACCTCATTTTGCAGGATTTGTTAAAAATATAATTAAAATGTTGTATAAAGGTTTAGGCCAAATTGGCCTGGATCCTAGAACACAGTCTAAGCAAAACCTCAAGGAATATACGTTCATAGAAAAGGTTTGCTCTCTGGGATTCCCTCCCACTTGCTTTAACCTGATATTTTGCTTATTCTGCTATGAAATTCCTCAGAGGAGTGAAACAGTAGCTTGCCTCATTAAGACTCATCATTTACAAGATGTTGACAAATGTTGGCATTTATCCTGTTAACATAATAAATGTGAGAAAAATGACCATTTGGCATAGATAGTTCCATGCAAAATGCAAGCATGGTTGAGAATGAAGATGATTTGTTGGGTTGTCTAAGTAGCATCCCTCAGTGCTACATATTCGAATAAATATGTTTGGGAAATAATAATTATTTCTTCTTTGCCCCATAAATATAATTTCTCTCTCTCTCTCTCTCTCTCTCTCCCTCGCAGTGGGCAGGCAGGAGAGCTCGAAACATAATCAAACCTTGAACTCAGGAAAACATCCATATAAATTTTGCTTATTTTTTTCATCTTAATAAAGTTTAGAATTTTTTCTTTTCTAGAAGAAAGTGATTACTTTTGTCTAATTATTTTAACACTTGGTTATTCTTTTCATAAAATATGTATGTGTCTGATAGTCATGCGTTTTTTGTTATTGTCCAACATTGTAGATCTTTCACCTTAAACTGAATACACAAAAGGAAGTATATACCAATACAAATGAAAAAGAGCTGGTGGGATTTTTTTTTTTTAATGAAAAAGATTTCATCTCTATTAATGAAAATATGTTGAGACTTTAATTTATTCAGTTCTATAGAATTTGAAGTTGACACTGAGCTTCTAGATATGTGTATACACACACACACACACACACACACACACCCATATTTACATCAGGAAAGAGAAAAACAACCCCTCGCCTCCAGGAGCTGGCCTGGCATGCACAGCCAGATCTTGGTGTTCTGTTGAACATAAACAATTTCATCTGCATCAGACAAGGCCATTCTGATGAACGAAGACAAAAATGAGACCACTGCTTAGTCATGGCTGAACACAGACAAAGTCATAAACATTGTGTAAACCACGCAGATGACCAAATATTACCTCCACCCCCCATTCTGGAAACCTGCCCTGATCACCACTTTTTGAGCAATTAAATGCAACATCACTTTAGCTTGAAGCTAGTCGTCCCTCCTTCTAGGTAAGATTTGTTAAGATACCCAATCACAAAAGTCACCGATGATTCCCAATGGCACCCAATCCAGAGACAGCACCCAATGTCATCCAACACAAACTCAAATCCTACAATATGTCCTTTCTAACACCCTCCTACTGAAGAACGTCCTGCAATGTGCATTCTCCCCCTCTGCGATAAGCAATGCTTCCAACTTGTCAAATGCAGGTATGCTCCTGCTGGTGTTGTGCTGGAGGGCAGTGGCCATGTATAAACAGTAATACAATCACATCACTTCGAATCACAGGCTGACTATCACATAATAATCACGGCCTTACAGTTCAATGGTTATATTTGGAAGTGTTATTTCACATAAATTTCTTCAATCCATTTTTATAATACCTCTATGAGGCAAGCATTGGTATAATAGTTTGGCATGCAAAGAAACTAATATGAAAATAGTTAAGATACCTAATAGTTTACATTTAAAAGTAACAAAATCGCAATTTGAATCCAGGTTTTCGGACTCCTTGCTTAAAACTTCATCTCAATATATAGAATTTGATCAAGTGCAATCCTGCAAAACATTATACCTGTCTGTATCTCCAATAGATACTAGGCTCCAAGAAAGTAGGGGCTTGTCCTATTAATTTGCATATAACTATTCCTTAATGGCACGGATTAGGTGCTCAGTAAATATTTATTGAACTCAAGTCAACTAGGGTATGAATCAGCAAGGGAAGCTATTCCCACTGGCAGAAGGAACAAAATCCTAGGTGATCTAAAGAAATGAATTCTTAAATTCAAATCTCTGTGACCCTGTAACAAACAGGTGCAATTCAGAGACAGACTAGTTGCTCCTGGAAGGGGATCTTGAAAGACAAAGAAAGGGCTCCACTTGTAAAATTTTGAGTACCGGCCAGGTAGGCCACCAAAACAGGGGGCTTGATTTCAGGGGCCTGATACTGACTCGCACAAAATTTTTTACTACCTGCTTTTTCAGACATGAAAAAAATGATGAACAAAATACAAATAGAGAACGAACTTGAAACAGTGCTGGAAATTAGGAAATAACAGTAATCCAAAGCAAGAAAGAAACATTCAACATCTGTTGAATAGAAGACTGAGTCTGTGAAATTGAAGAAGACATTGGGACCAACTAGCCGCTTAGCTTGCTATTATGGCATCAAGCCCCAGTGAGAAACAGACAGAGGAGAATCAGAGCCCAGGCACATAGGCCAGGTTGGAGGGCAAGGATGGAAGAAAAGAGCACACATGGGAAGCCAGACAAGGAAATCTCTGCATTGGTAAATATCCATGATGCCTCTGATGCTGGGATCTGATTGCTAAGGCCAGTGATACTACTAAGATTATATATTAAACTAGTACTATTTAAAATACATTAGGTAAAAATGTACTTACAATGTGATTGCAAATACTTAAATACACGCAGATAAAGACAAAGTAAATAAACAAATAAGGTTGCTACAGTTGGTTGATGGTAATATAGAAATATATGCAGTAATGTAATATAAATTCAATACAAATGTATGTAATAATATAAATTAATGAGTAATGTAAATCAAATGATCACAAAAGTCCTATGAATAATTCTATTATAAGCATTAGTGTCTCTCCCCTATAAAATGTCACCTCTTCTGGCAGAGGCAAACCTTGTCTAGTGGGGGCAGCCTACGCCCCAGCAAGTAAGCTGACCACTGGGTCCACTGGGTTTTGCTGGTCTGACGGTAAGCCTCACCTCACCTCTGCCCCTTGGGCTGCAGCCCTACTTCCGCCTGCCCTCCTTCATTTTGCTTGGTCCTTTTCACTCAGCTAGGTTCTTTATATGCGTAGACTTAAAGCATCTCCATCAACCTCATATTTCCCCCAAGCCCATCTCCACCTTCCTGCTCTCAACCTTTAGTCTTTTTGGTGGAGCTGAGGTAACCGGGTCCTGGCTTGACTTTGGAAACCTGCCCCGAGAGGGACTCCCACTGTCTGTGTAAGCTTTCCTCTTCAACACCCATCCCGGCAGATTGGATAGTGAACAATCTGTGAAGGGTAAAGCCACTTTGCTTTAAGAAAGTAAGGAGACACCTGCATGTTATAAATATGGAGTAATTACATTTCACTTTTAAAAGAAGAGCAAATCCCAGGGCGCCTGGGTGGCTCAGTCGGTTAAACATCTGTCTTTGGTACAGGTCATGATCCTGGGGTCCTGGGATCGAGCTCCCGAGTTGGGCTCCCTGCTCAGCGGGAAGCAGCTTCTCCTTCTCCATCTGTCCTTCCACCCTGCTTATGTGCTCTCTCTCAAATACATAAATAAAATCTTAGAAAAAAAAAAAAAGAAGAGCAAATCCCATTGATTTGCTTGTAGTACCTATATATAGGTACTACTTAAATGTAGAAATAGAGCAAATCCCATTGATTTAAGTAGTACCTATATATAGGTACTACTTAAATGTAGAAACAGAAGTTGGTTCATGGTACTGTTTCAAGAATTCTTAAAGTTTATAATGACATTGTCAAAACTGAGATAATGTCATGGTGTTTGAAGTATTCTTATCATTGTCTGATTAAAAAAAAAATGGATCATCACTTTTGGGTGTGATGTAGAATGTCCAGAAAATCACTATATGGAAGAGATGTAAAGTTTTTTTTAATTATTAATTTCTCTGGTAAGAAGGCATGTGAGCAAATAAATATATAATGATTTTATGTAAACATGTGATTCCTAATTTAAATAATCATTTGGTTTAAAAATTTGAAACAACCTAACAGGAGATCATTCAATGTTTATTGCACTGTACCTCAGTATTCATAGGGTCAGATTTTAAAAGTATTTCAATACCATCACGCTATAAATGATGCTATGTGTTATGATGTTCAGGGTATATGTGAATTTTGTTAATGATGCTTTATTTGGTATTGATACTTGTACTTTATTCTCAAATATACTTAGGTAGTAAAATATATTAGAAGCAATTAAATCACATTTGATAGTAGAATCATGTTTTCATAAAAGGGATTTAGATTAAATAGCAGGGTTGCCTGGATCTAGGCTTTTCATAAGGTACAACAGTGTTATTTTTGTGACGTTTTCAGTCACTCCAGAGAGTTGATACAAAGAAGAACTATGGTGCATACAATCATTTTAGAGATAAATTCATTGATTCATCCACTTTTAAATTTACCTGATGAGTATTTAGGGAATACTTGCCCAGTACAAGACACTTTGCTGGGTGGGTATCATAGGCAGATCAAAGAACTGAGTAAGTCTTGTCCTGAAGGATGATGCAGTTTACTGAAAGTAGGTCATTGGCATGTTCTAGTAAGCATTCATGGTTTAGTCCTTGAAGGTCTCTGGAATGTTGAAGTTTTTACATTTTCCACAAAGAAGGATGAGCTAGAGTCTCCCGATGAGAGAGTAATGGGCTAGCAGACATTTGCTTGGCCAAGGTCACATTCTAGTAGCCCATTCGTTGCTATTGTACTCCTGAAAATCACATTTGCTGTCATTAAAGTCACACCGTGTTACTATTAAATAAACTTTATGAGTGAAATGACAAAAATTGTGGCATTCTCAATATGGGGTCCTTGGGATTTATGACAGTCATCTCTTATGAATGTCAAGGGCTTTCAAATGTTCCAAGGTGAATCCTACAGGCTGATTTCTTAAGACCTGGAGGGAGACTCACTGTTGGCTACAGAATGAGGGAAACTGACCCTTCCACAAGCTAGCTACAGTCTCAAAAGCTGTGTTATGCCCTTCGGGTCATTGCCCTTCTGGTGAGTCTTTGAGCATTTGGTGAGTCTTGTGGTTCTTCTGAAGAGACTTTTAGGGCCCAAGGTCTACACTGAAAACCACAGAGTTGTTCAAAACTACAGTCACCTGATAATCAACCCAGCCTCCCTACCCCGTCACCCTCAAATTATTTTAGGCATGTTTATGCTTCTTGGGCTGCTACCTGAGGACATTTATGCTCTGGGCATTTAGGTCTGGATTTTCTGGAATGAACAGCCACTCACAGGAGAGTCATTTGAGTTAATATAGTCTATGGTCAGTCTGTGTATGCACTGCAGAATATGATAGAAATTTTGTGGGCATCTTATTTCTGTGAGGTTTAGGTTCCACTTCCCTTCATTCTAGAAATGGATCTTTAGAATGGGAGCTACAATCTGAGAGAGTTCTTACCTCAGCAAATATTCTCAGCTACATTTCTAGGGGGAGAATACAAAAATAAATTGCAAACCACCTCACATTATTTTGAACATTTTTAAATGCAATTTCACTGGGAATTAACATTTTGGGAAATCCGGCTTTGAACACTGTCATCAAACTTTAACCCAAAGGATTTCAGAGAGCTGTTGGCCAGAATAATCCATTCATATCCATGAAGATAAATCTCTAAAAATGATTTAGCTCTTGATTGAATCTTTCTACTGTGAATTTACCTCAGGATGCATTTGGGTTTTATTTTGGAAAACAATCTTTAAATAAATCTGAGCAGGTAATACAAAATGATAGAAAGTACATCTCTGATGGCAATACGAACTTGGGGTTTCTCATCCTCAAGAAATAGAGGTCTTAAATTTGCACTGGAGAAATGATCTAGTTTCAGAGGTAAGATGTTTATGGAAATTGATACATGACTATTTGCCAACTTGAAGCTTTGCAGAATAAGGTCACTTTATTTGTATGCATGGATATAAATCCCTATTTTCCTTCATGATTTTGTTTGCTATTGGGAGCTTGCTAACATCAAATAAAAGACTAGCCAGTCTTAGATCAGACAACTCCAACATAGGAAAAATCGACAGCCATAGTTTTAAGAAGTTCATTGTCTGCCTTTAGTCAGAGAAAAAGGCACCCTTCTGTAATCAAATATATACAAACATTTAGCATCAGGTCTTCACTCCATTTCTAGAATTAATGATACCACACATTTTAAAGGTGCAGTTCATTTTGTGTGTAAAATGAAGAAGGCATCTTGGAAATAAGGACTTGCATACTGTTGGAATTATGAAAACACCCCTCCTTGCTCTGCCTTTAACACGGTGTTTTTAAAAAGCTGATTACTAATAAGATAAAATCCAGGGTTAAAAAGGGTTAGGTTGGGGGGGGCAGAGCAAGATGGCAGAGGAGTAGGAGACCGGGATTTCATCTGGTCTCAGGAATTCACCTGGATAGGGACCAAACCATTCTGAACACCTACGCACTCAACAGGAGATCAAAGAAAAGAATAGCAACAACTCTCTGAACAGAAAAGTGACCACTTTCTGGAAGGTAGGACATGTAGAGAAGTGAATCCCAGGCTATATTCGGGAGGATAGACAGCGGGGGAGGGAGCCCCCATCGGCCGCTTCTGGCAAGTGATAGAGCAGCGGAGCACAAAATCGGAACTTTTAGAAGTTGGCTCCGCTGAGAGACGTCGCTCCAGTGGCTAAGCGGGTGGTGGAACCCTCGCTGGGACAGTGTGGTCTCAGGACCCTCGGGGTCACAGGAAGACCGGGGGTGCCTGAGTGCGGCAGAGCTCCCAGGTATCGGAGCAGGGAAGCTGGCTGCAGAGACGGAGCCGAGGCGCGGGCTCTCACCTCGGGGTTGCCATAAACTGTGATCCGCAGCACAGTCAGGCCACTGCTCTTCCAGCAGGGACCCAACAAGTGGCAGATCCGGGGAGACTCCCCTTCTTCCCCCAGGAGGAGTGGCGCAGGAGCGCACGCAGGGATCTGTTGGGTTTGGAGACTCCACACGGGGTTGGGTGCCAGAGACAGAAACGCTCAGTCACAGGCCGGGTGAGCACGGAGTGCGCCCGGAGATCAGGGGAGACGGGAGTGAGTGACTGCTTTTCTTTGGGGGCGCACTGAGGAGTGGGGGCCCGAGTTCTTGGCTCCTCTGGGGCAGAGATTGGGAGGCTGCCAATTTCATACTCGTCCTCCAAAGCTGTATGGAAAGCTTGCAGGGAACAAAATCTCCCGAGAGCAAACCCGAGCAGATTACTTAGCCCGGACCAGGCAAGGGTGGGGCAATTCCGCCTCCGGCAAAGACATTTGGGAACCTCAGCAACAGGGCCCTCCCCCAGAAGATCAGCAAGAACACCCAGCCAAGACCAAGTTTACCAATCAATGAGAACGACAGAACTCCAGCGCTAGAGGAATAATGCACAGAGAATCCATGGCTTTTTTACCATGATTCTTTAGTCTTTCAAGTTAATTTTTTTTTAACTGTCTTTTTTTTCTTTTTGAATTTTTCTTTTTCCCTTTTTCAACCAACATCTTATCAATCCCTTTTTTAAAAAACATTTTTATTTTTCATTTTTAGAATCATATTCTATCCCTTCATAGTAGTTACCCTTATTTTTGGCATATATATATAAGTTGTTCTCTTGTTAAAATTTTGAGATAGTTTCTTCTAACAGATCAAAATATACCCTAAATCTCTAGTGTATGGTTTTGTTCTACTCTCCTGCCTGATCATATTCTCTCCCTTTTTTTTTTTAATCCTCTTCTTTCTTTTCTCAAACAACTTCTTATCAATTCCTTTTATAAAATTTTTTATAATTTTCATCTTTACAGACATATTCCATCCCTTCATCATATCAACCCTTATTTTTGTACATATATAAGTTTTTCTTTCTTTAAAATTTTGGGAGGCACTTTCTTCTAACAGACCAAAATATGCCCAGCATCTAGTGTGTGGCACGGATCTATGCACCAGCCTGATCATATTTGATCATATTCTGGTTTTTTTGTTTTGTTCTGTTTTTGTTTGTTTTTATCTTTTTCTTTTTCTTTTTCTTTTTTCTTTCTTTCCCTTTCTTTTCCCCCAGTTTCAGGTCTTTTCTGATTTGTTTAGAGTATATTTTCTGGGTACGTTGTTACCCTGTTAGCATTTTGTTCTCTCATTAATCTATTCTCCTCTGGACAAAATGACAAGACGGAAAAAATCACCTCAACAAAAAGAACAAGAGGTAGTACCCACTGCCAGGGACCTACTCAATACGGACATTAGTACGATGTCGGATCTAGAGTTCAGAATCATCACTTTAAAAATCCTAGCTGGGCTTGAAAAAAGCATGGAAGTTATTAGAGAAACCCTTTCTGGAGAAATAAAAGAACTAAAATCTAACCAAGTCGAAATCAAAAAGGCTATTAATGAGGTGCAGTCAAAAATGGGGGCGCGAACTGCTAGGACAAATGAGGCAAAAGAAAGAATCAGTGAGATAGAAGACCAAATGATGGAAAATAAAGAAGCTGAGAAAAAGAGAGATAAACAACTACTGGATCACGAGGGCAGAATTCGAGAGATAAGCAATACCATAAGACGAAACAACATTAGAATAATTGGGATCCCAGAAGAAGAAGAAAGAGAGAGAGGGGCAGAAGGTATATTGGAGCAAATTATAGCAGAGAACTTCCCTAATTTGGGGAAGGAAACAGGCATCAAAATCCAGGAAGCACAGAGATCCCCTCTCAAAATCAATAAAAATAGGTCAACACCCCGACATCTAATAGTAATACTTATGAGTCTCAGAGACAAAGAGAAAATCCTGAAAGCAGCTCGGGAGAAGAGATATGTAACCTACAATGGTAGAAACATTAGATTGGCAACAGACCTATCCACAGAGACCTGGCAGGACAGAAAGGACTGGCAGGATATATTCAGAACACTAAATGAGAAAAATATGCAGCCAAGAATACTATATCCAGCTAGGCTGTCATTGAAAATAGAAGGAGACATAAAAAGCTTCCAGGACAAACAAAAACTAGAGGAATTTGCAAACATGAAACCAGCCCTACAAGAAATATTGAAAGGGGTCCTCTAAGCAAAGAGAGAGCCTAAAAGCAACATAGACCAGAAAGGAACACAGACAATATACAGGAACAGTCACCTTACAGGCAATACAATGGCACTAAATTCATATCTTTCAATAGTTACCCTGAATGTGAATGGGCTAAATGCCCCAATCTAAAAGACACAGGCTATCAGGTTGGATAAAAAAACAAGACCCATCAATATGCTGTCTGCAAGAGACTCATTTTAGACCCAAAGACACCCCCAGATTGAATGTGAAGGGGTGGAAAACCATTTACCATGCTAATGGACACCAAAAGAAAGCTGGGGTGGCAATCCTTATATCAGACAAATTAGATTTTAAACCAAAGACTGTAATAGGAGATGAGGAAGGACACTATATCCTACTTAAAGGGTCTATCCAACAAGAAGATCTAACAATTGTAAATATCTATGCCCCTAACATTGGAGCAGCCAATTATACAAGGCAATTAATAACAAAAGCAAAGAAACACATCGACAACAATACAATAATAGTGGGGGACTTTCACACCCCCCTCACTGAAATGGACAGATCATCTAAGCAAAAGATCGACAAGGAAATAAAGACCTTAAATGACACACTGGACCAAATGGACTTCACAGACATATTCAGAACATTCCATCCCAAAGCAACAGAAAACACATTCTTCTCTAGTGCCCATGGAACATTCTCCAGAATAGATCACATCCTAGGTTACAAATCAGGTCTCAACCGGTACCAAAAGATTGGGATTATTCCTTGCCTATTTTCAGACCACAGTGCTTTGAAACTAGAACTCAATCACAAGAGGAAAGTTGGAAAGAACTCAAATACATGGAGGCTAAAGAGCATCCTACTAAAGAATCAATGGGTCAACCAGAAAATTAAAGAAGAATTAAAAAAATTCATGGAAACCAATGAAAATGAAAACACAACTGTTCAAAATCTTTGGGATGCAGCAAAGGCAGTCCTAAGAGGCAAGTATATAGCAAAACAAGCCTTTCTCAAGAAACAAGAAAGGTCTCAAGTACACAACCTAACCCTACACCTAAAGGAGCTGGAGAAAGAACAGCAAATAAAGCCTAGACCAAGCAGGAGAAGAGAAATAGAAAAAATCAGAACAGAAATCAATGAAATAGAAACCAAAAGAACAGTAGAACAGATCAACCAAACTAGGAGCTGGTTCTTTGAAAGAATTAACAAGATTGATAAACCCGCGGCCAGACTTATCAAAAAGAAAAGAGAAATGACCCAAATCAACAAAATCATGAATGAAAGAGGAGAGATCAAAACCAACACCAAAGCAATACAAACAATTATAAGAACATATTATGAGCAACTCTATGCCAGCAAATTAGATAACCTGGAAGAAATGGATGCAGTCCTAAAGATGTATCAACTACCAAAACTGAACCAGGAAGAAATAGAAAACCTGAACAGACCTATAACCACTAAGGAAATTGAAGCAGTCAACAAAAATCTCCCAACAAACAAAAGCCCAGGGCCAGATGGCTTCCCAGGGGAATTCTACCAAACATTTCAAGAAGAATTAATACCTATTCTTCAGAAACTGTTCCAAAAAATAGAAATGGAAGGAAAACTTCCAAACTCGTTTTACGAGGCCACCATTACCTTGACCCCCAAACCGGACAAAGACCCCATCAAAAAGGAGAATTACAGACCAATATCCTTGATGAACATGGATGCAAAAATTCTCACCAAAATACTAGCCAATGGGATCCAACAGTACATTAAAAGGATTATTCACCACAACCAAGTGGGATTTATCCCTGGGGTGCAAGGTTGGTTCATCATCTGCAAGTCAATCAATGTGATATAATACATTAACAAAAGAAAGAACAAGAATCATATGATCCTCTCAATAGATGCAGAAAAAGCATTTGACAAAGTACAGCATCCTTTCTTGATCAAAACTCTTCAGAGTATAGGGATAGATGGTACACACCTCAATATCATAAAAGCCATCTATGAAAAACCCACAGCGAATATCATTCTCAATGGGGAAAAACTGAGAGCTTTCCCTCTAAGGTCAGGAACGCGGCAGGGATGTCCACTATCACCACTGCTATTCAACATAGTATTAGAAGTCCTAGCCACAGCAATCAGACAACAAAAAGAAATCAAAGGCATCCGAATCAGCAAAGAAGAAGTCAAACTCTCACTCTTTGCAGATGATATGATACTTTATGTGGAAAACCCCAAAGCCTCCACCCCAAAATTGCTAGAACTCATACAGGATTTCAGTCAAGTGGCAGGATATAAAATCAATGCACAGAAATCAGTGGCATTCCTATACACCAACCACAAGACAGAAGAAAGAGAAATTAAGGAGTCGATCCCATTCACAACTGCACCCAAAACCATAAGATACCTAGGAATAAATCTAACCAGAGAGGCAAAGGATCTGTACTCAGAAAACTATAAAATCCTCATGAAAGAAATTGAGGAAGACACAAAGAAATGGAAAAACGTTCATGGATTGGAAGAACAAATATTATGAAGATGTCAACGCTACCTAGAGCAATCTACACATTCAATGCAATCCCCATCAAAATACCATCCACTTTTTTCAAAGAAATGGAACAAATAATCCTAAAATTTGTATGGAACAAGAAAAGACCCCGAATAGCCAGAGGAATGTTGAAAAAGAAAAGCAAAGCTGGTAGCATCACAATTTCGGACTTCCAGCTCTATTACAAAGCTGTCATCATCAAGACAGTATGGTACTGGCACAAAAACAGACACATAGATCAATGGAACAGAATAGAGAGCCCAGAAATGGACCCTCAACTCTATGGTCAACTCATCTTCAACAAAGCAGGAAAGAATGTCCAATGGAAAAAAGACAGTCTCTTCAACAAATGGTGTTGGGAAAATTGGACAGCCACATGCAGAAGAATTTAACTGGACCATTTCCTTACACCACACACAAAGATAGACTCAAAATGGCTGAAAGACCTAAATGTGAGACAGGAGTGCATCAAAATCCTAAAGGAGAACACAGGCAGCAACCTCTTTGACCTCATCTGCAGCAACTTGTTCCTAGAACCATCGCCAAAGGCAAGGGAAGCAAGGGCAAAAATGAACTATTGGGACTTCATCAAGATTAAAAGCTTTTGCATAGCAAAAGAAACAGTCAACAAAACCAAAAGACAACTGACAGAATGGGAAAAGACATTTGCAAAAGACATATCCGATAAAGGGCTAGTATCCAAAATCTATAAAGAACTTATCAAACTCAACACCCAAAGAACAAAGAATCCAATCAAGAAATGGGCAGAAGTCATGAACAGACATTCTTCCAAAGAAGACATCCAAATGGCCAACAGAAACATGAAAAAGTGCTCAACATCACTCTGCATCAGGGAAATCCAAATCAAAACCTCAATGAGAAAGCACCTCACACCAGTCAGAATGGCTAAAATTAACAAGTCAGGAAAGGACAGATGTTGGCGGGGATGCGGGGAAAGGGGAACCCTCCTACACTGTTGGTGGGAATGCAAGCTGCTACAACCACTCTGGAAAACAGTATGGAGGTTCCTCAAAAAGTTGAAAATAGAGCTACCATATGATCCAGCAATTGCACTACTGGGTATTTACCCCAAAGGTACAAATGTAGTGATCCGACGGGGTACGTGCACCCCGATGTTTATAGCAGCAATGTCCACAATAGTCAAACTGTGGAAAGAGCCAAGATGTCCATCGACAGATGAATGGATAAAGAAGTGGTATATATATACAATGGAATATTATGCAGCCATCAAAAGCAATGAGAGCTTGCCATTTGCAACGACATTGATGGAACTGGAGGGTGTTATGCTGCATGAAATAAGTCAATCAGAGAAAGACATGTATCATATGGCCTCACTGATATGAGGAATTCTTAATCTCAGGAAACAAACTGAGGTTTGCTGGAGTGGGGGGTGGGGTGGGAGGGATGAGGTGGCTGGGTGATAGACACTGGGGAGGGTATGTGCTATGGTGAGCACTGTGAATTGTGCAAGACTGTTGAATCACAGATCTGTACCTCTGAAACAAAGAATGCAATATATGTTAAGAAAAAAAAAAGAAGAAAAAGATAGCATGAGGGGAAGAGTGAAGGGGGGGAAATCGGATGGGGAGATGAACCATGAGAGACGATGGACTCTGAAATACAGACTGAGGGTTCTAGAGGGGAGGGGGATGGGGGGATGGGTTAGCCTGGTGATGGGTATTAAAGAGGGCACGTTCTGCATGGAGCACTGGGTGTTATGCGCAAACAATGAATCATGGAACACTACATCAAAAACTAATGATGTAATGTATGGTGATTAACATAACAATAAAAAATTTAAAAAAAAAAAGGTTAGATTTTCTGTTGACAGACATTCTTGTAACTCTTCAGTGACCTAAATTTGAACAAGGCTGGATTCTAATGGCTTAGAATGTTCTCCATTAAACATAAGAAAATCCTGTTAATTAATTAGCCCTTGGTGTTAAATGAATTTTTTAAGCCTGAGAGATGAGGGGAATGTGGGATTTGTGGTGACTTGACAGTGAACATGAATGATGTTGAACCCAGAGTGACTGTTAATATCAAGTCCCTTGCAGCCGGGAGTCCAGTGATAGAGGGTGGACAGGTATAACGACAGCAAGACCTTATAGAAGGATCTGAGTCTTAATTTATTATCAGTGCCTACATCAGTCTTGTTTGCTCTCATCTTCAGCAATAATATATTATATTCCATTATTTTATTGCTTCTCAGGATATATTTTCCAAGTAGCAACACAATAATTTAATGCTAACATATAACATTTTTACATCAGTTTTCTTTCAATCAAATCTAGATCAATTACAGCACATTCAGAAAAAGAAAAAAAATGTCCTAATATAGTTCTAATATGGTCCTCGGTCATGGTTATTTCTTTAATAAAGCTATAGAAGCATAGGAGGATGGGCTTGGGACATGATTGATTGATTGATTGATTGGGGGACATGATTTATTTAAATGTCCTGTCCAGTTATCACAGAGAAAACAAAATTTCACTATTGGGAAAGTTCTTGATTTTGCATTCTAAGAGCAAATTTGCTGGGATGGGATGATGTATGTTAGTCCCAATTACTGTTTTAACCCTTTACATATAGAGATATTACAACTTCTATTCTGTTCCTTTATTATAAGTAAAATAGGTGAAAATTCAAATTCCATACATTCAGCAAGATGTTCTTTTTTACTGTGCAAATTTTTCCTGCATTTATTTAAAATGTGGAGTATTAAGCAAGATGTTTCAGATCCATCTAAATCAGGTTACTGTTCCACTTTCCAAAGCACCTAGAATTAAATCAGCCTCAAAACCCCACGGAATGTCAGCTTCACGAGGGCAGCGATATTTCTGTGTTGTGTCCTGCTGCATCTCTGCACCCACCTGCAACAGTGCCTGCGATGGAGGAGGTCATCAATCAGATTTTTTTCTATGCAGCACAGACTTCAGTCTCTAAGTGTGCCAGTAGCCTGAACCCCACAAGCAACCTACTTTTCTGAGAATAATTAGCAAAGCAGCCCCCTTCAGTGATAACATATGTGAGGAGTTAGAAAAGGCATTTCCACCTAGCCACCCCCTTTTTAAAAAAAACACTAACCCCTGCCATTCTTACAAGGGTCAGTTAAAGATATTTTGTATATTCTATCTGGAAATGAATTGTTTGGAGCTCAACAGTCTATAAATGACAAATGGACAAAGTGGACCTTTAGTATCTTTTTGAAGTGGATATAAACAATGTGTATCACAAAGGAGGAGAATTATAAGTCATGGGAAACAAAGTCAACAGGACATTTAAAGAAACCGAGTTATTGCAAAGAGCTCTTAAGTTAATGATCCTCAGCAAAGGAGCTGCTGTTTAGTTCCTAAAAGATAGTACCTCCTTCAAACAGGTATAGCAGGGGTAGGGTATTCTACATAACAAGACCCTCCTACTTCTCCCTCTGGCCACACAGGAGAGAATTTAGAGAGCTCATGAAAGCCCAGATATCTTTAACATGTTACCCCATTTTTAAGAGATTGCCTGAAACATCATCGAAGACACTTAGGCTTAAAGACTAATCCTTTTTTGAAATACAGATATCCATTGGAAGGATGACATTTTCCTCTGTTACCTGTCATTTTCACTTGATTGAAGGAAATGGCTAAAATCAGGTTCTAAAAGAAGGGATGAAAGCAGAGACCACAACGTCCTTAGATGCCCCAGGGAGAAAAGTGACATGACTCTGAGGACCCAGTTCTCCTAGTGGCAAGCCTGTGGTGGGGTTAGCATGAGCTCTGGCTGAGGCTGGACAGTCTACATTTCTTTTTTCTCATCTCTTATCATGACTACCTGATTATGTAGAATTGAAATTCCTTGCTTAGCTCTTTTTATCCTTATCTTAAGATGGTGTTTCCTGGAAAACAAATGTTAGGGAAGAGGTGACATACTTGTAAACTTTATCTCTTCACACTAGGTGACTATTTAAAAGCCCCTCAAGCTTCTCCCTCAGCCTCCCTCTCTTCCGCTCTCTGTCTGTTGGTTGATTACTTCACCACTCTTCAGATAACTGAGCCCCGAAGGATGCCATTCCAGAATTTACTTCACCCACTCAGGTGCTCTGTTTTGATATCATTAGTCCTCATATTCAACAAAGAAAGGGGTAAAGGAGTAGTCTGAGGGAATGTGTATCAACTCAACTTTCTTCATCTTGCCCAGGGATAACTTTCAAGTAATGGCCACCAATACCACACCACCTATTTCTTCTTAGACTCCCAACCCAAGGGTTTCCATTTCTAATTCCTCAAATACAATGTTTTAGGGGAAGGGCATTTTCCTGCATCTAATACCAGAGTCTGCACTGGCATGAATTGATACCTCTTCTTCAGCAAAACTCTAGCACACTGACATCTGATATTGTGAAGTGGTCAGGCATTGAATGATCATATTTTCCAACCAGGAGTATTCTTGCATGTGTTGGTTTTCATCTTGGTAAAGGCATGCTCTTTTCTTCAGGCCACAAGCTTTTCTTTCAAACATGTATACCCAGTGCCCCCTCCCCATCCCCCCCCCACCCAAAGAAACTCATCTTCCATGTATTTGCCAACCTTTGATAGATGCATCCATTGCCTTTTAGAAAAAGGCAATACTCTTTCATGTCTTCAAAGTTGAATCAAAGATCAGAAGTAAATGTGTGATAATTGAAAAGTATTGGTCTGGGTAGATTTAGACCGCTTTGAGAATAATAACAATAAAGATTCTGGAAAATATTTCTAATTAAAGATGTGTTAGACTATGATATATATCCTAAAATATATTGGTGGTTTTTTTGAGAGTCAGAGAACCTACAAGATATGTACTTCAGTTAGAAGAAACTTATAGTTAATGTATAAACAACCAAAGTAGGTGATATAAATGATATTTCATAAGTAAGGTTGCAGTGAATAGTGACATGGAAATTTAAAAAAAGAAAAGCAAAACTTTTTTCTAGCTAAGAAATTTATATAAATAGTACGGGGAAGACTTTTTGTTGGGCTTTGACGTGAGGAAGAGCCTTTCTGGGTAGAGGTTAAATGTGAAAGAGAACAAGGGGAGGGAAGGGATTCATGGAACATTGTCCACTTTGATGTGAGTATGAAGAGAGATCCAATTATGAAGACGTGTTTAACCAAGATTTAGGGCTGCAATGATAATAATCCAGCTGAAGAGTGTACTTGATACATAGGCAATAGTGGAAGGCAGAATATATTAAGCAGAGAGAATCATGATAAGAATAGTGCATTAGGACATTTAATTTGACAAAACTCTGACAAAGAATTAGAAAGGGGGCAGACTATAAGGTGGGTAGTCCAGTTAGGAGGCCATTTTAACAGCCTAGGTAAGAACAGTGAGAATACAGAATGTTGAATGTTAGTTAATACAGGAACGCTTCCAAGATAGAATGGAGGGTAAGCAGAAATGACAGTGGTAGAAGCAGCTTGAAAACGGAGTGACAAATAAGCCTGAGGCTGATAAAGGGGTGAATGGAGTGCAGACTACTGAAGATAGCATCTTGATGAATACTGTTTTGAGAAGCAGGTGGAGAGAATCAAAGGGGTGTTCTTCCAGATCACAAAGTGTAAAACTATGCACCTGTCACAAGAGTGTATGAACCCTTAGTATATAGTGTTTACTCCAATCGTACCTGCAAAAACGTCAGTCATTACAGTGTTTCAGTACCCCCACTCAGTACAATGCCAATAATCAGAGTGGTGATTACATCAGCAAATTTATTTACCAGGATCTGGAAACTGAGAAATGGAACAAATCTTTTTTTTTTTTTTTAAATAGAACAAATCTTAACCAGAATCAACCAGTATGATCTGGGTGGTAGCTCAATATAATCATGCAAAATTTAAATGGGGTTGTCTGTAAACATGGCTATCTGGCATTTAACAATGCCAAGTCAACCTTGTCACCTAGTGTTAAAAATGTTAAGTATTTCCGTAACATTAATTCAGCTACTAGGCATGTAGATTTTAACTTGGGCTCTTAATAAATTACATGTTAAAGGCTGATAAAGATATCTGGAACTTTTAGAGCAGAACTCAGACCAATGTGAATTCCCATCCAATATAACATTATGTATCTCAAATGCGGCAATTTAAGGCACGCCAACAATTAGTCCTATTGGACTTTACCACATTTCTGTTCCTCCCACCAATAAATCTTCTCAACTTTTCTTGCAATGTGTTTGGGTTCCTGTATCACAATTTTAATTCTAAATATTAACATCATGATTACAAAACCAACATTTGTCTTAAAGCTGCAATTGTCAACTCAACACAAACCATATTTTTTTTCAAGAGAGATTTAAAAAAAAAAACTGGTAATATTATACTGAGGATAGAAAATATGTACCTGAGTGATTGAAAATCACAGTGGGAGTAGAAGTAGATAGAGATAGAAATGCAGATGTCCCTAGTTGAAAATTTCAGGTTCTATTTCTAGATTTCTTTCTTCTTTATGCTAATTCTTTGTAACAGGGCTAAGAGTAATTTTCTTTGATTGTGGATGGAGGGAATGACAAGGGATGAACCTCTTGAGATGACAGCCTGACAGCACTTAAATCAAGGAGGATCTCTTTCTTAGCAAGCCTGAAGATTAAACAGACTAATGAATCAATGCTTTAGACCATCCACTCCTGGGAGAACACATCAGAGTCCCATCAACAGTGGTCAGGTCAGGGAACATTCTTTCCTGTCAACTGGCAAGTCTCCTATTGTTGCACTGAAAGTCTCGTTCCTCTCTGGGAAATTACTCTATTTAATGGAGACAGATGTCACTCGACATAATTTGATATTTCTCTACTAGGAACCAAGAGTAAGATCTTTTCAACAAATGTAGAATTGAAAAAAATTGTGATTGTGTGTGTTTTATATCCTGAAATCAGTTTCTTTCCTCCAATGATCAATTTTATTTTTAATAGAGAATTTTTATTCTATTCGTCTAAGTGTTCCCATAAAAAAGCAGCATGCAAGGTGCCAGTTGTCTTCAGAGTTTCTTAGAGATGCCTTGATCTGTCATCATTCAGTGGATATGAATGTAAATTTTAAGAGACTTAAATCTTAAAGCTTTCAAGAGTGCTCTGAGTCATACTCCTTCTCACCTCCAATTTATATCTCTAGATTAATCATAATTTCTGATGCATTTCTTTTAAAGCTGCTAATTTTATCTGAGACAGTGGTGTATGCACAGAACACCGAGAAGCATGAATGCAGATTTTTTTTCTCCTCCACCAGGCAGTATTATTCTGGAATATAAAAGTATTTGAAAATAACAGTGAAGTTCCAAAGCAGATATTAGATTTTTATTCTAAAATGAATCTTGATGATGCATATCTTAATGAATGGGAGATATGAATTTCTTTTAATTAAACAATTCATTATTTCAATTAAACAAACTTCATTTTGTTTCATTGCCATCCTTCAAGTATGGGCAACTTTTGTCTCCCACATTCTATTTCCTGTTGCTCCTCTGCTGACATTTTGCAAGCAAAGAGAGTAGCAGACTATGAGTGCACATCACTTAGTTTTAATACAATATTAGTATCTGATCTTTGACTCATTAAATGACAAGACTTGTCATCTTTGACTTGCTACTATTTAACATTGCAGACCTGTCCCTGATAGCTCTAGTACATATTATTCCCCGAAACATTTGTGAGCAGTAAGCATGACAGAATAAGAATTAGTTTAGCTGGGGAAAGCAGAATGGTTTCATTTCTGGTGTAGAGATATATCATATTTCTAGATCACAACAATTGATTCTGGGCTCACTATAGACTGATCTTCAAAAATTTTATTAGTTATTAACCTATCTGTATTAACTTTTAACTATATGTTCTAATTTCAAAATATAGCTACATAATCTACAATTTAAAAAGAATTAAACATTAAAAAAATTGGCTTTGCATTTTGAATCTATCAATGCTTTAAATGAATTGATGCTTGGATACTGAGCTAGTTTCAACTCACCAGAGGTCCAGGTCCTTTATTTTCTTATTTAACCATGACAAGAACATTGAGAGAGTGGCTGAAAAACAAACAAATGAACAAACAAACAAAACTCACCCTTTTCTCAAGTCTTCATGGATTTATGTAAACTCACTGCATGCTTATTAAGTAGTAAGTTCTGTTAGAAATGCCAAAGAAGTCACGGCCTCCCCGCTCAAGGAACTTGCAATGTTGCAGAGTATGTGAAAAACACACAGGAAATAACAAAAGAACATATATCCAAGGCCGCGTATTAATAATGCACGATAATACAGAGCAGACTCTTTAAATACATACTGAAGAATTTAAAGTAAGGGAAACTTTGCCTTGTGTGGTGGTCAGCCAAGGAAGGAAGCATAGGTCAGCATGAATGTACTTGTTGAAGGAAATACATATTTAGGATGGGTTAAGTGAAGTGAAGGGGTTGATTCCATTTTGGGAGGCTGGTGGGGTTCTTGAGGAAGGGCCCCACTGAGGGAAGAAGCTGGAACGAAAGGTGAGCTTTCCTCTTTCCAGTCTGGAGGCTCTATGACCTCAGATACCATGAAGGTATTTATAGGCTTCTTCTCTCTCACTCTGGTTGTTGCTTGTTTTTCTGGAAATCATGTTTTCCATGAAGGTTCTCCCTACAGCTCTCATTTACTCCATGAGGTGATGAAAGGATGTGCCTTGTAGAAAATGATACAGACAGAGGGGTCACATGGTACCTGTGCCACACTTGGTCCTCAAGCTTTCTGATTCTCTGAATACCTAAGGGACGCTAGATCGCGGCCACCTATCCTGCCATTGAGCTTGAGTCGTCTTTGCTCCAAGTACTTTTTCATTTTGGGAAAGTGGTCTCAGGCTTAGGGGCATAAGCAGTCATGAATGTCAATGCTGGTCACACCTGATGTGTGGTAGCGTATACAGTTGTAAGAGCTCTGGGAAGGAAGCATAGAGTTCTAGCTCTTCCTGAAATAGCACATCCAGATCCTTCACGGGCCTCAGTTTCTTTATAGAAAGTGAGGAGGTTGGGCTAGCGTATGTCTAAGGCACCCTCTAGAGATTATGTCCTATTAGTTTGTATTTGTTCCAAAGCTAGAAACATTGACATGACAACGAATATTTTCTCAACACTATACTTAATTCATGCTTAATGAAGAAATAAAAGAAAATCAAAGCC
This sequence comes from Halichoerus grypus, assembly GCF_964656455.1. NCBI lineage: Eukaryota > Metazoa > Chordata > Mammalia > Carnivora > Phocidae > Halichoerus > Halichoerus grypus. The sequence goes on along the minus strand of NC_135721.1, from coordinate 85,727,536 downwards.
TTTACTAATGAATTTAAGATAGTCTCATCCTTATAACTACCACCATTTGAGCAGCGAAACCTCTAAAGCCCAGACCAGTGACAATATGCAGATTCCTTCTCTAGGGTCATGCAATAACCTGATAGGGTTATGTAACCCTTTGTGGCTGACTTTTCAGATGGACTTGGTGAGGTTCCAAACTCACCCACAAGAAGAGGCAATTGCGAACTTGAGTCTGAGCCTCGAGAGCACAGGAGATAGAGATAGAAATTTGGGGTTCTTAGAAAAATCGGGACCTTGTAGACCTGACCTGAAATACTTCCCCTCTACTCCCTTCATAGGGGAATGAGACATTAAATAACTCACTGTATTCATCTAGTGAGTTAGTGGTAATACTCAGAAACCCATTTCTAGTCCCCCAACCTAGCCCACAGACAGTGCTTCCATTTAATTAGTCAAATTGATTGAAAACTTAATTACACATAATCCCACAGAAAAGGGAGTTCTGATAATCACACATGCAAAGCTTTAGGGATGTAAAGTAGAGGAGGGCCAAGTTTGTGATAGCCAAATGACAGGGAGTAAAGAATTCTCATCACAGCCATGCTCTCTTCATGGGAGAAGCACTTCATAAAGGAAAATGTTTTCACTGGAATGTGAGTTTTCTGGTTGTAACATAAAGTAGAATTATAAACAAGAAAACAGGGTTTGAGATGGAAGTTTTAGAAAAAATCTAGAGGAATACCTTTTTAAAAAAATTTGAATTTGCAAGAGAACTGGATATGATCATCTAGTTTGGAAATTCTCAGGCAAGATGCAATGCTGTCCTAGATGCCACTAGGAGATCACCAGATATTCCTAAGGTTTCCAACATTCTTGTGATGCACTGTTGCTCTCACACTGGTATTTATTGGAAAGATTTGGGAGACAGTTTGAAATATTTTGTAAATCAGAAATGTAACTCTCTTAGGAAAGAAAGTGAGGTCATAAATCTGAGGATTGGTATTCCCCACATCAAATATAAAATGAAATATGAGAGGATAAAATAAAATAAAATAAAATTAAATTAAATACTGCTTTGTCCTTCCCTTTTTTTTCCACACAAATACAAGCACACAGCAAAAAGAAAACAAAAGCCCATAGTCTAAAGGAAGAAGTGGAAGGGGTCCTTGCCTTCATGATGCTCCTGTCCTATGTTAATCACTTCATTTCAAAAAAGGTTTTCAAATTGTGTTTTTATTCCAAAATAATCATTGGCTGTTTTTCCAAACACACACACACTCACACACAACACACACATACATACACACACACACACAAGAACAGAACAATTGCTTGGCCCCACTCATGTGTTCCGTTTTTGTTTCTATACACTGATTTAGTAAAATAGGTTTGCTTAAGCTTCAAATGATAACCAAGAAAAAAACTAATCTAAAAAAAAAACAGATGAGGGGTAGGATTATTCTTCTATTATTAGCTTCTTTCGTTCTAAAGATAAGAATAAATAATTAGAAGTTATAATTTCTCTAAAGTTAATACAAAAATGATTAATAAAGATTTAAGTGAAAAGTAAATATAACTTTCAGTTCTCCACAATCTAGAGCTCATCAAATTCATAGCAGAGATAACCGAACATATCAAAGATTTTTAATTGGATTAGCCATTGATATAATCTCCTGAGTACATTCATTTGTCAGATGAAGGCTTTGTCTGTCAACTCGAAAGAAAATATTACCCTTGAAAATGTGAAGTTGAGAAGCATTTCAAAACTGTCCCTTATTCAAATTGTAGCAGACTGTTTTGACAAGCAAGTGCAGAGAGCATTTACAGACAATAAAGGGCCTTGCCGTTCTCCTTCTTTGGATGAAGGCAAAAGGAAGAGAGGAAGATTGTAATTTATCTCCATGAACATTTGTCTTCACAACAGGACATTAATTCGCTTTGAAACCAGTGGTGTATATATTGAGTATATGATGGGTTTGATGATGGTGATTATTCAGCCATTATGTTAAATTCTCTTCTATGGCTCAAGATACCCCAAAAATATCTATAGCTCTTGTCCAGGGGTGACATCTAATCTGGCAAGGTGGAACAATCATAAAGACAAATATATTTTTTCCTTTCTCTCAAAAGAAACAGTGATGTGTGGGACCAAGGAGTAGGCCACTGGACCCAGAGTTTAAGTCTCCAAATAAGAAAAAGGACATGTATTACCACTAGCTTGGACCATGCCCGGAGAATCTGGGCTGTGTGCATGTTGGCTATCTCTGAAGAGGGAGTTTTTTTCAATGAGACACCAGTGTTGCCATTCCTAAACCCCTCCCATTTCTCAGGCTACTGTATTAATTTTCTATGCTGTGCAATAAATTACCACAAACTTAGTAGCTTAAGACAGCACCTATTATTATTTTACCGTTCTGTAGAACACAGCTCAGCTGGGTTCTCTGCTCAGCGTCACGGAGGTCTGACATCAAGATGTCTGCAGAACTGCCTTCTTATCTGGAGTTCAAGGTCTTTTGTTTTCCATTCATTCAGGTTATTCCAAGAATTCAATCTTTTGCATTTGGAGAACTGAGGTTTCCTGTTTTCCTGTCGTCTGTCACCTGGGGATCTTTCTCAGTTACTAGCAGCAGGCCTTATTTTCATATGGCCCTCTTAGAACACAGCCTCTTCTTAGATCGGCCAAGATGGAGTCATATAATGTAACTCAGTCACAGGAGTGACTATCCCATAACCTTTGTCACATAACACAACCCAATCAAAACTAAAATATTCAGCCAGAATTGGGGGCGTCCAAAATGAATTGTAATGCTCGTCTCAAGTGAGGCCAGTATTGAGTGAGAGGAACAATTCTGTCAATTACGGAGGTTACAGAGGAAGCCGCTGGAAATGAGATAAAATGACGGTTGAGGCTTACTGAATGCTTAGTACATGTCAGACATTCTCTCCATATATTGACTCATATATCCCTCACCGCAACCCAAGGACATCTACCTCTAGTGATGTCCTTATTTGGTGGCTAAGGGAATGGGGCACAAAGAGAGGAAGTAACTTCCCAGGACTGTATAGCTAATGAGCGGCAGCACCAGGATACAACTGAAGGCAGTCTGACCCTGGGGCTTGTGCTTCTAACCTCCACGCTTTATTGTCTTTTAGAAGGAAAAAAAATGGAACAAATCCCACACACTCCCCTGGTATGCATTCAAAAGTTTGCCTTGTCTCCAGCCTAAGGCAAGGAAATATCTAAATAATTCCTTGTTGATTAGAAACTGTTTAATTTAAAAAAGCCTTCTCATGCAAGAATAGATTTTAAATTGTAGGTTCTTGACTAGTAATAGAAGGCAATCATGGATCTCTTCGTACAGAAAGTTAGGGCTGGGCTGGGAAGGGGTAACATTAAGGAAAACACAATGAATCAGAACAAAGAGGTTCAGAGTTTTGAAAGGGATGTACGGAAGTTTGGCCTTTTTTTTTTTTTTTTTTGGTGCTGGGTTAACCCTACAAATTTGGCCTTGGACTTTGTCTTGGCATCATTTTAGGCTTCCCTGAATTTTATACTGTCAATGATCTTGTGGTTGTGTATTTAACATAGTTGACCATATCTACTTAGTATAATGTCTGAAATACGAACAAGGCATGTCATTCAGATTTAGTACACCTTTCTCTTGGAAAATTAGAAAAAATTAGAACATTTTCTGTATGTGCTTTAGATGATAAAATTCTGCTGAAGTATAAAGATACAGTAATTACTGCAAGAGAGAATCCTGTAATAAATTTATGACAATGGTTAAACTGTTAATTTCATACATGAACATATTATTAAGAACTCTCAAATATATAACTAAATAGAGAAATAGACTGGCAGTTAAAACTAAAAGAAAATGAGTTAGCTAAATTCAGGAATAACATGATATTTTTTTTCTGAGGAACACATGCTAATAAAAAGTGTAAACAATATCACATTCCTGTTTCATATGTCTTTCCTTATAGGAGTTTTTTGCTGTAAGTGGTCATAACATCAAGTGAGATATTATTTAAAACTATAATCTTTATTCCTTATGGATTTTGTGTTTCCAAATTTCTCTACTTGATAAAATTTATTTGTAACTCCAAAATCAGTACTGGAAGGCTGTACTTTCAGGGTCATGTGCAAACATGCCCAAAGCAGTGAAAAGTCTAAGCTACCTTACACGTTATGTTCCCACCTGCGGTTGAATGCGGGGTGTCCCACCTTTTCATTTCAGCTCTCACACAGCCATCAAGGCTCTTTTCATGGTACAGTCAGTGCCATATTTAAAAAAAAAATTTTGTTGTTGATTTCACTGTTGAAAATAGCACCTAATGTAGTGCTGAAATGCTTTCCAGTGTTCATGAATGCAAGAAGACTGGGATGTGCCTTATGGGAAAAAATATGTGTGTTAGATGAGCTTCCTGCAGGCGTAAGTTAGAATGCTGTTGGTTGTAAGTTCAATGTTGGTGAATCAACAATATATATTAAATAAGGTGTCTTTAAACGGAAACACACATGAAACAAGGTTATGTATCGATTGGTTGATGAAAATATCATGACCAGAAGCTCATGGGAACCTAGACTTGTATTTCCCTTAAGAGCAATGGTTCAGCATTTGTGATATCTTTATAGAGCATAGCTACTATGAATTATAAGAATTGATTGTAATTCTATTTTTTAGTTATTTAATTCCATCGGTCAATGAGTCCAGTTTGTGGGAATTCTTTACAACTAGTGAATGATTTAAAAATTAAATATCCATTTTGTCGCTTGAAAGCTAGGAGAGGGAACACTCCAAAGTCATGCACAACGACATCCCTGAGATATCATCTTTAATCCGGATATAATAAAAATGTATATAGTATGTGTTCAATATGAGGAAGAAATTAAATCATTAGGGACATATGTGCCACCCTCAAAATATCTCATTCTTTTCTTATCACTAATAGAAAACAAATCTCAATTTAGTTTATAATATAGTGATTGTAAGAGCAGTAGAAACTCTGATAGTCTGTGAAATTTTGTTCCTATACTATAATGCCAACTTAAAATTAAATGATTTTATTCTCATAATCAAATTGTAATGCTAATTAATTACTTCTCAGAAAAAGCTTCATACTTATATCTCATAGTATCATCCTATGATGGCGATGTTAACCTTTGATTGAATGTTGATTTTTGACCCTCCAACCATGGAGTGTTCCACATGGGGCCACACCTTGACCCTATTTGTGCTTAAAATAAGAGATACCATTTAGATACATACAGATAATACATGTAAGTCTTCCAGTAATTTGAAAGTTCAGTATAACTATTTAATATTTTATCAATTTCTATTGTTTTTTAAAGATACATGTCTATTTTCCCAGCTCATTCATTCAACAGAGACTACTGAGCATCTATTGTACTATGCATAAGACATATGCCATGAACCGTGACATATTACAAGTCACAGTTCCTGCCCTTGGGAAGCTTACAGTCTGGTGAACTCCTTCAGGGCCAGAAAAGGTTTTATTCAATTCTGTCACTGTAGTGCCTCCGAAAGTGTCTGCTTTATCATTAAAATAGGAGTAAGAAAAACATTGTTAAAAACCAGGACTGCAGGACCAATGTGAGCAGGGTTATAATGTGGCTGCATGAGACATTCTGTTGTCCACATTCTACCTTGTACAAATTGTGCTATAAGGTCCTCAGTTATCATCTCCATATGTACTTGAAACAAACACTTACAAAGATTCATCGGCCCCGAATGTGTATTTTTTATGCTCTTGTCATCATTTAGAAGAATAAGGGAATTTATTGAGATGATTTAACAGCTAAGGGGTTTATTCTAGAATATTTATCCTCAATCTAAGAGGAGTAAACCTTTGGAACAATACTTGGGGAGGTAAGAAAAGACATTCTTATTCATTAATAGGAAAAAATGAGTACTCTAACATATTGAATCACTCCCATAAATGTTGATTTTTCCTTTCCCCAAAATATCTGCGGTACTGATACAGATCCAGGTAGTGAATGATGGCCATTTCAAATGTTATGTCTCAAATGCTATCAAAACATGTACTAGGGACACCATGCATAAACTGTAACTTATAACTGCTTTATTATTTATAAAGTGGTTCCATGCATAATTTATTCTTTACAATTGTTTTAGTCCTTTCAGGCAGCTGTAATAAATACACTACAGACTAGGTAGCTTATGAACAACAGAAATATATTTCTCACAATTCTGGAGACTGGACATCCAAAATTAAGGTGTTAGCAGATTCAGTGTCTGGTCCTCACATAGCAGAAGAGGAAAGGAAGCTCTCTGGGACTCTTTTATAAGGGCACTAACCCCATTCATGAGGGCTCCACACTCACGACTAGATCACCTCCCAAAGGACCCACCCCCAGGTATCATCACCTTGGGGATTAGGATTTCAATGTATGGGGGAGACATGAACATTCTGTTTGTAGCAATACCCATCTTACGAGTTTGAGATTTCTACCCCTTTGTAAAGGTCAGGATAATGAGAGTCTGAGTTTTAAGTAATCTGCTCAAGTAATACAAATAGCAAAGATTTGAATTATACTCAATTCCAGATTTTTCCATTTGACATTTGTGGTTTTTTAGTTCACATACATGCCAATTCTCATCACTCTTGTGGAAATTATTAAACATCTGTAGGACTCAAACCTTCATCCTAATACTATTCAGTCAACCAGTGATAAAGCATGGCCAAGCTAGTGATCAGCGTCTCCTGTCTGCAAAGTCCCACTTTGGGCTTTGCACTCCAGGGCTCCTGGAGCTTCATGTTCCCACACCCCCATCTCAGCTCTTAAACCCCACCTGAGAAACTCATAGCCCTTTCTGGTGCCTAATCTGGCATCAGTCTCTACATTGCATTCCAATCCATAAGAGAGCACACCCATCCCCAAGGTCAGACAAGACTGAAGAATGTGGAATTTATGATGACACCTCAAAACAGAGAATAAATAGAAGTTAATTCTGGGCGTTAGAGTTTCTGACATGACTTCATATTCATTTCACTTATTAGCACTCGCTCAAATCTTGGGGTTTAATAAAGGAAGATTTTTCCCTTTTCAAGTAGCAACACACACACACACACACACACTCAGCAAATAAAACAAACAAAACAAGAACATTTTTTGCTTCTTGAATCAACAAAGTGATGATCAGAGTTAGGACATATGTTAAAACATAAATTCAATGAGGGCAGGACATTTTGTTTGTTTGTTTGTTTGCTATAACGAAGAGCCCAAAGAACTGCCTGACAAGTGCTCAATACATATTTGTTGCAAAAAGTAAATTAAAACCAATTCAACTACCATGTGTATAGTCAGTGCCCGTTTCCCACCACAGCCCTGCCATGACAAACTGACAAAAGTTAATCCAACAACAGTGATGTATATTTTATAAAGACCTTCCCATATACTAATTTGGGGATTCCTTTAGCCTTCATCAGGAGTCTGGTGTAAGGACAGTATTAACTCCTTTTAGTTGATAGGTAACTAAAATGCAGAGGTTACATGTCTAGGAGGTAAAGGAAAACATCAAAAACAGATGTGGGAAAAAGATACATAAAAAATACATACATCTACATGAATGCAACCTTGTTCACAACACACTAGGGAATTCCCTTTCTGTCTCATCTTGTTGCCCGAGAATGCAGAAAATGCAAAAGACTATTTCCTTTATTCAGAATTCATATGAGTTCTCTGGGCTCTCCTGAGAAGCTGAGTCCCATAACCAATCATAGTCTCCCGAGCTTTCCATCCCTTGTTGAAAGAAATGGGCTCTTTCACAGCCTGATTCCCTACTTTTACACCCTGGCTTGCGTATCCCTCCAGAGATGTGATCCTTTGAAGTCAGTTGCACATCACTACTCTGGTATGAATCTCGTTACCGTTAAGGAGGGTTTTATAGATGACTAGAGAGAGGTGCCAGGCCACTGGCCCTGAATCATGGGGCAGGTCATGTACTGGATCAGGAGCGCCATCTTGGATTCCTCCTTCCTTGCAAGCCTTTTAATCAATCTCATTCAGTTAGAAAGTCTAGCATTTAGGGCCCAAACCTAAGCGGCAGTTGTACTTGATGAAAATTAATATTATAGCAAAATTGCATCCGTGAAGATATCTGTGACCATGCAAATCCATGACTGCAGTGGACAGTGTTGTATGCAAGCGACACTGTGGTTGAAGCAGAACACTGCTATGAGTTACTATCATATATATCTAAATGTCAGAAAAAGTAGCACAAAGAATGTTGCTGCTGCAAAAAAATAACACTTCCTGCAAGAAATGTGTATAAATATAGGTTGCATGCATACAGTCTGAAATATAGCTATTGCAGGCTAAAATTCTGTGGTGGATGTAGATATTTTCTCTTCCTTTTCTTTGCTCTATAATTCTATTAATCCAAGTGACCCTCAGAGTTTGTGATAGTCATTAATGATTGTTGATTGTCCTTCACAGAACTGGATTATAGTACCTCCAACTTGTATAAAAGAAAATCATATTGCTAGGGAATAAGTGAATTTCACCATGTAGCCAATAAAGATAATCACAAGGATAGTTATAGATAAGTCACAAAAATACATTGACTTGTCTCCTCCCCAATTCAAAATTGTTATACAAAAAAAAAAAAAAAAAGAGAGAGAGAGAGAGAGAGAAAATCTGATTCACTCAGAAATTTGGTTGAAAATCAGCCTGGAAAAATACCACACTGAAACCAATACATTGGAGGGCCCAGATTAAAGTAGTTCTAGAGGTAACTGAACATATCCCAAATTTCATCCTTAACAGTTTCTACTAAAAATAACAATGACTGCAGTGAATAATTAGCCTTTGTGTCTCCCCGCAGTTCTGCAAGTAGAATTTATAGTTCCAACATGCAGACTTTCCAAAGAAAGGAATGTTTGTTTGACCTACCTGTGTGTCTTGAAATATGTATTTAGCACAGCTGTTCTTGTGTGTTAAACTCATCACAAAATGCGGCTTTAATGTAACCCACCATTGATCTGCAGTAAGTGGAAACAAACTCTCTCCTTAATTAGTATCATCCAATCACTTTTTTACAATTCTACAGAACACACACTGTGAACTGTTTAATGGACTATTATTTAGAAAAGTGGCAAAGAGCACACCCAAAAAAAAAAAAAAAAAAAAAGATAGGGAAAATAAAAACTAGCAGTGTTGTCAATGAAAAATATGTTGCGAAATAATGGGGAAAAAAAGATGTTTCGTTAAGATGAGCCTTCTTGGCATTCCACTGTAGAGATGAATGGTGCCCCAATTATTGCCAACAATGGATCTGGAGATAGAGAGATTCATTACTTTCAACACCCTTAACTGTCTACCAGTGAATTCACTTATCTGCTCCTTTTTCCACAGAACCTGCGCTGAGGGGGGAGGAATAAACAAAGAACCGAGTGGAGTAAATGTGTCACAAATTACCACAAACACACTGTGACTCAATGCACTTTTCATTTCTCTCCTCATTAACTGTGTCTTGCTCAAAATGAGCGACTGGGTCCAAACATAATCAAGTCTCACAGATAACAATTGACTTGACCGCTGGGGCAGCCACCACCTCCTAGCTACTGGGAAATAAATTCAGAAATAAAATGAGTTAAAATAAAATTCACTCTGCTCTCTTTTCTGCGCTCAGATAATTTGGAGACCATCAAGGCCCAAAGAAACAATCCATCTCCCTGTGAAAAAGAAGGCCTCTCTGCCACCACCAATAAGGCGTATGCCTTCAGTGTTATCAAGAGTGAGTATAATTACACGGAGAAAAGGCCATCAGAGTGTCTTGGGCACTGGTATTTTTTTTTTTTTTTTTCCTGAGGTCTTTATCCATAGTGCTACCTGAACAATAATAAAATGAGAGTCGTGCTAGGGAGCCAAGAGAGCAAGGAGGGAGGATGGAAAGAAAAAAAAATAACCACTCGGATAAGCATCACCGACCTGTAACTTGGAGAGTACGTTATAATTTGAAAGCAGGGATAAAAGCCTGGCTGTTGTTGAGGTTGTATCTTATTTTAAAACAAGAAAGACGGGTTTGAAGAATTTTCGAATGTGTGTGTGTGTGTCCGCTCCTACGGACCTGGTTTTATCAAAGCAGCGATTTCTCAGCAAGGCGGTTGAAGGGCTTCTTTCCTGTTGAAGAGATTTTCCTGCTAACCAGGGTGTTTTACCTCCCTCTACACCTGAGCCGAGTGCTTGTGAGAGAGTGCGTCACTCTGGGAAGCTGGGCGCTGGCCTCTTGGGGAGAGCAATGCAGGTAAGAAAGCTTTCTCCTTTTCGCGCAGAGGAAATGGAAGGGATTCATGAAATATGTTTCAAAGTAAGACTCAAGGAAACAGTGGCAACAGATGACTGATTCTCCCTTTAGTCCAGGTGAAATTTCAGTTTCCTGCCTGACTTCACGTTGGTGTGACTGAAATTGGCTATTAAGCTCCGCCCCCCGGCCCCTCCCTGGGGTCCTTCTCAGGCATCAGAGACCCTTCATCTTGCATCTTTCTCCCACTGCATCGTGGAGCCTGGATGGTCCGCTCTCGGGTTACTAACCCCCCTCTTCTGTTCTTGAACCTAGCTCCTCTTGGAAGCCCAAAGCCAAAAGCCTGCTTTCTTTACCTTCACTGAATTTATTATTTCTCCGAACTGGACTTTGGATTGAATACAGATGAAGTGAGTCCCTGATCATTCTGGGAGTGATCGAAACAAAGCAGAACAAATCATTTATACATTACATTGTGTCAGTAGTCTCTAAGAGGTAGTGGGGCAGTTTCACAAGTGAAACCAAGTTCCCGGTATGTCCATAACTGAAACCTCCTTCACAAGCCCATGCTTCTAGAGGGTATGGTGAGAGTTTCACCTCTGCAGTAAATTAGCATCTTGCCAACTGTTTCATTTTTTTTAATGTCCTATATTTTGGTGCAGGGGTGCAATGCGACATGGGAGTTGAAAAATAAAATGAGAACAACCCCTCTTTCAGTAGCGGGGTACTTCTCAAACATGGTGACTTTCCCAATCACCTAGAGTGCAAACGAAGAATATGGAGGCCAGGTGCATGGAAGCGTGGAAACAGGAGAGGGCCCAGGGGAGTCCCCAGAGGATGCTGACACCTCCAAAGTGTGCCAACCACTGCAAAGCTAACTTCATGCTTCTACGTGTGATAACAACAATGCACCAGCTTAGGAACCATATCACTTTGCTTCGGAAACTAAAACATACGAATTATTGGGGCGCCTGTGTGACTCAGTCGTTAAGTGTCTGCCTTCGGCTCAGGTCATGATCCCAGGGTCCTGGGATCGGCCCCGCATCAGGCTCCCCACTCAGCGGGAAGCCTGCTTCTCCCTCTCCCACGCCCCCTGCTTGTGTTCCCTCTCTTGCTGTGTCTCTCTCTGTCAAAATAAATAAAATCTTAAAAAAATAAAATAAAATAAAACATGAATTATTGAATAAAACCCTAATTACTAGAAATTAAATTCATCCTAGCTATGGTAGGTTCTGGGATTATATCTCATTCTGATGTGATCCGTGATGTGGGTTGTTAGGTATCATCATATTTCCATATGTGTCTTGGCATTAAAATTCTCTTTTTATTAATCTAGGGTTAAGTCAACGTATTGAACCACAATATTGCCAAATGGTGCTACTTATTATGGGCCTATGGAACTCTGCAGGAATCTTACAAGACTAGTCCAATTCCTATTTTTGGAAATGTAAAGATTGGATCAGTATTTAAAGGTATAAATATATATTAAACTAAAATTTTATGTGTAGATAAGCATGTTTTCACAATTTTAAGCGAGTTGCCTTCTTGCAAGAATTCTTCTAGGACTTACGTTTCTCATGTGCCGACTAAATCCAGGAGAAGGTAGCATTTCCCCAATTTATTTCATCATAGAAAACTTTATTCAAGGAACATGTTAGTAAATGAGGCTTCACTGAGGCCCCTTTGGAAGACATTATCTAAACACTAAACATTTTAATACTACATCATGAGAAATAATTTTATTCTACTTAAAAAAAACAAATTGTAGTTTTTATTTATAATCTCGGTCTTTAAATAAGGAAGTCTTAGTAACCGAAAGAAGATAAGGGGACAATTTTTATGAATGACACTTTTTATTCAAATTGCATAATATCAATCATCTCAAAACTTAAGAAAATTTCTCATGGCGACCATTGTTGATATTGTAGCAGATTGCTTAAAACAACAGCAACAACAACACTACTACTAATAGACTACCCTCCTCCAAAAAATCAGAACAAGGAAGGGCAGGCATGGAAATGGGAGAAATTCTCTGCTTTAATGCTACTCACAGGCTTCTGAAACATACTACATTCCATGATCAGTTACGTGCTGCATCCTCCTGGGTCTGGTGACTGCCTGGCTGGTGTTAAGCCTAAGAGTTGGGTTGCTCTTTTCTTTATCCCAATTCACATTCTATCATGGCATCTACATATACAAGCACTAGAGAAAGAGCAGAAAACCAAATAAGCTCAGAAAAGCTGGGTTTGAAAAATGGACAGAGGTAAGCTTTGAGCAAGACCCCTAGTACGGGTCATGAGAGATGGAAGATATGTCTAAAGTCTGATGAAAGACATTGCATTTACTCAGAATTATATGCACTTAAATTTAGTTTTCTTACATTTTAATTATTGAATTCCCTTAGATGCCAGCCATATCAAGCTATAGTAAAACCTCCATTGATGGGGATTGTCATATGATAACTGGCTAATTCCTGTTTTGTTTTGTTTTTTTCCATTACCTGACAGCTCAAAATGGACACGTGGAACATTTAAAAGTACACCCATCCATTTTACAGAAAATAAGATTTATGGTCAAAGAAGGTGAAAACATTTGTCATATAACTACCATGCGGCAGGGGCGCCTGGGTGGCTCAGTTGGTTAAGCGACTGCCTTCGGCTCAGGTCATGATCCTGGAGTCCCTGGATGGAGTCCCGCATCGGGCTCCCTGCTCGGCAGGGAGTCTGCTTCTCCCTCTGACCCTCCCCCCTCTCATGTGCTCTCTCTCATTCTCTCTCAAATAAATAAATAAAATCTTTAAAAAAAAAAAAAAAAACAAAAAACTACCATGCGGCAAATTTGAAGTCATGCTTTTCGGGCTTTTTGTACACCTCCCCCCCCCTCCGGCTTGTTTTTTCTCATACCTCCTCTGGTTGATGCAAGATGTCATGCATTGACCAAAAATGTTTCAGCTGTAAAAAGGCATGTGAAATCCAGAGGGACCATCCGGCAGAGAGGCCAACAAAATAGTGTGTGGCAACCTTCCAAAATTCCACCCCCCAAAAATGGAGCATTTTAATTTATACCGCATAAAGGTACTTTGAAGAACATTAACTCAGACCAGAGCTGTTAGATAGCTGTATGTTTTATAATACTGTGAAGGTCCTAGTAGTTCTGCTTGGATTTAGGTGCTAGAGTTGAAAAAAAAAAAAAGATTACAGCCAATCTCACTGAATTTTTATTCAAATAATACATGGAAGTTTTGAACAACTCTGAAATTTAGTGGCACACAGTTATAAATCCAGTGAGCTAAGCCATGCTGGTTTTCATTATACTTCCATTTAATTTTCTAATTAATCTCAGAAAACATTAATTAATTTTGTCTTTTCCACAGTCGGCCTGGCACCCTTGGGCCTGAAACACACAAATATTGCTGGCCTCGAGCAGTAATCAAAATTTCTAATTTGTTTGAGCAATCCACTGTCTTTTTCCTTACTTCTCTCTCTGATAGGTACTTTCACCCTCCTTTAACCTCTTGGCTTTAGATTTTTCTATGAATGCATGAATTAAAGAATCAATAGGTATCTCCGGCCAAAGAAAAATGATAGAACAGAGCTGAAGCGAGTTGAAGTTTTGATATGGAGACAAGAGTTGCACTCTGTGCTGTAAAAATTACTTGTCTATGTCCTGGGGGTATCATAATCTGGTGTCATTTTGAGTGTGGCATTACCCTGACATCTGCTCAGACACCCCTCAGGATCGCCTGCTTGACTCATCACGCTGCTTTTATAATATTAACTCACAATGAAGTATTGTACAACTACAGAAAAATGGACACCCTTAAAAGCTAAAAGCACTAGAGTTGGTAGTTGCCTCTTAGCTTTTGCCCTCAAAAGAACACGTATCTCATCATTTCACTCTTTTTGCCAAAAAAACCCCACAAAAAAGAAAACAAAACAACAACAACAACAACAACAACAAAAACAACAGGAGAGGAAAGACGATGTCCATGAGCCAGGGAGCCCAATTTTGGAAGCAATGAGAGAAGTGTGTGAGATATATGCTACATTGCAGTGGGAAGTGACTTTTGGGCGAGATATTTGAGCTGTAATGCCAAAACATGATTTAAAAAGAGTAGTTGGTCTCTGTTGACTCCAGAGGACATTTAGGCTTTCTATATTTCATACTGTATATGTTGAAGAAATTATCACACCATTCTATTTAAAATGCCTTTGAAATTTTACTGTGAAATACATTATACCTATAAAATGAGTGCACCCTGCACTTTTACAAAAGAATAACAATAAACTTAATGGCCTTGGACCCACACCCAAGATTAGGGAACAAAACATTTTCTGTCCTTAGAAATTGCCCCTATGCCCTCATCAAGAGTTGCTCCTTCTTTCTCAGAAGAGATGACCGTAATATTATCTTGATTTTTGTGCCTATTCTTTAGTTGCTTTTTCATTCTAGTTATATTCATCTATGTGTGTCCTCAAGCACTACCTTATTTTTTTCACCTGTTTTAGAACTTTTTAATCAGTAACTATACTGTATTATATTTCCTTTTTTCAATGTTACACTTTTCAGATCCATTCATATTAATTCATGGAGAGTAATTAGTTGATTTTTACTGCTGTACTTCATTGTGTGAATGTGGTCCCATTTATTAAATCTTTATCAGATATGTGGTTTGCAAATATTTTTTTTGCCATTGCAAATGCTTTTCCATTTGTTCATTGTTCCTTTGGCTGTGTAGTGACTTTTTATTTTAATGTAGTTCTACTTTTGGACTTTTGCTTTTGCTTTTGTTGCTTGTGCTTTTGATGTCGCATCCAAAAAAATCGCTGGCAAGACTGAGGTCAAGGAGTGTGTTCCTTGTGTTTTCTTCTAGGAATTTTACAGTTTCATGCCTTTTGTTTAAGTCCTTAATCCTTGTCAAGTTAATTTTTGTGAGTGGTGTAAAACAGGGGGTCAGATTTCATTCTTTTGCATGTGGATATCCAGTTTTCCCAGCACCATTTATTGAATAGACTATTCTTTCTGCATTGAGTATTCTTGGTTCTCTTGTTAAATACTGGTTGACCATATATACTGGACCATATATATATATGTATATATATATACATATATAATTTGCTAAGAGTTGTTTTGTGACATAACATATGATATATCTCGGAGAATGTTCCATATGTGCTTGAAAGAAAGATGTATTCTGCTGCTATTTGATGGAATGTTCTCTCTCTGGGCTCTTGATTCTGTTTCATTGGTCTATGTTTCTCCAACTTTGTTTTTTCTCAAGATTGTTCGGATATTTGGGGTCTCTTGTGGTACCATGTGAATTTTAGGATTTTTTTTTCTCTTTCTGTGAAAAACGCCTTTGAAATTTTGATGGGGATTGCATTGAATCTATAAATGGCATTGGGTAGTATGGTAATATTTTAACAATATTAACTCTCAACTCTCCCAATCAATAAATATAAATTATCTTTATTTATCTTTAATTTCTTTAAATGAAAGAAATTTAAGTATATCTAATTTAATTTATGTATCTTTAACTTCTTACATCAATATCTTATAGTTTTCAGCATATAGATCTTTCATGCCCTTGGTTAAATTTATTCCCATATTTTATTATTTTTGCTGCTACTAAAAATGGGATTATTTTATTTCTTTCTTTTTCAGATAGCTCATTGCTGGTGTGTAGAAATGCAACTGATATTTGTATGTTGGTTTTGTACTGTAAAACTTTACTGAATTGATTGATTAGTTCCAACAGTTTTTTTGATTGAGTCTTTAGGATTTTCTCTATGCAAGATTAAATTATCAGCAAACAGAAACTATTTTATTTCTTCCTTTCTGATTTGAATGCTTTTAATTTCTTTTTCTTACCTAACTGCTCTGGCTAGGACTTCCAATACTATGTAGGAAAGGAGTGGTGAGAATGGGCACCCTTGTTTTATCCCTAGTCTTAGAGGAAAGCTTTCAACATTTCACCATTGAACGTGTGGTTAATTATGGGTCTGTCATACAAAGCTTTTATTGTGTTACTTCATATTCCTTCTATACCCAATTTGTTGACAGTTTTCAACATGAGAGAGTGTTGATTTTTGTCAAATGCTTTTTTCTGCATCTATTGAGATGATCATATGATTTTTGTCTTTCATTCTATTAATGTGGTGTGTCACATTTATTGATTTGCATATACTGAAACATTCTTGCTTCCCGGGGATATATTCCACTTGATCATAGTGTATGACCCTTTTGATGTGTTGTTAAATGTGCTTTGCCTGTATTTTGTTGAGATTTTTTCATGTCTATTTTCATCAAAGCTATTGGGCTATAGCTTTTGTTGTTTGTTTGCTTGTTTGTTTCATATTACCCTTAACTGACTTTAGTATAAGGGCCTCATAAGATAAATTTGGGAGTCCTTCTTCCTCTTCAGTTTTCTGGAAGAATATCTGAAGGACTGGCATTAATTCTTCTCTAAAGCTTTGATAGAATTCAACTGTGAAGTTTCTGGTTCTGGGAAGTTTTGTTGAGAGGTTTTGATTGCTGATTCAATCTCTTATTATTGATCTGCTCAAATTTTCTAGTTTTCAGACTTGGTAGGTTGTACAACTTCTGGAAATTTATTTATTTCTTCTAGGTTGTCGAATTTGATGGTATAGTATTGCTTATAGTAGTCTTATGATTCTTGGTTTTTCAGTGGTTATCAGTTGTAATGTCTCCTATTTCATTTATAATTGTATTTAGTTTAGTTCTCTTTTCTCTCTTGGTTAATCTAACTAAAGGTTTGTTAATTTTGTTTTTTGTTAAAAAAACAACTTTTAGTTTTGTTGATCTTTTCTATTGGGGTTTTTAAAATTCTCAACTTCATTTATTTCTGGTCTCACATTTGTTACTTACCTCCTTCTAACTTTGGGCTTAGTTCCTTTTTTTTAAGTTGATTGAGCTATAAAGTTATGTTGTTTATTTGAGTTTTTTTAAGGTAGGCATGTAACACTATAAATTTCTCTCTCAGCACTGATCTAGCTGCATCCCATAATTTTGATATGGTATATTTATATTTTCCTTTGTTTCAATATATTTTTTGTTTCCCTTTTGATTTTATTTTTGAACCATTGGTTGTTCAGGAATGTGTTGTTTAGTTGTCACATATTTGTGAATTTTCTGGTTTTTCTCCTGTTATTAATTTCTAGTTTCACAACATTATGTTCACAAAAATACTTGGTATGAGTTCAACCTTTGGAAATTTGCTAAGAGTTGTTTTGTGACATAACATATGATATATCTCGGAGAATGTTCCATATGTGCTTGAAAGAAAGATGTATTCTGCTGCTATTTGATGGAATGTTCTCTCTATTTTGTCTAATGCATAGTTCAGGTCTAGTGTTTCCTTACTGATTTTCTGTGTGGGTGTTTAAAGTGGCCTGGGTATTTAAGTCCTCTCCTATTATTATATAGTCTATTACTCCCTTCAGATCTGTTACAATTTGTTTAATATATTTAAGTGTCCTGATCTTAGGTGCACAAATATTTATAATTGTTATATCTTCTTGATGAACTGACTCCTTTAACATTATATGACAACATTCTTTATCTCATATTACAGACTTGACTTAAAGTCTCTTTTGTCTGATATAGGTGTATCAGTAGGTATGGCTACTTCTGTTCTCTTTTGGTTTCCATTTGCATGAAATATCTCCATCTCTTCACTTTGAGCATATGGCTATTCTGATGTGAGACTCTTGTAAACAGCATATATTTGGTCTTTTTTTTTTTTTTAATCCATTAAGCCATTCTGTGTTTTTATTGGATAATTTAATCCATTTGCATTTAAAATGATTGATAGGTAAGGACTTATTGCCATCTTGTTAATCGTTTTGTTGTTGTTTTATAATTGCTTTTCTTTTTTTCCTTCTCTCACTGTCTTCCTTTGTGAAATAATGATTTTCTTTAGCAATATACTGATTCTCTTCTCTTTTTCCTGTGTGCATGTACTGTAGATTTTTGTTTTGTGGTTATCTTGAGGCTTCCTTGAAACATCTTACAGACACAACATTTATTTTAAGATAATAACAACATAACTTCAATCACATACAAAATCTCTACTCTTTTACTCCTGACATTTTATATTTTCAATGTCATAATTTACATCTCTTTGTATTGTGTATTTTTTAACAAATTATTGTAGCAATAGCTATTTTAAGCACTTTTGTCTTTTAAGCTTTTAACTAGAGTTAAATGAGTTAGAACATTCTCAATCTGAATATTAAAGTTAGAATATTCTGAATCTGAATATATATTTTCTTTACCAGGGTGTTGTACAGTATTATATATTCTCATGTTACTAATTAATATCCTTCCTTTCAGCTCAAAGTCTTCCGTGCAGCATTTCTTATAAGGCAAGTCTAATTGTGATGAACTCCCTCAGCTTTTGTTAGGGGAAGTCTTTATCTTGCCTTCATTTTTTAAAAGATTTATTTATTTATTTTAGAGAGAGAGAGTACGAGCTGGGGGGAGGGGCAGAGGGAGAGAGAATCTCAAGCAGACTTCCCGCTGAGCATGGAGCCTAATGCAGGGTTCGATCCCATCACCATGAGATCATGACCTGAGCTGAAATCAAAAGTCGGATTTTTAACCAACTGAGCCACTGAGGTTGCTCCTTGCCTTCATTTTCGAAGGACAGATTTGCTGGATAAAGTATTATTGGTTGGCAGTTTCTTTCTTCCAGAACATTGTTAATTACCCCATTCTCCCCTAGCCTGAAAAGTTTCTCCTGACCTGTAAGATTTCTGGTGAGAAATCTGCTGATAGGCTTAGGAGGGTTCCCTTCTATGAGAATTTTTTTTTTTTTGCTGACTGCTTTTAAAATTCTGTGTCTTCAGTTTTAGAGAGTTTTATTATAATGTGTCTAAGAGAAAACTGTTTTGTATTAAAATTTTGGGGTGACCTATTAGCTTCATCAACTCTAATGTCAAAATTTCTCCCCAGGTTTGGGAAGTTCTCAGCCATCATTCCTTTAAATAAGCTTTCTGCCCCCTTCTTCGTCTCTTCTACTTCTGGAACTCCAGTGGTACATACATTGTTTCTCTTAATGGTCCCATACCCATGGGCTTTTATCACTCCTTTTTTTCTTTTCTTTTCTTTTTTTTTTCCTCCTCTTATTGGACAATTTCAATTGATCTGTTGTCAAGTTGATTGAGTCTTTCTTTTTCCTGATCAAGTCTGCTCTTGAAGCTCTGTATTAAATTATATGATTCAGTCACTGTATTTTTCAACTCCAAAAATTCTCTTTTTTGTCATGTTTTCTATTTCTGTGTTGAATTTCTTAGTTTTTTTCTTGATTTAATCAAATTGTGTTCTCTTACAGTTCTCTGAGCATGTTTAAAACAATTATTTTGAATTCTTTGTTGGGCACTTTATGTATTTTCATTTCTTTCAGGGCAGTTATTGGAAGTCTTCTATGTTCCTTTTGTGCTGTCATGTTACCCTGATTTTTCATGATCCCTGTAGCCCTTGCATAGGTGTCTGCACATTTGAAAAAGCAGTCACTTCTTCTAGACTTTATAGATTGACTTCAATAAGAAAAGCCCTTCCCCTCCAGGTGGGGGTGTGCTGGAATGTGCTGTGATTCTGGGTCTAGTGGTGCAAAACACCAAATGCGGGGGGGTGTGGTGACTCTACGTCTTGGGGGGGTCCTTGATATCTCTTCATCTCAGGTTGCTGGGGTCCACAACATGGGCAACGGTGTGGTCCTTAGCTGGTGCTGTGGGGATCTACAGTGGTTTCAAGAGCTCTTGTGGTCCTCAGGGCATAGAGACTAGGGTAGGCAGTGGTGGTGGTTAGAGCCAGTGGTGTATACTCAGATGTAGAGGCCTGTTTAGTAGCAGGGGTTGGTTATGGACACACATGTAGTGGGGGGTCCAGTCCCAAAGGCAATGGCTGAGGCCATACGTAGGCACACTGGCAGGGGTAAGGACCCTGGCTGTCGGCACGCTTTACTGTGGATGATAGGTCTTTCCACAGGTGCACATCAGTGCAGGCTGGTGTCAGGAAGGGGGTAGATCACATGAGCTCTGTCCTGCCAGCCAGTGACAGGGACAGGACAAGATTCAGGCCCACAAGTCACTGCAGAGGCCCTGGATGTGAGTGTGAAGTCTTATGGCTACACAGTTTCCTCATAGATGCATGGTGGTGCAGGCCTCTGATGGGCATCAGGCCATCGGCGTGCAGGTGCAGAAACAAATGCACATCCGATAGTGGGGGACAGCTGCAGGGGTGTAGGCTGGTGTTCGGCACTTGTACCATCAGGGAAGCCAGGGCTGGCTGCTGGTGTGGTTGTGGCTTCTATAAGGGTAGTTGGGATGGAGGGAGCCAGAAGAGGATCAGGAGGTTAATACCTGTGAATGTGAATACCTGTAGGACCCAAACCCAGCAAAATCCGCAGGGGGTCTGTGGTGGTTGTGTTAGCCTTTGATTTCTTCTGTGGCAAAAGCTGGTGTATAGTTGCCCGCAGAGCAGGTCATTGGGAATCTTGGTTGCTCCTGTGTGTGTACACCTCTCAGCTTTGCGGAACTCCAGGTGGAGTGAAAAGGAAGCGAGTCCTTTGTAGGGTGCTCTGAAAGGCTGAGGAATTTGGTCACTCACTCTAGTCTCCCTTCCTCCATTAAGGGAACTTCTTCTAACTGGGGAGTTCCTTCTCAGCACTGGCTCAGCACTGCCAACCTGGGAGATCGATGGTGCAGGCAAAACAAAGCTGTTTCCTTCCCTTTTTGTGTGGTTCTTTTCTCAGTTCCCCACCCCGCGTTTCAGGAAAGTTTCTTAAGTGGACTCCAGACCTGTCCCAGGGCTGTTTTAGGTCATGAATAGTGGTCTAATTGTTGATCTTTGTGGAGTAATGGAGGCGGGGGTTACGTATACCACCATTTTGGTTGAGCTATTATCTTTATTCTCCTAAATAATAAAGAAATCTGCCCTTTGGTGGGATTCACTATATTTCAAGGTTGTTTGCGATATAAGCATCTTTGAAAAACATAGTCCCAAACAAAGGCAGCTAATGTGTCTGCCCACAAGATGTGCAGAAATGTGAGAGACCCCTGGGAAATTCTTTCATTATCTTTTATTTTTTTTATTTTTTTATTGTTATGTTAATCCCCATACATTACATCATTAGTTTTAGATATAGTGTTCCATGATTCATTGTTTGTGCATAACACCCAGTGCTCCATGCAGAATGTGCCCTCCTCAATACCCATCACCAGGCTAACCCATCCTCCCACCCCCCTCCCCTCTAGAACCTCAGTTTGTTTTTCAGAGTCCATTGTCTCTCATGGTTCTTCTCCCCCTCCGATTTCCCCCCCTTCATTCTTCCCCTCCTGCTACATTCTTCTTCTTCTTTTTTTCTTTCTTAACATATATTGCATTATTTGTTTCAGGGGTACAGATCTGAGATTCAACAGTCTTGCACAATTCACAGCGCTTACCAGAACACATACCCTCCCCAGAAATTCTTTCATTATCTTAAGGAAATTCTTTGATCATAATTTGCTAAGATATTTGTTCTATTTTAAATTATAAATGGAAGTTGAATGTCATCTAATTTTTCTCTGCATTTATTGAGACAAGAATATGGTTTTTCTTGTTAAATCTCTAATGCATTGAATTACATCAATCAGTTTTCTGATATTAAGCCCACTTTATTTTCCTAGAAAATTGCTTTCTCTATTTTTCCTGATGAATTTTCTTATTTTTAAAACATGTAATACTGAATTCTATTTGCTAATATTTTGTTTATAATTTTTATATCTATATGCATGTGTGAGAGTGATCTGTATTTTTTTGTATTGTCCTTTTTCAATTTGGATATCAAGCTTATACTGAGTGTTTCTCCTTGTTCCTCTATTCTAAAAATATTATTTGAGTGGTAGAATTCACAATGAAGATATCAAGTGCCTGTTTTTGTATTTTGTATGGAGAAATAGAAGAATTTTGTTCACTGGGTCCATTTTTAAAATTGTTTCAGAATGATGCTGGGTATTTCTCCTTGAGGTAGTTTCAGAAGTTTAATTTTTCTAGAAAATGATCTCCTCTCTCATTTTTTCTT